>NC_142924.1:15638571-15953214 GCF_054131065.1 Drosophila arizonae
GACGACGACGACGATGACGGCGACGACACAAGCAAAAAGCAAATAACAACTGCGACAGCAGCAGCGACGGCGGCGGTGGCAGCAGAAGCGAGTAATAAAGTTGATTGCAGGCAGTACCAAGCAGCAAATTGAATATTTCTGTATGTGTGTGAATGCGTGTGCGTGTGTGTGTGTGTGTGACGGTGCCTTTGTATTTGTTCGCATTGTTAGATGTCAGCAGCAGAGACACAACCAAACGCAAGAGAGCAGCTTTGAACTCGCGCTCTCCCACGCCAAATGCGAACAGGCCATTGTTAACGGTAGTCTCAGTGTGAGGCCTCTGCCATTGGCAGACTCTCAGCGCCTGCTACCAATACACAGACTTAATGAATTTGGTTCTATCCTTCCTAGCAGCAGCAGCAGCAGCAGCCAAGGGCATACGCAACCCTCGGCTCTCGCTCAATTGCTGCTGCTCTCTATGGCTGCGCTGCGCTGCGCTCTTCAACTGTTTGCTGCTTGTTGCTTTGTTTTTGTTTTATGCAGTACGTTTTGTTGGTGCTTCTGCTGATGCTTCTACTGCTTCAGCTGCTGTTGCTGCGTCTTTTGCTGCTCTTGCCAATCTTGGGCTTTATCGATTTTCCTTTGTTTATAATGCGTGCTCACACAAACCCACACACACACACACGAGCACATTTGTTTGTTGTTCCCGTTGTTATTCTACGGTCGGTGCGAGCGCCCCTTTCGCTTTGTCTTGGGTTTTCGGTTTCTTGTTTATTTGCCTTTACCAAGCGAGCCCGCTGATAAGCAAAGAGGCGCGGGCGTTCTATGCATATCTCATGCAGATATGAAGAGGATTTATGGCTGGCAAAAATTATGAGTCGCCGGTATTATATACATACATATTTATTTGCTTAACGATCGGCTAGCTGCCTGAAAATTGCAGTTGATTGACTAAGGGAACTTCTATGTAGCTGATAAGTAAGTAATAAGCTGATAATAAGCTATCATATTACTATACAATAATATTATTCTTATATTATATTATAAATAATTTATATAAGATTATAAATTATTTCCAAATTACATTAAAAATCTTTTAAATACTTTTTGATTAGTATTAAGTTAAAAAAATAATTGTATATATTTTACATAAATTATTATATAAATTTTATTAGATAACAGTTTATTAGTTAACAATTTAATTTAAATTTAATTAATACATTAGTTTACAGGAGATTTCCAGGCAATTTCTACGTACAATTCCAACTTAGATTTGTTGGCTTAACTAGTTGAATAGAGCAGCTCAACAGTATCCTGTTTCACATATCAGTCTCTCCCTCAACGCCACTCTCCCCTTCTCGCTCACTCACTTTAGTGGATAGCACACGTTGCTAGGTTTATTGGCAACAGCTCACAGCAAAAGTTCACCCAATTGTTTACATCAGCAGAATGCTGAGCAAAAAGCATCCTCTCAGCATTAGCAACAGCCGCAGCAGCAGCAACAACAACAAAATAAGAGAGAGAACGCAGCCCCCAAAAACAACGCGTGGGTCTCTCGTGCTCTCTTCGCTTGTTGCTCTCGCTCACTCCGCCTCTGTCTGTTGGTCGCTCGCTCTCTCGCTCTCGCCGTTTGTTTCATACTGCATACACAAACAAAAACATTAGCAGAGCGCAGCGGGCAGAACGTCGCTCTCTATGTGGCTTACGTGCGCTCAGTAGCGGCTGCTGCGCCGCCAATTTGCAAGAAAATTTAAGTTCGTTTACAGTTGGTTTTGTGGGGCAAGTTGTGAAAAACAGCGACGCACAGCAGCTGCTGCTGCCAAGAAGCGTTGGCAACAAAGCGTTGGGCTGTCGAACAGACACACCGACACACACACACACGAAGGCACACAGCCAGATACAAATGTACAAATATAATAAACAATTTAAATTAGTAATATACGAATATCAATTGAGCTTGCAATTGTGCTGCTGTGCGTGTGTGTGAATGTGTGTGAGTGCGTGTGAGTGTAGCTGTTGTTGTTGTTGCTGTTGTAGCAGTTGTTGCTCTCGCTGCGTCCGCCCGCTTATTTGTGTATACACACTCACACACACACACAGCCATACACACGCGCTTAGTGCAGCTGTGTTTGTGAATTTTGTGGTACATTTTGCGCTCGCATCGTTTACAGATTTTTGTGGTGGCAAATAGTTGTTGCATAGCCTTCATACAACACACAGCAACAATTACTAACACTGCGACAAGTGGCAGCAAACGAGCTAACGACCGAGCACAGCCAGCAACAACAGCAACAACAGCAATAACAGCAACAACAAGCAACGTTTTGTTAATTGAAATAAATTGAAATAAATTCTCAACGTGCTGCTCAAATTGTTAATAAACACAATAACAACAACAAACAAATAAACAACTCAGAAAATTGTGAACTAAGAAAAAGTTGTTTTTAGTCGCTTACGAGGCGCCAAATGTTTTAGTATAAAATTGATATATATAAAAATAAAAAATAAACAAAAATGCAATAAAATACAAAGCAAAATCACAAAAGATTCAACAAATTAAACTCGTGCAAGTGCGTACACAAATTGTTTTAATTATATCAATTATAATTTATACTCTTTTCGTTGTTGTTGTTGTTGGTATCAGCAAGTCGGCAAATCTTTTGCGTATTTTTAGCCTTTCTGCATGTGTGTACGTGTGTACATGTATTTATATGTGTGTGTAATTGTGTGTGAGCACTGCAGCACACAATTGAAATTTAGTTGAGACGAGAAATTGGCAAAAAACAAAAGCTAAAAGAAAACGCATCACAAATTCAAAGCTAAAGAGGGGACAAAACTTCTTACGTAAGCTGAAAAGAGACAACGCAATCAGCAGAGCAGGCAACAAACAGGTAGAGAGGGAGAGAGAGTGTGCGTGTGACAAAGGTATATCTGCTTTAAGGATTGGTAAGACGTAGTTTCTCTAAATAATCATATACATACATACATATCTATAGATCGCTAAATTTCCTATTGTTTTGTTTTTTTTTTTTTTGACCCTATAATTCTGCCCATATATAAAAATATATTTTAAGAAATATATATAAATTTTTAATAGCTAAACTGATCTGATTATTCAATCAATCAAATACCCCATCAATTATTTTCAATAGCCATTATACTATGATCAAGCTGAGTTATCAAGCCTAGTAATTTCTACTAGTTAACTATTTTGATTGAATCTAATAAAAACATATGTAAAGACATTTCTATGTATCAGATTTTTATGTATGATTCAATCACATTTAACATTTTATGTATAGTTTATAATTTATCTAACAACCCAGTCGATCGACCAGCCCAATCAATCAAAATGATCTTTTCAGGTACTCTTCACTTATCTAATTATGATTTCTAATGAAAATTTCACTTTTAACGCATAGCAAACTGCTCATCCGATCTGCAAACGATACACAACTTGCTGTATATGTAGCGCATGTATCCACGTACATACATATATATATATATATACATAGTATATATGTACATATGTACCTGCACATTCTCGACCACAACGCTTCAATTCTGGGAATGCGAAGCCAGAACGCTGCAAATGTTTATTTTATGCGATTTTTTGTTTGGTTAACTTTTAATTGTACTTTGTTTGAGGGAAGTACTTAGATATCTATATAATATACATACATATTTATACATATACAAATTTATGTATATACATATGCATGCATATGTTTATAAAATAATATGGATTCCTGCTCATCATTTTCAACTGAATTCAAAAATCACATGCCGTTCCCATTACCTTTGTAAATTGGCAAATCGGAATTATTGTTGCAGTTCACTTAGATATTTTTCGTTGCTTTATAAACATGTTTAAGACCTTTTTGGCATTAAATTTTACTCTATATATTATTTATTTAATATTTACATACAAATTATTAAAAAAAGAAAGTAATAATAATATTATTAAAAAATGGTCTATAATGTTCTGTTCATATTTTCATATTTAAATTTAAGATTGATTAAAATTAATTTCATCTAATTTCTAACAAAATATATGTAAAAGGTTTAGCTAAGTAAAGAAAACTCTATATCTAATGTGACTCCTCAATCTAATTCTGCAGTTATTAATTATTATAGTTCATTTTTCTTCCCCTTCCCCATATTAATTTGATATTGATTTTTAAACTGTTTTGCATAGTTACAGCAGTTGATTAGCCTCGCTTTGCTTTCTCTCCCCACCTTGTATGCTTTACAATTGCATTTGCATTTCTCGCATTTCTCTGACAAAAATCCCCAACCATCTATTCAGCTCCACTCAGTTCATTGAACTTGGAGCTCAGAAACAATGTTCAAATCGCAAGTCAAACTCAAACCCTTAACTATGAAGTGTCCGAAACGTTGCATACTTTTCGGACAGTTGGCCATCTAGGCAATAAACAGGCAACAAATTATATTAACGATTTTCTCACTTCACGCAGCTTGCGCAGCATCTCGAAGCGACCAAAGGACGCACACGCACACACATACGGAAGGAAACACGTGTGTGTGAGTGTCATGCGCAGTGGACACTTTGGTAATGCCAACAAAAGAGGCCGCAGCAACAACAAAAAGCTAAGAGACTGTTAAGAGAACGACAGAGTAAGCGTGTGTGTGTGAGAGAGAGAAACAGAGAGATAGCTACTGAGATGGCATTCTCGCGTCACAACATCGAAAAGCGCCGACTCATCGAGCTAGTTCGGCTCAATCCCATCCTGTGGGACTGCCGTCTGCCGCACTACAAGCGCTCCGACAAGAAGAAGGCCGTCAAATGGAACGAACTGGGTCGCATGTTCAACGTGAATGGCGAGCGAGTGCAGCGCACCTTCACCTCCCTCAGGGAGATCTTTCGACGCGAGCTCAATCACGAGAAGATGCTGGGCACAACGCGCTTCAAGTCCAAGTGGGAGTACTACGATGCCATGGCCTTTCTCAAAGAGGTCATCAGGGAGCGAAAGTGAGTACCAAAAAGGGGGAGGGGATGGTGCAAGAAAGAGACATATTTATAGGTTAATAGGAGACATTAAAAGGGGATAAACATTAAAAATATTTAAAATACAACTCTTTATATGTGGTTTAATAAGAATAAGAAGAAGAATACGAATATTTATTTTTTATTTTTAATAAATTATATATATATATATATAGAGTTGTATTTCAAATTAAAAGAGAATAAATATTTTGTCTTTATGTTTAATTTCTTAATTTACCTATAAATATTTCTAACTATATTTTAATTTATTTATTACGAATTATTTTTTAAATAAATGTTTTTTTATATATATATATATATATATATATATATATATATATATGTCTTTGTCAATATGTATAAACTGTTTCTTTTACATTTAAATAAAACTTTAAAAAATATATAATAATTTTTAAAAATTAATATTCATCTTATATATTTAACTAAAATAATTACATTAAAATTTACATAAATTTTCTGCTTCTTAGATCTCGTGAACGCATTAAGCATCCTGTTGCAGAGGCTACTACCCACAACAACAACAACAACAATAGAACAAATAGCAACAATAACAACAACAACATTAACACAAATAACAACAGCAACAACAACAGTAACAGCAATAGCAACAGCAACAACACAAACAACAACAACAACAGCGTAGCCCATGATGAATATCAATATTTTGCGCCCAGCGATCCAAACAATCCCAACAATCAGCCACTTAAATCACCTGCAATCCAGCCCAGCATTAGCCAGCTACCTGTGGCACTGCAGCAACAGGCGCAGCATTTGCAGGCGCTGCAGCTGCAGCCGGACGTGACCCTCACCTCGCTGCAGAAGGCGCCCTCAGCTGTTGTGCTGCCTCTGGCGGTGGCAGCCGCGCCCTGCCCCACGTCCACGCCCACGCCCACGCGCACACCCACAGCGGCTGCACCTGTGCAACTGTGTGGCAGTTCGCGCTCCTGCAGCAGCTCACCTTCGATTTACATCAAGGACGAGCCGGAGTCGCCGGACTTGCAGGAGCAGCCCGATGAGCTGGCAGCCAGTCGATCGGCCCAGAAGACGCAGGCACATTCGAAATTGGCCACAATTCGACCGCAGACAAAGCAACAGCTCAAAGCTCGCCTGCAGGTGGCCAAAAGTGGGCTGTATGCCACGCCTCCGCCGCATTTGATCATCAATACGAATAACGAGCTGATCGATGTGGATGCTGGCGACCTGGACGATGATGACGATGACCTGGAGTACGATGATGACGATGACGATGATGACCTAGATGGTAATCATCGCGGCGCTTGCCCGCCCAATGCGAACATGAATGTGCTCGGTGCAGGGGGCCGTCTCTCACCTGGCAGCAGCTACACAGGTGCCGGCGCTGCCAGCACACGTCACCAGCCCACGCACCGTGAGCTGCTCTATATCAAATTTGGCGATTTTCTTGCCGCACGACTGAATACCCTGCACGAAACTGTGGCCAACGAGCTGATGAACAAGATTTTACTGCTAATTGCTGAAAAGTGAATGCGAAGACTGGATCAAGAGGACCAGCAACTGGTCAAGTGGAAGGAGCAATCATAGCCGTGCTAAATAGGTAAGTGAACAAAAATTGAGATTGTGAGAATCATCTAGAGAAAACGTGTCAATAGACAGACAGGCCTAAAAGAATTTGGATTAAAGCTCGAATGCTGCCTTGGTAACGTCGAAAGCTTTATCAAAGCTCTTATAGACAAACTTTTGAGGAACTTTGTTTTATGAGTGCATTGAAGAATTAATACATAAATAATAATTTTTTTTTATACTTTAAGGATGTGTTTGAGTGCATTGAAAATATGCATTGTTAAGTTCTGTTTAACTTTTTTAAATATAGGCTTGATAGAATTATAAAGTGCCATTAAAATACTGGGCAGATCCTAGCTAGCTTCTATGATTGAGAGCTGTCCTGTTAAAATGCTTTATATATAATTTATAAATTAAACTGATGATGTAAACATTTATATGCAAATTTCATTATATTAATTTTTATATATATAATATTTTTTATAGTATTTTTTAATAATATATTATTAAAATTATTTAATAATTCAAATTTTTATAGTATTTTTATTTCTTATTTAAATATTAATATATTAAACAAATTTAGTATTTACATTTTTAATAATTTAGAAAAATATTCTACACTCAAGTTGTAATCGCACAAAGTTTTAACAGCACTAACTGTTCATTTGACAAATGTCTTTTTACATTGTTCGCGTTCTATAATTCCTTTTCTCGCTTAATTATTTAACGCTCAAATCCTGGACTTTTGCGGATTACTTTCAACTAACATTTGTTGGCCCAGACAAAAAAGAAATCGCTGTAAAAACTAGTTAAGTTCTACAAAATTTATTAGTTTGAGCAATTTGTGTGGTCGCCACTTGACTTCACTGTAACTTGCAACAATATATTTAAATTTATATATAAACTATTCTTATTTTTTTTTTTTTTTTTTTGTACTTGTCTCTTGTACACAACATGCCAAGACCATAAAAAAGTTTTAATTTCCGAATGCTGAAGTGGCCCAGACACAGAGCAAGATAGAGAGAGTTAGAGAGAGGGAGAGAATGTAAGAGGAGCTCCACATGCCACATATTCGCGTTGCGAGTTGTCCGAAAATGTAAAAGCTTTCACGCATAAATAAAAAACGCAGCCCTAGGCTATGCAGCATGCCAAGTGCTGAAAGCCAATAGCTACCAAGTCGTACAATGACCGAGGCAATATAGCTCTGTATGTGTATATATAATAGGTCTCTAGTCAGGAGTGCCAGACTGACAAATAGCCTTCACGCTGTGACCAGCTGCAATATGTTAAAGAAGGAAAAATCTTCGGGCTATATTTATATTATAAAACAATTAAAATTGCAATTTTATTGCAATTAATTATTAATTTATTAATTATTATGATTCTCAAAAAATTTGATCTCATATCAATAGCAATATGTTGCTACATTATTATATAATACGTTATCACTAACGTCATTTCAAATAGTCTTAATTATCATATAGATGATGATTATTTTATTTATGACAGTTCATTTCATATTTCTAATAAATATTAATATTAATATCAACATTATACTGACTATTTACATTGTTATTTATATTTAGCACAATGATCATAAACATAATGATCATTATCTTATAACAATAATTATTACAATATTTATTTAATAATCAATAGTCTTTAAAGTATAAACATAATAATTACAAGGCAGCTTATTCTATGCTTAATATTATTAACTAATATACAAATACAAATACACAATCCGAAGATAAAGAAGATGAGGCGTAGGAGGAGGTGGAGCATCACTTCACTGCACTGAGTGAGAAGGCCCAACTACGACTGAAGCTGAGCTGCTGCAGGCTTGTCTTTTTATAGGGCCGACCTCTCCCAAACAAGTTCGATCTCAACTGCTGAAGCTTTCTCTGAGTTGCCTCTCTTATCGATCATGAAACGACAAGTTGGAGTTTAATTATGTTGTTTAAAGCATTCTCAATTACTTTGCTTAGAGGATGATATGTTCTCTCTCTCTCTCTCTCTCTCTCTCTCTCTCTCTCTCTGTTTATCTAAATCTCCTACCCATATATTAATTATATATTATATATACAAAAACTCCCTATATCCACCGATCTCTCTCCCGCCCCATCTCACTCTCTCTCTCTCTCTCTCTCTCACTCTCTCTCTGTTTCTCTCTATGTACATATATAGCTATATATTTATGTAAATCTTCTATCCATATATTAATTATATATTTTATAAAGTCCTTATATACACCGATCTCTCTCCCGCCCCCTCTCCCTCTCACTCTCTTTGTCTCTATCCATATTTTATACGCTCGTTAGCATAATAAACTTTTTTTGCGCAGTTTTTTTGAATCAAAGTTCCGCTACTGTTCGCCCTATCTGCGACTCGCTGCATTTCATATAACGATAATTTATGGCAAATTTATAATGTTGTAAGTGCCAACAAACTTGCTGAAACTATCTATAAAAGGCCACACACACACACACACACTTAAGCCACCCACTGTGCCGCTGCCCAGAATTAAGGCTGAGCTCGTAAAGCTGTTGCCATAGATACCAGATAGCAATGACTGCGGCAGTGGATAGGAGAGCTAAAGGGAAGCTGCTGAGAGTTGACGGAAAAGCCACATCGACACAGACACACACACACACACACACACACACACACGCAGAGACAGCAGAAGCGTCACAGCATAAATATTACAAAATCGTAAATACACACGCCCAAAACTTGTGAGACTAAAGTGTGTCTGTGTGTGTGTATATGTAAACTATGTGTGTGTGGGTGTGTGTGTTGTGTGAAGTCATTCGCACAGCAGCAGCTACACTTGACTCATAGATCTTGCGGCTCACACAGCTTTCAGGCCTGCCAAACTGAGGTTTGCTGGGGAAATATAGCTGCTATAGTTTATAAGCTACAGCTGAAAATAATATATTATATACATAATATATACAAGCACGTATATATACAACGAGAAATGCAAAGATAATTCTAAGATTGCATGAAGAAGAATAATAAAAAAAATATTTAACAATGCAAAAAAAAAAAGAGAAAAATATAAATAATTAAATAAGACTGTCTCTTTTTATTATACGATAAAAATATAATCAAAGTACATTTTGCTTGACTGACCTAATATGTCAATTGATTCTACAATATGATATACACTCCCTCATATTATATATTAATCCATATCTTCCATTCTGTCCCTTTAGTTTTGCTCATATATATTTCGGCAATATATTTTATATATTTCGACTTTCCTCTATTCAGTTTCTTCGGAACTGCCAGTATTTTAGAGTAGTTGCAACACTTCCTGCTGCTCGTAAGATATTTTCAACATTTTCCTGTGTTTAGTGGCAGTCCGAAAAGAAATGAAATCACAGTTGGCTACAATGTCTAAGGCGTTAGATAAACGCGTCCGTCCCGTTTGGCTCTAAGGCTCTGAGGCTGTGAAGCTGCGAATGTGGCGCGCTTAAGTTAGGAAATTTTGTTGCATTGCCCGCGGCGTTTAGCCCTTTGCACATAAAATTGCATATGCAACTTAATGTTTACACTGGTCGTAAAAGTTTAATGGATTTTCCAGCTGCTGCGAGCAGGGCGAAGCAGTCAAACATTGTGCCCCCCCTCCCACTAGCCTGCCCCCTTGCGCAGCCTAAACTTTTGTAGCCACCATAAAAATGCATTTCTCTGATTAATACGTTGCAAATAAAAATTTTTTGACTAAAGCATTGTCAAATATTTGAGAAAATCAGAAAGAATTATTTATGCACATCATTTTTCATTTATTTAATAGTTTTGCTTCGACTTTAGAGAGCTTTTCCGTTTGCCTGCATTTCTAACTGAGCTCAATTCCTACATCAATATGATATATATAAATTGGCAATGTTTGTGGCAAACAGATATTAATTCGAATTCATTACATAGAAAATATCCAAATAGCCAGCTTGGCTCTTGCCTTTGGCTAATCAAATGCAAATTTGTATACATTCATTATTGAATGGGAATGCAACGAGCTAGTGAATTGCACGCATTAGCATTAGCATAATTATAATTGTGGGCTGGGCAACAAAAACCTGGCCAATACCATAATCCAAGAGCTAAGAGATAAGAGATAAGAGATAAGAGACAGGCAGCATGACCAGCATGCAACACGATGCAGATAGATAATTGAATGCCGACAAGCGATTGGATTTTGAGGCAGCACAAAAGGCTGCTTGCCACGAGTAGTATCAATATTGACAGCCATTAATATGGCCAAGTTATACAATAAGCAGTCAATGTCAGCTCTTGGGTTATTCATGACGCACACACACACACTCACAGAGATCGAGTACTCTAAGGACGATTGCATTTTTAATGAGCAGGAGGCGCCTTCAATACGCTTCCGCTGCTGGCTGATGACTGGGAAATGCTTCCGCCTGCGTTTGGGAAATTTGACAGCATACGTAAAGCAGCGGCTGGTATCAGGTTAATTTGAGACGCAGCCACAGGGAAAAGCCAACGGAAAGGCAGCGGAAACTTACACACACACACACACACACACACACACACACTCTCTCTGCATTGAACTGTCTTTGGCTACGTCGGCGTCGTCAGCTCCTTCAGCCTTAATGGCCGCAGGACATGTCAAAAGAATTGATGACGTGCAACGTCTTCGACGTGCGCTGCAATCATAAAACTGGCAACAGTCGCTCCTCCCATGACACTACCCCACACTCTCTCAACCCATGCCCCACCTAACCTGAATTCGCTTTTTGTGAAGAAATATCTACTGCCAATAAAATCGTTTTAGAAATGGATTTGTCAGCTTCTCTGGCAACGATTAATTTAAGTTACCAATTCTGAATGACGCTGGCTGAAAGTGAGAATGGACATAAAAAAGCAGTGTTGTATAGCGTTTTAAAATAAGCTCTATTTTACTTTTACTGCGTCTCTACTTTGTGGTTGCATATAGTGGCAGATATTTATTTAGTATATTCGTGTTGAGTGTCTTTAAAGCTTTTGTCAACTTTGATTAAATTACTTTTTTGCTTTAGTTTGAAATATCACTACAAAGCTTTACACTTGAAAAGCACTTTGAAGCTAAACAAGTTACTTATTGTGCTCAAAGCTCTAACTTTCATGAGCTTTCCTTCTTTGAACTCTAACGTAAATTTAACAATTGTTCGCCTTACCAACCTATTTATTTACTAATCTTTCTCTACCAGTTTTAGATCTCGAGAAGTTTCTTTTTTGCTCGGATTTTAACTATTTATAATTTTTTTTACTATTAATGCTTATTTCTTCTGATGTTTTCTCTCACCTGTTTTTGGGATTTTGTACACATGTTTTAGACTCTTCTGGCTTATATCTTCAAAGCTCTACTCCACGTCTTAACTCAGCTTCGCTTCCTTGCTTTCAGCTGCTGTCATTGTCATTTGGCTACAACGCGCTCTGAATATATTGCACATCAATCGGGCATAAAAATGACGCCAGTTGGCGCCATTTTGTTAGGCAATGGCCGGCACTAAAAGATGGCGCCTTAGCCAGCTAACCGAGGCCCGCCCTTCTATGCTTCTCTGTCATCTATCTATCGCTATCTCTCTCTATCACTCAGATAATTGCAAAATTTATTGCTGTAGATTTTATGCAAGTTTACCTTTTGGATGTGCTCACAACTTTGCAAACGGATGCTAAAGTCAACAGAAGCGCTTGAAAATTTTTGTACATTTTCATGAATTAATAATTTTGATTGCCGAATGAGGGCAAAAGACAGAGAAACTGAGAGAGAAAGAGAGAGTGAGGTAGGCAGGCAGGGTGTCAGGAAAAGCTGAGAAAACTTGTTTAAGTATTTCATTAAAAATCATCATCATTAGCTTGGCCCAAAAGAGTTTAAACTTTTTACGCTTTTGACAATCAGTGCTGCAAGTTGCTAAATTTTTCCAACTCTTTCTCTTCTTTTTTCAAGTGTTGTGTAAATATTTTGTGACGCTTAGCTGGCAGCTGAAAAGAATTGCAGCTACTTGTTCAAGTTTAGTTTAAGTTTTGCTTAATCTCTATCAACTTGAATGAAGCCGAAACAGGGCTTATTTTATAATTAATATAAAATTTATTTCATATTCCTTTTTATGTATTTATGTGCAATATATAAATTCTGTGTACATACATTTTTTTATATGCAAAAATATTTTATCACATAAATCAACTCAGCTTCACTTCCTGCCACTATTTTGATGTTTTTGGCTCAACTTTTTGAGGTCAAAATGCAATATTTACAAAATGCATTTCAATCCAAGTGTGTCTGTGTGTGTGTTTGCGTATTTGTGTGCTCACAAACTGCACACACACACACCTATGCATACACTAAAAATAATTGAGTATGCGTTGCTAATATCGAAGGGTATTGGCTACCATTAGTGGTCTTTCGCATGGAGCCACAAAAATTGATTGCCGTAAAAGCCGAAAAGCAAGTAAAATAATATTTGTTGCTATTTTGTGGCTTTTACGGAGCGAATCGAAAACCAAATCAATTGAAATGAAAGTACACAACATTTATAAATTGGCAAATGCGTTTTCAATTTTGGCTGAAACAACCAAGCGACAATCGACCCAGCGACAAAGCGACAGAGCGACGAACAGGCTGAGAGCCGTAACTGTCAAGTCGTACACAGAATTTGGCCTTTTTTATATATTTTTGGCCATTTGTTTGGCATTTCGTTTTTGTTGATTTACAATTAATTACGACTAACAAGGCTTGATGATGACTTGAAGTGGGCGTATATAACGAAAAGATGCTCTGTAAATAGATTTTAGGCGATATGAAATTAAAAGGAAGTTCTGCAATTTTATGCATATGAGATTTTTTTTTTTTTTTTCAATATTTATATACTCCTATGTGTCATGATATGTATTTATATATTATTTTAGCATATATTTACGTATATGTCTTAAGCTCTTAAGTGAATCTAAACATTATTTTATTCATAAGTCACATAATCTTCAATGATTCATTTGCGAGGCTCTGCATAATGCATTGATTCAATGCTTAGACTTCATTTCAGAACTGCAAGACTTAGATCAGTCTTGGTTGTATAAAGAAATTTAAAAATTATATATATAAAGCTGAATAACAGAATTCTGATTGAGCAATCAGTAAATACTCTGTAATTTGTACAACTGAGCTGTAAAATTATTTTTTAATGTTGTCAAGGAAAGAAGAGAAAGAAGCTGTATCTAGTAATATAATATTTGACAGTAAAAATATGTGAAGAGAGCTGTTGTAAAATAAATTGTAGTATAGATAAAATATTTGTACGCTCTTACCTCTTCATTTTCTATTTCATTTCCCCACTCATAACTAAGTCAACTGACAAAAATACCCTACTTTTGTCACATTTCCCAGGGCATTCAAAGTGCAGGCAATCGCCAAACAAAATGTCAGACTAATTAAATTAACTGTCAGAGTAAGTTCTTCTTTGACTCAATCAAATCCAGACAACACTCGACTTTCAAGTTGCCACCACGCCCATCACGCCCACCACTTCTGCTTTGCCTGAAATGTTGAACGGAAAATAGAACAGGTGCGCCAGGATGCCATGGCCTGCAACAGTTCTTGAGATGTTCAAATTGGCTCAAAAAGAGGGCTGTGCAGTGGCAGAGGCAAAGGCAGAGTAAGAGGCACAAGCAGCTGCAGAATCTGAACTGTTTATGCATTTCCCTAATGAAATGCAAAGAAAGACCAAAAATGAGGCTTATGAATTCCCAAATGCCGTTAACAGAATATGAAGCACTGCCACGCCCCCTCGTCCAACACTGCTGTAAACGAAAACATTTACAAAAGCCCTTGTTGAGCGGTAATTAAATATTTATTTTCTCTTGAGCTATTTGTTTTGATTAATAGTCAAATAGCAGAGACTGGTTACAAAAGATTTTTGCGCTTTGTTTACTTTGCATATTTTGAAATGTTTCAGTCCGTTTGTGTTTCTTTTTGAAAAGGATATATAGGCTATAGCAGAAATGATTAGCAAAAAAAAAATATAGAAAATTTAGAATCGAAGTATTTGAATTTCGATTAAAGAAATATGTATAAAGTCTATTTTTATATACAAGGATATCAAAAATTCAAATTAGATAATTTCAATTAAATAAAAATAAATACAAAAATTTTATATATTTATTTTTTTTTAATATAAAAGGTCGCTCCAAAAATAAAGAAATAAAATATCAGATATTAGAAATTCAATGAAATAAAAGTATACGAAATATATTTAAGAATAAATAAAATGTATTTTTATACACCAAAATGTCGCTTATAAATAAATTCATTACAAAATTGCTTTCTGATGGACTGTAAAAATATTTTAAAATTTTCTAAAGAGTATTGCTCATTCGTTAAGCGGCTAGAAATTCGTTTCTTTTCCTATTGTATTTGAGTTTTGTTTGTGTAAATTCCTAGGCTGGGGCTTTAATTTAGTTAATGCACTTGACGCTTGCTGCAGCAGCATCGGGAATTGTTTTGTAATTTATTTGATTTCTTTCAATGTGAATCTGCATTTATAATGAAGTAGAGAGAAAATACTTGAGATGATTTTGATTTGTTTTGCATTTGCATAAAGCTCTGCTTGTAGGAAATGGCATCACAAACTCTTCTTTAAGTAGAATATCCATTTGGAAAAGTGTTTGGTAATAAGTTGTTCAAAGCTCGAAGGCGCCAACAGGCCATAAAACATGTCTGCCAAATGCATGGCAACAGTTCGCACATGCAAAGCAGGCAAAGTACGAGTCGGCCACATCATTATGGGACCACGGGGAGCAACTGACTCCGACCGATGGACACCAATTGGGTGCGTGGCAAATGTCGCCACAGATGGAGGGAGGGGCTGTGCAGTCGAGGGTCGAGGAGTCGTTGCACCGAAGCATCATTAAGTCAATTTTACGAGGGGGGAGGAGGGGGTCTGGAGCGCAACTTAATGTGCAGCCAGGGAGTCGAAATGGTAGTCCGGGCAGACAGAGCAGAGCAGAGCAGAGCAGAGCAGCCTTTGCTCCAATGGCCAACATGGACACACCAATTATCCAAAATGCCAACACACGCAACAAGCAAGAGAGGGAAGGAGGCAGGCTGAGTGGAGAGGGGATAGAGAGAAGGGGGACTAAAAAATAAGAGTGGAAACAAAAACCTATTGGACGGCTGCATTGTGGCCGCCCGTAGTAAAGGAGATTGCGCTTTTGCGGTTGTGTTAAGTTGATTTCCGGCACGTCTGTTGCTTCAGTTGAAAACCATGGCACCGGCTCCGCATGACTTCAAGATGCACAGCGCCAATTATGCGTGCTGTCATCGTCATCATCATCATCGCCATCGCCACCGTCAGTTCGGTCCTACTCCACGCTGGTCAGCGCTACATTCATAAACAGACGCCGGCCCATTATCATCGGTGTAGGTGTTTAGACACGCCCCCATCGCTGCCGCTGTCAAATGCATCAAAGTGCTGACTCCCCATTGATGCACCGTATGGCAAATTATGTGCTATAATATATGAAATATGAGAATATATGAAATATGAAAATATATGAAATGCTTTTTATACTCTCTGTTTTGATTCAGAACATAACTTGTATAAATAAATGCATTAAATTACTGAATTTTTAGTTAAAGCAAAGATTAAGATGTTATGTGAATTATATATGTTAAATATATTATATTATATATATATATTATATTATATTATATTTCTATTATATATGTGTATACATATGCTTATTTTATTTATATTATTTTATTTTATTTTGAAATAGATTATTTTATTTATTACTTTTCTTTTCAGATATAATATTATATATATTATTTTTAATTAAATTAACTTAATTTTTTTTAAATATTTATTTAAAATATTTATATTTAATATTATTATTTTATTATTATTATTTATTTTAATATTATTTAAATTCTCTATATTACTCCTCACACTTAAATTTTCTTCAATTTCATTCGGTAACTCTTGCTTTTGTCCCACTGTCTGCTATCGCCGCCTGGCTGTCTGGCCTACGCCCACACGCTCTGCCCATTGAGGTGTGCTGTAAATTATACGGCTTTGCGTTTAGCCTCCGTAACCTCGAAGTTGCCCAGACTCCCCCAGTAGATGTCCTTTCTGCTGGTGGTCTTCCTCTTACTGTGCTCGTGCCCCCCGCAGCTGCCGCTCCCCTGTCCCGTTGCTAACTGCGCTCCTGCTGCTGCTGCAACGCAGTTTGATGTTTTGCGGTTGTGTTGATGCTGTTGACGTTGTCAACGTTGTCGACGTTGGCATAGGCCCATCCAAAATACTGAGGCCCACCCAGCTCGGAGCCTGACTTTAAATATTCAGAGTGTGCTTTTAGGCTTCTATTAGGAAGTTAAGCCTCATGAGTTGAAGAAAACTTGCCTTCTGTTGCGGCTGCTCTGAGAGTTTTTCAGAGCGAATATGCATAAAGCAGAGTGAGCAATATGCTTAAGAATTAAAGTCCCATTTAAGAGATGGGAATTGAATTGGGATGCTCTTCACTTGAAGAACTAATCTTGCTAATTATTAGTTTTTTTTTCTTCTATTATATGTATTATATTATAATTAACATATCTATTCTTGATTGCATTTGCACCACTTACACGACTTAAGGTTGTGACTCGATTCGCTCTCCCTTGCCGCTGTTAAGCTCTTTAGTCAAGTGTCTCAATTGCTGACACCTGCAAATTTCCATTCAAGTTTAGCTGCTTCGTTGTTCATTTTTTCATCCGTTTTTCCTTTGTGGTTGCGAGTGGCCAAGGGCAAACGCTTTGGCATTTGAATAAACCACTTTTGGCCCACTGAATAGGATGGGCAAACCAATCAAACCAAAATATTTTGCAGCCACACGGGGTTGACAAGAAAAACTTTCACACTCGCCCCGTGTGCGTGTACGTGTGTGAGCGTGTGTGCGGCGTTTGCTACGTGCCCCACGTTGCGGCATGGCTGCACATTTGCTTGCCTTAACCTTTATTTTCATTAGCCATCCAAATGCTGCTGCTGCTGCTGCTGCTTGAGCTTTCAGCTGCAGTTGCAGCTGCCATCTTCCAACCCAGCCAGAGCGAAACGAATTCAAGCTAAGCCAAGGCAAGACCCAGTCCAGCCCAGCCCAGCCCAGTCCAACTCAGCTCAGCTCAGCTCAGCCAACAGCCAGTTATCCAGTCAGCTAACCGCAACGCTGTTGGAGCCACTGTCATTTGTTATGTTATTGGTTTGGACATTTTGCAAATTGCTTATTTAGCAGTGCGTAAAATCCACAGCACACACACACATACACAGAGACGCATTCGATTCTGCAATATCTAGTAGTATATACTGTCTCCATCTCTGCTCAGTGTCTGTGGTTCTTCTTCGTCTCATCTTTTTTTTCCACTCTCTGCAGCTCCGGGGAGACCAACACATATGTCAAGTGTGTGGCGTCTGTTATTCTTTGCTCTCCGCTTTTGTCTCTTTTTTTCCGAATACCCTGTAAGAGATGCACGTGGACAGGTGGTGCAGCAAACGCAAGTGAACTGAATAGGCAACTGATGAAATTTTTATTCCAGCTGAAAATTAATATTTTGCATGCATAAATTATTATCATTATTGAGCAATTTATGCAACAATATGACTGACAAATAATATAAATTATAATAATATTTATGTAAAATAAATTGTTTTATTTTTTATATAATTATTCAATTTAAGTAAATATTTTCATTTTATCTATTTTTGTATTATTTATTTAATTTTCTAAAATATGTTCAATATTTTTATATATTTTTTTATTTATCCTCAATATTTTTATTAAATTTTGTAATTTTTTTTTACAATAATATATATGTATATAGTTTTTAAAATTATATATATATTTTTATAAGTCAAATAAAATAATAACATAATGATAAAGGAAATATAAATTAGTATACTTGCTTTTTATATTTTTATTTATTTGTATTATACACTAATTTATTACCACTAATTTCCCTCTGTATTTATTAATTGATTAATTTTTAAATGTATGTATATAAATTTATACAGCAACTACATAAACATAAAAAAAGGATTTCTTCATGATTTATTCTCTAAATACCTGTACAGGATATATTTCTTTTTATCATTACTAATACAACTTCTCCGTTATCTTTTGCTGCTGCTGCTGCATGGCCGTAACTTTCATTAGCCGAAAAACCTCAAGTTAACAGCGTGTCATGCAAGTGGTTAGTTGTTTCCATCTATTACCGTTTCAATGTCAAAAAAAATGAGTGAGGGGCACATGCAGACAGAGATATGGAGAGAGAGGGAAAGACAGCGAGACGGACAGTGAAAGGCAATAGTGAGCAAGAGAGAGGCCTGCTAGTTATTTGGGCAAGTGTTCAAACAGAGTTCGGTACATTTTTGCCACTTGTCATCCGAAAGGGCATTTTGCCATCCATAATAATATTTGCTTTTCATTCGGCAGCCGCTCTCTTTTCAGCCTGCTTCTTGATTTTCCATGCTGCCTAATTGCCTGGATAGGTTTTACAGCGTCTCCTTTGAGTCGTAAAAGTTTTTACGACTAATATTCGGTGTGTGTGTGTATGTGTGTGTGTGTGATGAGAGATGGAGAGAAAATCTTTAATTAGACGGACGGTCATTAAAACTGATCTATGTCATATTAATTGGATTTTTTTGTTTTTATTTTTAGTGGACGTAAAATTAATTAAAGCTTTAATAGCCGCGATTCGATTGAAATTGATAATATTATGATATTTTTTGTAATATTAATAAAAAAATTTTAATATATCTGTATTTATTTTCTTATCTCATTGCAGTTGAACTGAATGTGAAGTGCGAAGTGTCATGGCTAAATGTTTAGCAAAAAAAAAAAAACAAACAAAATTGAGTCTGTGAATGTGCCATAGAAGACATTTAATTAATGTATTAATAAATTTATGATCTAGGCTAAACAATGAAAAATTAAATTCAAATGAGTTTATTCAATGGACTGGGAAATATAAATTATATGAGTTTATATATGTATAAGTTTAAATCGAGATAATTGAGAAAATTGGAAAATGGAAAACATTGTCATCAAATTTAATCGTAACTTTGAATTTTTTCTTATCTATCTGGAAGGTTTATAAATATATATAGCATAGACTGTCTTTATGCATTTTAGCAAAAATTGAGAATAATGGAAGATCAGGACGATAAAAATGTAATACATGTAACTGACTTTACACAATGCAAATAGATCTCCTCTTTATTCTATGTCACTCTAAAGTACATATCGCTCACACATCCTCTCTAGATATCCCAAATTTAGTCTGCCTTTATTATATTACATATATGTAAACCTCTGGCCATGCACATTTTATATGCTACATAATGCTGAGCTGCAATTTGTTGCCTAGAAAGCAAATCAATTTATATTGAATGGAACTAAACTACGAAAGTTAACGTAGTTCCATGCCCGGGCACCCACTCGAGCAGCAGCTACAAGTTTTGTCGCCAGCAAACAAATAACAACAAAATGTCACATTTTACTTTTTTAGTGTGCTTTTTGGTAACTGGAAACCCAGCAAGAAGAAACCGTTTTGTGCCAGCCTGAAAACTGAAAACTGAAAACGAAAAACGAAAAACGGGAAACTGAAAAGCCTTTAGGCCTTTGCTCGCTGGCAAAAGTCGAGTGGAGCAAATAGAAAAAGTTGCTGAGACTTTTTTAAATTGAAAATGAGCTAGCTGCCAGGTAGTTGCAGGTAGCAAAGATTAAGCAGGGAATTTAAGAGCATTAAAATGGAAAGGAGCAGCTGAATGGCAGGGACTATGAAATACCCTGTAAGGAAAATATAGAGTTGCATATAAAAAAGTAATTTTTATATAAAGAAAATTCGTATAAAATGTAAATTGAGCTACTGTTAATTAGGTTTAAAATTACAGCTAATTAATAGATTAATAAAATACCCCATTTAGCACTTCTTTTTTGCTTACAGCGTGCAGCAAGAATAAAAAATTCCTGAGCACTTGCGCCTTAATAATCGCTTTAATTACAATTAAAATGAAACCCTAAATGACTTTGCTATTGTTGTTGCTGTTGCTGCTGCTCTCCTGGTGCTGCTGATGCTGCGAAGATGAATGACTGGCCATTCATTAGCTGGGGGCCAGCGCAGGGGTCAGCCGGGCGGGCAAAGGTGGAATGCCAGCTGGGGCTACACGTCCACGTTCACGTTCAAAGTCAAAGTCGCGATGCTATTATAATGCTAATGACGTTTAATCGTTTTTAGTTAGGGATTTTCTCAGTTCAGCAGCGGCGAGCGTGGCGTTTAGTTAATTAGCATAAAGTTAAAACGTTTTGCGGCCCGGCCGTTGCACAACTTTTGACGCAGCTATTAAAAAGAGTTTGGCTTCTTGGGGCCAGCAGCGTGAGGGAGGGAGAGGGAGAGCGAGATGGGGAGAACTTAAACAACGCCAACTGCCAGCGAGTCGACTTAATGCGAGTTGCGAGTCAAAAGGATTAAAACCGATAACATTTCACTGCTGTCAATAGACAGTTGAATGAGAACGATAATATTATCATAGATTATTCATTTAACGAGTAATTACTTAAACGTATCACACATAAAGTCAATGGAATTGATACCCTAAGCACTCAGAAGGGAGCAGCAGCATAGACTGCATTAAGTAAAATATCGTTAGCATATGTTATTTATTTCATATAGAAATAATATAATAATTTTCTAATATTTTTAATATAATTTTAATCTATAATACGATAAATATCAATATGATTATTTATTAATATTTTCAAGAGCTAAAGATCAATGCAGATTATCAGTAGCAATTTTTTCATTATCATCATTATCATCATTACAAAGACTATAATTATGATTATCACCACTTTCTTCATTAATATTTATAATCATCATCATCAGCTTTTCAACATGTAATGCAGAGAGCAACAAGTAGCAAATAGATCTCTGAGCAGACTTAAGGCGAAAGTTGACGGAGCGATGGTGATGGAGCGGAATACTGGAGTGAATGGAACACCCCAATGAAGGCATATCATATGCTATAGACACTCACATTACGAGGAGAAGTAATATAAAGCCCAATGCCAACGGTCCAACAAGCAGCAGCCCTAAGATGATCTTCGGCTAATACGAAGTCTGAAGCAGCTGTGGCTGTGATAGTAGGAGCTCTCTCCTACTTATGAGATAGAGAGACGAAGAGGGCCTAAGCACATTATTGAATCTCTGGAAAGGCTTCAATGCAGTCAGCAAAGTAAAATGGAAATGAAATGTTGGAACGTATAGAATGTGGACTGCAACGACTTGCAGAGGACAACGAAATTAACTGCAGATTTTAGGTATATATTTATATATAATAAAATAATAAATAAATATGGAATATATCCAATATAAAGTATATATTTGTACACCCCATAAATCTTCACTGCAGTTTAATTTCACAACTCAATGCTTAACTTTCTTGCACCTCTCATTACCTTTAGCTTCGCCTTGCAATTTTCTCGTTTATTGAATATTTTTACTCAACTTGCCATGAAAAACAGGGCCACAATCATAGCGAAAATGAATATATATATATAGGTAGGCACATATGTATATCGCTCAGGGGACATGCATAAAAATCCATAATGAAATTGTGCAGAAACGAAACGAACGCGTGCTGCCTAGAGCCACGCCCACCAAAAACAGCCCACACCTAGGAGTAGAGGCAAATGGCCATAGGCTGTGAGCAAGGAAACATGTCACGCACACACAGAGAGAGAGAGAGAGAGTGATAGGGAGAGAGTGTGAGAGGGAGAGGGTAAACAGTCACAGAGCGCATTCAATGATGGCCGCAATGGTGGCATCGAAGCACCTCTTCCACAAGCTTCATCGAGCTCCGGTCTTGGTCTGTGGTCCCTGGTCCATCGTCCGTTGTCCGTGCACTCCCTGGCTCGATGCTGTTTGCATTTTTCGCATGAAATTGACGTTTCATTTGTTATAATATGCATCGAGGCAACATTTCGATGCTCATAAATATTTAACAGACATTCATCTGTTGGGAGAAACGTTAAAGGCTACGGAGCCAGGGGCTGGCGCACATGTCCAGTTGAGCCTGTTGCAGCAGGAAATGCGGATATCGCCCGGCTATTGCGATACAGATACAAACAGTCGTAGATATGCCTCGATATCCATGTGCATACACATTATGACCATGAAACAGGCCGAATACAGACAGAGGCAGGAACTTAAGGTTCACTCCCAGTGCTCGCCGAGCTGGCCGAGCGAGGGCGTTGAAACAGGCAACAGAAATCAAAAACAAAGGAAAAGAACAACATGCACACACACCCACACACACACACACACACAAGGGAGACAGGGATGCTTCGCTTTGCAACTCAAAGGATCAGACGGTCGACGGCTGTAAGCCGCATTAATTATTGATTGAAGTCGTTGGTCAATTCCGCGAGAACTTTTCTGCTTGCTTTACGGGTCTGCAGGTATGTGAGCAGGTGAGTGCAGGTGTACGTTTATATAATAAATACATTTTAATTGCAGGGTATATATTTATTATAATAAATAGACTACTTTCAATGCAAGAATAATAAATAATATGATATATAAATAAAAATAGAAATAAAATATTATATTTTATTTTATTAATACATATATATTTATTTTTATTTTTTTAATGCAATTAGAATTTTTTTTAAATAAATGTGTGTATAAATAGCAGGTAAATATTTTTGCTGGGTATATATTTATTATATTTAATAACTGAAAAAAAAAATAAACAATTTCAGAGTTGCAAATATAAAATATGAACGAAATTTAAAATCTATACAAATTAAAAAAACAAAAAAATGGTTAACGACTTTAATTTTAAAAAATTATGAATTTAAACTCTTAATTTACATAATATTTTATATACATAGGAGTTAATTTCGATAGTTATAGACAAACGATTGCTTTTACTTATTGTCTATCTACAATATGCAACCTAAAAGTCCCACAATAAGCAACAAATGCTTCTACCTATACGCCATTAAATATTTTCCCACTTTCCCGGCAGTTTGCCAATTTGGGTTTGTCAAACGCTGAAGAACTTCACGCTTCAACTGGAATTGAGAAACATTTGAATGCAACATATGTGACTCTTTAGTTGCAATCAGAAAGAGTTACAAAACGCTCTCACCTGCTCATGTAGTGGTGTAATACATCCATCTTTCTACACGCTTGTTTGTTTGTTTTTGATTTTTTTTTTTTTTTTTCATTTTTAAGTTAAATCGCAACAATCAGCGCTAATTGGAAATTTAACAGTTCATAAAAAGTTTTTGGCGCGCCAAAGAGCCCTCCGTCACCCGTCACTCGTCGCCTGTTACACCGGCATGCCACCACGCCCACTTACCTTGTTCAGGCACGCCTCCGGCCGCCCCCCGTAGTTGTAGTTGCAGTTGAGTTGTTGACCCAAATAGCACGCTTTATGAAGCCAGCGACTCGCAGCTCGGGCATTTTGCTAAGCTTCTGCCTCACTGGCATCGAACAGGCGCGGCATGGGGCACGAGGCGGGTGGCATGGGGCATGACATGGTCTCTGCAGTGATGGAAAGTGCCTTGAAAGCAGCTGGGCACCCGCTGGTATGGCTTACACCTGTTTCTATTCATACATCACCCACGCACACACACATTAAAAAACTATCAGCGTGTGTTTCATTTCACTTGCTGCTCGAGCTTCGGGCTGCCAGAATAGATTGAGAGGGGGCCTGTGTCTCTGGGTGTGTGTGTGTGTGTGTTGGACTTTTTCCAATGTTTTTGCGCTCTAGGATAACACTAATTTCGCACCACTAATTACAGTTCTTTTTTATGCCTCCCCACGCTCTCACTTTCCCTCTCTCGCCCCTTTTCTTTCCATCGCTCACTTTGCGTAATTATGCGATATGTAGGGAGGTTCGTTGGGGAGTCCCTGCTACTTAACTCAGTTGGGAAATACCGTTATAAAAATGTTGCAGCAACGGCATATAACAGAGGAACAAGTAACAAGGCTCTAGTCGAGAGTGCTCGACTAAGAGATACCCTGAATTCTCCAAGCTAATATTCTAATCATTCTGCACTTCTTTTATGCACACACACATACATACACATGCATCCACAGGCAAGTATAAGCAGGCGCAGTAAGCAGCGACGTTACGTTGAAATACGCTTATTAAAAATTTGGGGCGATGGGGGCGTGGTATCCAATATCTGTAAATTACGAAAAATTACCCAGCTCGACGCCTTGATCAAAAATATATATACTTAGTGGGGCCTGTCACGCCTCCTACTGCATGTTTTTTTTTTTTTTTATATATATATTTATTAAGTGTAGAACCGGTACATCAAAAATAGAACCATAACAACACAGGGAAGGTAAATTAATAATGGAGCCGAACCCCATACCGAGTTATGGGGATTTTAAGTTGTGGAGGTTTTACTATTGTCCAATAGTTTTGGCAAAGCCTTGCCGTTTGAGTCTTCTTAGAGGTCTGGCAGGTAACAGTCCTCTTGCGAGTAGATTGCGGTGTCTCAACAGTCTGTCACTGTACCTGCTTGTGTGCCTGCCAATCTGCTCTTCGACAGTATGTAGCTTTAAATCTTTGTGTAGTGTTGATCCACGTACATACCAGGGACAGTTTGTGATCTCCTACTGCATGTTACATGATTTTAACAAGATCATTATACCCTGATTTCCCATTCAGGGTATAAAAAACAACAGCAACATCAAGTAGCACATGCCAAACGCTGCAGTTCCGCTGAGTCGAATGCATTTTAAATGCCTAAGTTTATCAGAAACATGAACATACCATATAGAGGTATGAATATGCTTTTCATTTGCTTCTTTTTATGCTACTTAATCTTTAATTATGAGCCCTAACTCAATTGACATTTCGAGTATGTGCAGAGAAATTGCGCCAAGTGTTAAGAGAAACTTCCGCAATTGGGCTTTGAAACTAAGCTGGGCTAAGCAAGTTGATTAAGCATGAATCATAAGGGCTTAGTAAATTAAATGTGGAATGATGCAAGAATACGAAAAAATAGAATCTGATATAATTAATGAATTAAATTTAATAGATATTCAAATAATTCATAAGTGGAAACTGAGAACAAACCTAGAGTGACAAAATGTATTACCCAAATACTAAATATCAATGCCAGATAATTTGGCGAATACTCGCTGAATCAATCAAACAACTTTCACCTTGCACAGTTAAAAATTTAAATTTAATTAAAAATTTCTTCAATTAATTTTCGTCTTTCATTTAGAAAAGTTCTGCTCTAATTTCAAACTGTTGAATTTACAAAAAATCCGAACTGCAATCATTTTTTTTTTTTTCTTTAAAAGATAATACCAGCATTAAACAAAAGAGAAAAAAATTGAAATATTATAACAAGTGGATAGCCCGCGGCTGCCGCAAGTGGGTGTAACCCGCGCGCATTGCAATAAAAATTGTTTATTGAGATGTAAAGAGAGAGCGCGAAAAAAAAACCAAAAGAAGTAATGAAAAGGGGCAGAAGAAGAGAGTGGTAGAGCTTTCAATTGCCCGAAGAATTTGAAAACAAGTATTTGTGCAGTTGGCACTCAGAATTTAATTAAAAAATATATATATATGCTATATATATATAGTAGCATCCCGCTCTGGCCCTCGTATATCTATCTCTCTTTCAGTTGGCTGTGCTTTGCACTTGAACTGCCAAAGCAATGCAGGCGCAATAATTTGCAGGTTGTTGGAGCGCTTTAACAAAAGGCTTGGCAACTACAATGGGCCACAGCCGGAACTCGCTGTATAAATGCCAATAGACAAAAAACAAAAACAACAACAACAAACTGGAACAACAACAACATCCAAAACATGGCAAATCTTTACCTCAAACTTGAAAACTTTAAACAAAAGTCAAAAGATTTTTGCCAGGCACACAGCTAACAGACAATGGCACCAGAGGGTTACTGAAAGCCGGGCGATTGCCTAGCTTAAGGTGTTGCACACTCATACACAGAGAGAGAGAGAGAGAGAGAGAGAGAGAGAGAGAAGAAAAGAGAGACAGCGTAGGAGTAAGTAAGAGAAAGAGAGAACACAACAGCAATTTATAAATAATAATTTTCTTGTTGTCTGCTCACAGGCGCCGGTGTCGTCTGCAGGCAACTGGCACGCGCCTTTGTCTAGTCTACAACAGCCAGTGCAGCAGAAGAGTTAAGTAATGTTAGACTAAAGAGCTACCCTATGAAATGGTGCATTGGTGCAGAGAGTTACCTATAAGTTGGTAGCAAACAGTTTGTAAAGAGAGAGTATGCAGGAAAATATTATAGTTTATGCTCTCTCAACTTAAAATATCGAACTGTTAAAATTTATATTACAACAAGCCAATCATTAATTATTTCGTATCTAATATATAAGCTGCACTATAAAATATTTAATACGTCATAAGTAACTTTTATTAAACCTAACACTAGACTGACCAAAAAATACGATATTATTTCTGATAGATGTATTACAGTTGATTTTTAAATTATTATTAAAATTGTAATTTTTAAGTATTACATTTTGTAATATTTTTTACATTTAGTTAATATTATTTACAGCTGTATGGAAGTTCTGTAATTTTTAAAAACAAAAATATAAAATCTATACAATTAGATCTTCAACTTTGCTTCTATTATCAAAATATATATAACTTTAAAAAACAAAAAAGAATTATATATATATAATATAGATATTTATAAAAAAAATATATATTTTTTTTTTATTTTATTTTTTATTTATTTATAATTTACAATTATTCATATCTCAATTATTTTATTTTTTTATAATATATTTTACAACATAATTGAAACTTTCAGCTCTCCGTTTTAAATTTTTGCATAGCCTTTAGCTAACAAAATGAAACCCGAAATTCACTTAAAAGACTTTTATTTGAAAACACATTCCCAGATTCACATTCACGCATTTCAGCAGCTTTGCAGAGCATCTGAAAAAAGCGCAATCATGCCGAGATTGAGCCAGAGTAAATGGCTTGAGCAATGCCAACGGCAGTTGGCTCTCGATGATGAAGTGCCGACAGGGCCGTAACTAGGCAAAAGTACTCCTGGTCACACCTGTTCTGTTTGGCATCCCAGCCGTTTGACTGTCCACTTTTCATTGTTTAATTGTTTTGCCTTTGCTTGCGCAAATTTACGACAAGAATTTAGCCTTTTGTTTTGAGCGTTAGCTGGAAATTTTATAGGCCAGCGCCATAGTCGCAGTGTCACTGCGCCGCCCTCGTCGTCAATCTTATGAGGCAGTTAATTTACTGGAGCATATTTATAAGCCAAACTTGTCCGTATCTTGTCCCTTTGTTATTAATGTCTAGCATTTAGATAGACATCAACTGGTCTAAAATATGCTCACCTAAAGTACATCCTTGTTGTCAGGCTGAAACGCTGAGAAGCTCTCTGTGCTCAAAGCGTATTGCATAAATTTTCACATCGTTCAGCATTAAGCAGATAAGCAACATAATCATAAAGCTGTGATATATTATGAAATTCAAACAGAGTTGCTAATTATAAAGTAGATAATGTATGAATCTTGAGTTATTTGAGAATGCATACATAGATGCATACATAAATACATTGCATATATATTGCTAAGTATACACTTTAGCATAATTATTTTGTCAACTAATATTAGCAGATTATATATAGAGACATAAACATTTTGGCAAATGATGCAGATTATTTGGCCATTAAATATTAAGAGGCAGACAGAAGCAGTAGAAATCGGGCAAAATATATATAAATAATGAGACAACGACTATAGATGCTTCAACTGTTTGCTCAGTCAAATTATCAAAGTTAATAAAGTATGAAATATATAAAATACATGAGCATGACTTTTCGCACCTTCATAAACTTCCAATTTCAACGTTTCTAAACTGTCTAAAACACTGTATTAACTAATGTAAGTTTGCTTCAAATCACTTCACTTGATGATGCTTGAATAAATTTATGCAAATTTCGCAGCACTTCGCATGCCTTTGGAGTTTTGTTTCAAACACATTCTGGCCCTCTCCCAGCTTCAGTTTTTATCACATTTCAGACACTCAAACACGCAACACTCGATTCGATACTTATGCCAATCAAATACAATTATATCAAAGCTAAACATTTGCGCTTCATAAATATATGTATACATTAATTTTTTCTGCAATTATTTTCAAGCGGAAATGTAATATTTTATAATATTTATAAAAGTGCGCCGCATAATCCAATTAGGCGCATAAATTATTAATTACAATGCACTCAAACTCAATTTTATTCTGAATGCTATTAAAATACATATACGTAGATACTCTATAGTTAAATGCCAAATAAATGGTATACAAATAAAATTTTAATTTTGCAAAAATATTTAGTATGAATATATAGGAAAATAAATTTTTAAATAGTTTTTCATTCATTTGATTTTTTTTTTATTAATTTTTTTTGTAATCAATTGATTTTATAAAAAATTGTTTAAGTCTTATTTATTGCATTTCCATAACATTTCACTCAACTCAACTCCAACTCCCACAGAGTTCATAATCCATGCAAAATTGATGTCAATCCCCAGGTCCTCAATCCCCAATTCGAGTGCATTACAATTCAATTCGTAGCTGGTTTAATATTTTCTGTTAATTTCAGAGTACGAATTGCCCCAAAGTAAACAAAGAATGCAAATAAAATAGAAACACAAATGCAATGCAAAATAATAATAGATACAACAATTTATTTTATTGATGACAATTCCTACATGGCACTCAATGTTTTTTGTGCATACCAAATCAGAATCATCGGCAACAACAACGGGATCACCATCCTCATCATCCTCATCGTCATCATCATTTCGATGGACATCCACAGCGAAAAGCACACCAAACAATGGAAGAACATATTGTTCAAGCACTTCAATTGCATTACAAATCAAATTCAAGAGCAACAAAAAATAAATGATATGATATGAGTTGACAGTTCAGTATAGACTAATAGTTACCCTTAATATAAATATATACAAATATTTATACATATATTAATTTTATTTAGCATTTATTTTTGATTAAACGATTTTTTAAAAATATTTTAAAATAGATTTATTTAATTTAAACATTTGTTTTCAGTGTACAGCGCAAGACTCCTTTTTTTTTCTTTTGCTGAAAAATTTGCAATTGCGATTCATCAAAAATAGATTAGATATTTCATTGTACTGAATGACAGCCATTGCCATATCTTAATCTCTGCACACATACCAAAACGCTGCTGCATGAGCTCATTCCAGCTCTGAGCGCTGTCCCTGTCTGCATTTCCGTCCATGTCCATGTCCATGTCCATGTCCCCTCTCAGCGTCCCTGTCCTTTATGCTCATTTCCGTTGCACGTATTTGTCATAACCAGGATTCGAGCAGTAATCAAACAATACTACGTTTTTTTATGTAGCTTTTCATTCTTGTATTCCATTTTTGGCAAAGCCAAGGCTCGGACTGCGCCAATCAATATGCAAATCAAATAGATCAACTGCAATAGCATATATTAAAATAATATAGTGTAATAATGTGAGCCATCAGCTTTCTGCTTAGCTTGTGGACATTCAATCAATATAGTTATGAAATAGCTTAACAGACACATAAGATTCAAATAATTTTGTGTGGCAGAGATAGAGAAGAAATATTTGCTCAGTTATTAAAGCTATGTTTTATTGAAATGACATTTATTATGCAAATAAATATTATCGCAGTTAGATATGAAAATTTTAAATCTCTTCACATTCAAAGTTTATTATTATATAAGCAAAAAATAAAAATAAAATATAAAACAAAATAATAAATAATTTGAGAAAAGAAAATAATTTAAGAAATCAAAAACAAAAAAATTGTAATTAATAAGAATATGTAATTAAATAATACAAATAATACGAAAAAGTATGTAAACACAAAATAAATGAAAATAATTAAGAAAATAAATATAAAAACATAAAAATAAGTAAATATACATAAAAATATATTTTTAAAAAAGTAACAAAAATAATATATGAAAAACCAATAAAAATTAAAAACAAATATACATATATAGAAAAATAAAATAAAGTATTTAAGAACATAATTTTTTTTAAAGCTAATATTCATATTAAGAAAAATAAAAAACATAATTTTTTTAAATAATAATAATATTAAGAAATCATTTAATATTATTATCATACAAAAAGAGGAAGTTCATATAAAACTTCCCTAATATAAATAAATATCATTCATAAAAAAAATGATAAATACGTAGGAGATGCAATCGATATATGTATAGAAAATTGTATAACAATTTATCTGTATCTGAGGGCAGACCCAAGTTGTAGCCATAATTTATGTAAGTGGCAGCAAATGTGGCCATATGAGGAATATATTTTACTTGTACGCTCATTAGAAGCATTTGGGAACATCAACGTCAATCTCGCTCCTGCACTCACTTATGCACGTAATATCCTGTCGTTGGACACGTCTGAGCTGCTCAGGGCAACTTGATTCGGACTACTTGTAAATACTCTGGCGCTCCTCTGGCCAAGTTTTTGGGCCAAAGTTGTGCAGCACATTAGAAGCGAGTGAATTCGAGTGCTGGAGGAGGACGTGGCACGCACGTCGAGCACTTGACCAAAACAAAAACTGGTCCCAGCCAGGACACGCACAGTTAGCCAAGTCTTTGGGCGAGATTTTCTATACATTTTCTTTTTTAATACTATTTTTTTTACTTTAATACAAATTTAAGCAGTGATCCTTAAAGCTTGTTGGGCCGGTCGCTTAAATTATGCGACATTCATAATGCAACAGAGTCGAGAAGTTGCATTGCTGTTCGTGTGCTCCTCTTTGACATATCCTTGCGCTCGAGTCTTCCAAATTCAGGCACAGGCATTAAATTTTATGCCCGCCCATATCCTTGAGCAGAGCACACATCCTGCTCCTGGCTGGCTGGATGGCTGTTGGCTGCTGGCTGGTTAGCTCGCTGCCTCGTTGGCTGGCTGACTCGTTCGCTGCTTGGCTTGCTGCTCCCACAGCTTCCTTTTGGTTAAACTCGAGTCGCAACTTAATGCCAAGGCTTTTGGGCCCATTATTTCAGCGCGTTTGCTGCAGACCCCGCTTCAATACTCACCTCTTCGCCAGTTGGTTGTACATGAGTAGCCCAGCTAGAGTTACGCTTGATCAGCTCGCACTCTGAATACCCTGTAAGCAAGCTGGAAATGATGAGAGTTATTTATACTTAGTACTTACATATTATTTATTGATTTTTATTTATTTGGTTTTTAGATATAAAAATATATATATATTTTTTTTAAATATATAATATTTTCCTATTTTTTCTTTAAGATAGTCCAATTTCTTTGCTTCATTTGATTATTATATTTTATTATTATTATTATTAATATTACATATATATATTACATATTTTTTATATTTTATATTAAATTTTTTACATTTTATATTTAACAGGTATTTGCAGAGTCAACCCTCACATATTTATTTTTATTTTATTTAAGAACTTTGTTGCTATAGTTTCTTTATTATTATTATTTTTTTTTTTTACTACACTTGACTGCTAAAGTCAAAAAAATTTATTTAAAGTTCAAAGTTTGTTTTTGCTTTGCCTTTATTTTGTAGTTTCTCTTTTTTTTCTACATTTTCTACATTTTGATTTTATTTTACGACACTTTTGTGCTTGGTTTTTGTGGCAAGCTAGAGCTCGTTTCTTTTGCCCCAACAATTTGCCCAGCTCAGCTATTAGAACTATATACCAAAGTATTTGAATAGATAAAATTATCAAATTTGTAGCATAGTTAAGGAAAAAAAAAGGAAAACTTTCAGTTACACTGAGAAGAATGCCAGAAGGCTTCAGCTGAAAAATATGTGTCTGGCTGGACTTCAATATAAATAATATACATAAAACAAGAGAAGAGAAGGAGGATTCACACAAAGACATTTACTACTTTAATTTTAATATTTTGGCAATTTTCGCAAGCTTCGCTTCTTTATGATCGTTTTCTAAGTTGGCTTTAACTCGCTGCAATTGCTAAGTGAATCCGGTGGCCCCGTTAGCTGTTGTGTTGGCCTTGCAACTGCTGCAGTGCTCCACATTACGATGCAGGGCCAATCAACGATGCGCTTCGATGCTGCTGTGCTGCTGCTCAGCTCTTAGCAGTCCCATCGGTGGACGCACTTACGCAGCTGTGCAGATTGTAGATTGCGGATTGCATGTTGACAATGCGGGACCGTAACTCAAAGTTGGGGCGCAGGCAGCTGGCTTAAAGTGCACCTGGTTACGCCCCATCGCCCACAGCGAAAGCTGACAGTTTTTCTTTACTTTTACGCGCGGCTGAAAGTCGTGAAACAAAAGCGGGCGACACAGCGAGCAAGTGGGAGAATGAGACCGAGAGAGAGAGAGAGGGGGAGAGGGAGCACGTGTGGCTGGCAAAGTCTACAGCTCCATCTGCATCTAAGAGTTTTGCATGCCACGGCTGGGCAATGTTTGCCGCACGTGCCACACGTAAAACTTAAAAATGCGCCACCAACAGCTGCCGCCAGCTGCTTCCGGCTGCTGCCAAACTGTAAACTGCAAACTGCATGCGGCATGCTGCAACTGTTGCTATCGATACTAGTTGCCGTGCCACTAGCCCCTCACCGTCCCTCCTCCCCTCTGTCCGTTCGACCCGTTCATGCCACATTTAATATGCCATTTTTATATGTGCTTGTATAGAGTATTATGACTCTGTTATGAGTCTATATAAGCTTAGTTTCATGATCGCATAAATTGAACCAGATAAAAGCAGGCCCAACTAGTAGTTCCACTCTTCCTCATCTTGTTTTAGTCACTCGAGCTACTCGAATGGGATTATTGGTGTTAAGTATTCCCTGCTGAAGCGGGGCTCATATTATTTAAGATGACCTTCGATTATCTAACAACAATTTTGGGTTTACAGAAATGCATTATAGATAAACACTAGACTCTGGTTTAACAAGCATTAAAACAGCATACGAAAAAATTTATTACTATTTTATTCGCTTTAAGTCAAATTTTATTTTATTCAAATTATATAAAAAAAAAAATTAAAATTTTGGTTAATTTATTTAAAATTATTTAATTTACTGCTCTTAGATAAAATTTAATTTTAAAAAGATTTTATTTTATATACACATTAAATAAATTTTATTTTAATTTTAGATTTAAATCGTATATATATATATATATATATATATATATATATATATATATATATATATATATAGATATATCTATCTTCTGCCTAAAGATAAATAATATTCTTATGTAAAAATTAAGTCTACAAATAATTTTAATATCATCTAGCTAATTTCTTTTTATAAAGAAAAAAAATTAATCATAATTAAATATAAAAATAAATAGTCTATGAACCCATGTAACAATATTAAAATACATTAAAAATTAATAATAATCTTTTTTCTACTATGAATAAAACTCTTTCGAATTTATCCTTATTTATCCTCAAGTGCAGAGTATTTGCACTTCGTGGTGCTGTAGCTCAGCTTTTAGCCGGTGTCTTATTTTCGCAACATACTTTTAGATACTTTTCTCTAGTGCGTTGGCACTTTGCATTTTTTTGCATAGCTGTCGCTGTTGCTTGTCTCCTCCCTGCCTCCCTGCCATCGCTCTCTTACTCTATCTCTCTCCCTCGTTCACCATCTCCATCTCTTGCTCTGCTCTTTTTCTGGCATGCTGCGAGTCGCAGGTTGTGCCGTAATTTACCAACTATATCCGCTTTGTTACCTCGTCTGGTGCTGGGCTTGCTCGGCCGGATACGGATGCGTCCCATAAAAGAGTGGCATATTTGCCGCATCCTGTTGACAATAACTGGGCCATGGCGCCTGCTTCTGCTGCACCAGCACACACACAAACACACACACACACACGCAGGGCAATGATTTTTGATATTGCAGCCTCACTTTTAGCGCTGCCTTCATTCAAGTAGATTGTTTGATTCAATTTGTGGGGGTTATCTTTAATAAAGGCTCGAATGGAACACATTGGAAATATAAATATAGAAGATTGTCTACTAGGATAATAGATAAATAGATAATACTGAGCTTGATTGGCTTGTATAAATAGATTGAATATAATATACGAACTAAAGAGAAGAATATTTATACGAAAAATGATCATTTTATTTAATATTGATTAAACTTTTCTCCACAGCAAAAGCTTCAGAGAAACCTAACTCTAGCCTCTCTTATCTAATCCACACATATTCCTTATTCCCTCTGCCCTATGCTTTATCTATCACATTTTAAGCTCTATTCGATTTCTACTAAGTTCTTAATTTAAAACACATTATATTTATTTGTTCCGCAACAGCACAACCTAAGCCACATTTAAATGTTACCCTCACCTAAATTGCAACTGTGTTTCAAAACTTTTGTTCGAGCTTCTCATTGTGACTTTGTGGTCCAGTGACCCAGCTAATAAATAACTTCAATTGCTGGACAAATCTAGACTAAACTGGATACAAACGCTATAATTCGTACAACTTTATGACCGAGCTATTTAATACGTTTTTATTTTGCGCTCCATAAATTGGAGAGGAGACAGGATTTCGATACAAGAAACAAGAAGAAGTGGAGAAGGAAGTAACCCCAATAATTGACACATAAATAATTTTAAATAACTTACTTTCGAGCCGGCAGCCAGAATTATATAGAGATATCCGTGGGACACGCCCACACAATCTTATTAAAAATGTCCCCGGATAATATAGAGGATGCCACAGCCTGAGTGGGCGCCGGGAGTCGGACTCGAGCCACGAGTCGCAGTCATAGTTGGCCACATGTTTGTGCAACTTTGAACAGGGCACCGCTGGGATAAATCATAAAAGGATATTTTTGTGGCCAGCCAGCCAGCCAGCCAGCTAACCCGCCAGCACTGGAGGCGGTGGGCGGGGCTGTCCAGAACATTACTTGGCAGCAAAATATTTTTACAAGCTCTGTTTTAATGCGAACAATTGGCGTTGCTGCGGCATTGTAGCTACTCCAACAGCTCTCCCTTCCTCACTCTCTCTCCCCCACACACACTCTCTCTCCCATTTGCTTTTGGTATATCTTTATTGACATTTCTTTGGCACTTTGCGTAAAAACTACTTTGAGCGCCTTTTGAGATTGCGCTTTACCTTTGATGGCGCATAAATGTAAATAGCATTGAACTTTGGTATTATTTGGATTTAGTATTTAATAATGCAACAGGTGCCACTGGAACCACTTTAAATTTGCAAATTATACTGCAAATAATTGAGTTGCAAGTGATTGAGGATGAATCAAACCAAAAATTCAACTGTCGCGCATGCAAAACTATTTCTGCGGCGTTGTTTATCGAACTGATCGAAAGAACTTAGATTTAAGTTAATTTTTTTATTAGTTTCTTTATTTTTACTTTTTTATTATTTAAAATTTTTTTTTTAATATTTAATATTTACAAATATTTTTTTTTTAATATTTATTTATTTTTTTAATATATATTTAAAATTTGTAATTTTTTTTTCTTTTTAATTTTCTCCAATTAAAAATCCTTAAAAAGTTTTGTACACCTTTTTCTTGTTATTCTTTATAAATTATATTGTTTTTATTTTATTATTATTAATTTTTTTTTTATATTTATATTTATATATTTTTAATTTTATACATTTTTTACCTCTTTTCTTTACAATTTTTTTACTTTTAAGTTACATAACTAAAAAGCTAAGTTTTGCACTGAAATCCCACTCTTGTTGCGACTGTACACGAGATTTTGGTGCGTCTCTTGGGCTAAAATGTGTTGCATATGCAAAAGGCGCATTGCTGCGGATATGCACGCTCCAAATAAACAACTCCAAAATGAGAGTGAGGGATAGGCACAGAGAGAGAGAGAGAGAGAGAAAGAGAGAGAGAGACAAAGAGTGAGGATAGGCAGAGAGTAGTCGTAGAGAGAGAGAAAGACGGCTAAGCGCGACAACAGAAGCCTAAAGATGTTGATGGAAAAGCTGATACAAGCGACAACACAGGCGTCTCGAGTTTGATTGAAAATTTGCATTTACAAAAGCGCCAAACGACAAAGTTATAAAGCGCTCTCTCTCTCTCTCTCTCTCTGTCTCTCTCTCTCTCTCTCTCTCACTCACTTACTCTTTCTCTCTCTCTTTCTCAATGTCTTTCATTTCGTTGGCGGTAAGAAAAGTTGTCCGCCACTGACAGCTGTCAAATAGATGTTGCACGCGAACCGAAGACAATTTTGTAGCATTTTGAATTGTAAATTCTTCGCTTTCAACTACTCGCAGGCAGAAATATCTGAATGAAATGCTGACTGCCTGGTTAGATGGATGGTTTGGCTAAATGGATGGTTGGTTGGTTGGTTGGCTGCTTGGCTGGCTTGGTTGTCTGTCAAGTGCGGCAAACTACTTGGCGTCGTCACATATGGCACTCGGGTGCCACCTGCGACAACACGAGCTCAAGCCCAACACACACACAAACATACACGCACACACACACTCAAAAAGTGTTTTGTATCCATTCACTCCACTCAAAATGCAAAATCCACCAAAAATTGCCACCCTTTGCCGCAGCTGCAATGCAATTTACACTTGAATACAAAGTGGGCGACTTCATAAACCACCCAACTGTAGAAAAAAACAGCAGCAGCATGGCATAGAAAAAAAAACCAATGCCAAAAGCATAAACGTAACTGCAGCAAGGGATTGCAGTCTCCTATGCTAAGCAAAAAAAAAAAAAAAAAAGCAAAGAAATCTGAAGGATTTAAGTGAGGTGATAGCGTGAGATATGTGATACCCTATATATCATGCGGTATTATTTTAAAAATTAAATTACTTATAATTCTTAGTTTTTTATTATAAATACATATTTTTATTTAAAAAAAAAATTTTTTTATTAGTATTTATTTATTATTATTAATACATATTTTTAATTAAAAAAAAAAAAGCATTGTGTTTTTTTTTTTTTTTTAAAGATATGAATTTTTAATAATTTATTTATTTAATTATTTTGTATGAACTTTGATTTATGATGGAAAAAATATAAAGAATATAGATATAATATAAGTCTCGCTTTACAGGCAAAATCTTAATTTTAAAATATTTAAAAATATATTTCTTTTATGTTTTTTTGTATATCTTCTACAAAATTTCTATGAAGGATAAACCAACTAAAAACCCAAGGAAAATATTGTAAAAATAAATAAATCAAAAATAATCAAATAAATTTCCAAAGTGCTCAAACGGCAATCGCAGTTTCGCATCATATTACCCCTTAATACCGAAGGACCCATATCGAGGGTATTCCAAAAATTCTATGGAAAATATGCTAAAAACTCTGGCACTCGATTGCAATTGCGCATATTAATTGAAAATTTCTCACGCAAAATGAATCCAGAGCAATTGTTCAATGCGAATTTGTCCCAAAAACTGCATACATAAAAATTGCAATAGACGAAGGTGGCAGCGCTCCGATGGCATGCGATTTGCAGCTTCAAAGCGTTTTTACTTTGGCCCAGCAAATGGAAATGCTAATCGAAAAAATGCAATTGTTGATCGATTTATGCATCGATGTACTACTATTTTTGCCCTTCCGTCCAAATTGATGCAATTGCTGTGAAAAAAAAAACTAATCAAAGTTCTGTAAGGTCAAAATAATTTACACAACCATTTTCGACAAAAACAATTTCAGAATTTATATTTATGTTTCAGATAGACAATTTTAGAGCTTTAATTTAAAAGAAAATAAATATGGTAAATAAATTGGAAATAGGCAAAAGGCTGAGTAGAAGCAATGTGTGCATGGAAAACTAATATATGATTTATTCTTGATAAAATGAAAAGAGATATTGCAGTTTAAATTGATTTTTGTTGGGATTTTATTGGGCTTAAATTACGTTTTATTCGAGTAAGTATTTCTGAAACTTTTTGAATATGGTTTACTTATATTTACTTTACTTACTTACTTACAAAGTATAGGATATACATTCCAGTTATACTTAAAAAAATAAAAATAAAAATAAAAATAAAAATAAAAACAGAGTATAATACAAATATTATCCTCTCTAAAGAACTAATTGTTATAACTGTTATAAATATGCAGCATATATAAATATATTCTTAATCAGAGAGTATTTTAATCAGAGATTATTTGCATGCCTGCGATATTTTTATAACAGTTATAACAGTTAATAATTTTTATAACAGTATTTAAGTTTCGCACTCAAATTTCAATTTGTAGCTGCACTCCATATAAAATAACCCAAAAAGAATCACTTTATAAAGAGTAAGTATAAGAGTAAGTATTTTAATTGACTCTAAAGCTAAACTGTTATAAAACTGCTCTACAAATGTAACACAAATAGCTTCTAGCTACACTTTGATTAAGCTTAATTCACTTAAACTTCAAATGAACATTTTGGAAATGTACTAAAAATGAGTTTCATTTTAGCAAATTTAGCTGGCTTTTATTTTAGTTTTAATGCTAGCCCTATGCCCAGTCGGCCAAAACTTTTAAATGCAGCGCAATCTAGCTATAAATATATATATATATATATATAACTAGAGCGAGGTACATCCAACGTTTTGTGCACCCTTTAATCATTTTAACAGCTGCCAATCATCATTAGCGCCCGTCGCAAATGCGGGTGGTGCGAATGCCAATTCGTTTGGTGGTGCTGTGGATCATGGTGGCAGCGCGGTTTGACTGCTGGCTGCCACACGTTTTCGATAGGTAACGCGCATAGTTGGGTGGGTCGTGAGGGGCTGTGTGCCGCATTGGGGGCATTGGCAAAATTTCAAAGCCATTACAAGCTAAAACTATAAAACCGCCAATTAGCAACGCGTTGGCAATAAACTAAACAACGCTCGTTGTGTTCCCTTTGGCTCTGTTCTGTTTCGGGTACTGTCCTTTAGCAGCAGGCTGAAAAATCGGAATGGTATTTTGCCTTGAATACCCTGTTAACAGGGAGTGGATGCAAAAAATTGGGGTATTATGTGTGCCAACGGCAAGGTATTTTTAACTGTGTCAGAAGTACAGGGTATCATATAGCTGAGCACACTTAACAAGATTTGTAGGAAATAAAAAATGGGCTATTATGCATGGTATAAGGTTTTGTAAGGTATTTACTGCCATAAGTACAGGATATCTTATAATGGGAAGTGTGGGAAATGTGAGGTTTTTTGTAGGGCATCAGCTTTTACCATATGTACAAGCTATCGTATAACCAGAAGTATGTGAAAAATAAGGTATTGCATAAGGTGTGGCATCAACTCCAGCAATGTATGTACTTTAAATACTTATAGCTGAGACATTAAACAAGATTACTATATTTTATCTGCTTTATTAAGAAACTAGCTGGCCCGGCAAACGTTGCATTGCCCTCTATATTATTTCTAGGTAAAAAATTGTTGAAAGCTATGTTGTTCAGGCTGGGATACACTGATAAATTTATTAATCGGATTTTCATTCAAGCACCTTGTTGTAAACGACATTCTTCGTTTTTTGGTCGGGTGCAAGAACAAATAATGCGGATCGTTTGCCAACACGTGAGCATGCCACGTACAATTGACCATGAGAAAAACACGCATTTTCTAGATTGAGGCCACAAATAGTCAAAGATTGGCCCTGTGACTTGTTGATCGTCATGGCGAAGGCAAGACGAAGCGGGAATTGAATTCGTTTAAATTCAAAGGGCATATCTGTTGAGCTCATCGGAATCCTAGGAATAAGAACTTCCTCATCTTTAAATTTTCCTTTGAGTATCAACGCGTGAATCACATTGCTCATCAGTTATCACCAAACGCGTTCCATTGCACAGTTTTGGTTGGTTTAAATTTCTAAGCATGCAAATCATGGAGAATTGCTCTTTTCATAGCTGTGTTCATTTCTTGACGCCGGTCAAGTTGTTCTTCCATATTGCCCATGAAGTATATTTGCAAGAATTTTTGCTGTGCATCTTCAATAGGTTGCAATGATCCAATGCGATGGCAAATCTGGCCTTGAATCTTTAAATTCAAAGCCATAGTTATTATAGTTATATTTACAAACACTATTTACAGAAATCTAACAAACTACATTATTCAAAATTTTTTTTTGGCAGTCATAGAAAATAAAATTTTTAACGTAAATTACCTTAAATATCCGTCTCCAATATTTTCCGCCCCAAATTATGTCATTTGGAAACAGGCATTGTATTTTTGAGTGTTCGCTAGAAAATGTCGTGATTCTAGTGTTTCGCCATAAAGCAGGGAACGCAATGGCTATGGTGACCGCTAATGGCAATGTCACTTTACCACTAAGGCAGCACAAACCGGGCGTTTCACCAGCAAACTTCAATGCGCCACAATGCTAGCAAACAACGTCCATTGGACCAATGCAAACTAAACGATTCAAGCTGTAATCAATGGTGCAATCATATCGAAACGCTGCTCGATTCAAATCAATCCTTGAACCATTTCTTATTGCCATTTCACGGGCTGCCTCTCTTTGAGAAGCACGAATTAAGGCCCTTCTTCCCTGGGTACTAACGCGGAGCCTTTCTCGGGCGATTTCTCGCTCTTCGTCAGATAATTGACTCGCGCTATTCCGTTGCCTAATTGCATTATGGGTCCGCCGGGAAAGATTAGATCTTCTAGGACGCGGCATTTTTATTAATAGTAATACTGCCCTCGCACAAAACCATATAAAACAATCGAGAAATATAAATATAAATAATTTACACAAATTTATGTTTGAGACAAACAAATACCTGAACTTTCGAGATATTTAGCTTTTGTAAAAGTCCAAAAATACAATTTTTAATAATTAACTTTTTTTTTTTTAATTTCGAATTTTGAATTTTGAATTTTTTATTTATTTTTGATTGTTAGGTTTTAATCTTTTGATTTTTTTTTTAATTTTTGCAGATTTTTGATTTGAAATATTTATAAAGTTTAAAAGTCCGAAAATATAAAAAGCCAAAATACACTTTTTAATAATTACCTTTTTTTTTTTAATTTCGAATTTTTAATTTTTTATTTATTTTTTGAACAGTCAGGTTTTAATCTTTTGATTTTTTGCAGATTTTTGATTTGAAATATTTTTCCTTTTGATTTGAAAATTTTTTTTTTTTTTTTTTTTTTTTTTTTTTTTTTTTTTTTTTTTTTTTTGAATAGTCAGGTCTGCTCGAGGTCAGGAGACCGTAGACTGACTGACTACATTTGTTTATTTACTTCTACACTATTGTCAAAACTGTCACTGTTACCAAGCCTACTGGGTATAAAAAAAATTTGAACATTTGGGGAAAAAACCGCGTTTTTCAAGTATTCGGCAAATTTTTTCAGTATTTTTAAGACCCTATACTAAATCGTTCAGACAAATCCAACACAAATACCATGAAATTTAGATGATATCTTATTAATTTCTTTTTTATAATTGATTTCTCTGATCACAAAACATTTAGATGATATCTAAACCTTACAGTATCTAAAATAAAATAAATCCTTGACAGCAGACCCTTGTAAGGCCTTGGAGTAATCTAGGCACCTAATGCAGACTTACATCATTTATGTTACAAAAAGCCTTTAATTTGGAGTCTTCCACCTGCCAACCTCTCCATTACTGGGTATCTGCCAGTAAAGTACTTTCAATCAGCGCTCACCTTCTTTTCTTTTTTGGCTATGAACTCTTTAGACTTTGGTCTTCTATCTGACAGCAGCTGTTTACCGTTGACTCTCAGCGCTGCTGTGCAGACACGTGTATAGGTGTTGGAGTGTGTGTGTTAACCGCGCGTTTTTAAGCCAATTTACCCCGACTAATCAGTATAAACCACTTCAAAGCAGTAGCTACATCGACACAGCGGAAGTAGCAACATTTTCTTCTTTGTAATGTGCGCAAATTCCAATGTGTCTGGAGCATTAAAAGGCAACAGCATCAGTCAGTCCTCAATCCAAAAGCGCAAACTTGGCTGCTGGCTTTTACTCCTTTGCCATCAAATAAATTGACTTTACTCAGTGTGGGGTGCATACGATATGCGAGGGAATACGTAACAGGGCAGAGAAAGAGAGCGAGAGAGAGAGACAGGGAGAGAGTGAAGAAACGTACGCTTGAGAGTATGATATGATGTACCTATATAGACTATACTCTATATACTCTACTCATATAGTTTTTAGTGATCCCATTTGCAGAGCATTTGCCAGTCGATCACAGCCGCTCTTGAGTCTGTTTATGGCGAGCAGCGCGAACTGCTCCAAGTGTTAAGTGATCCGTGGCAAACGTGTTAAAATGTGTAATTTAATTTTGAGAGCGCTTTAAATGCAACTCTCGCTCGCTCGTTCGCTCGTTCGTTGGCTCTCTTTAGCGATTTTTACGGGCCGACATGTTGAGATTTAAGCAGCAGGAAAACATCAAACGAACTTGGCCTTTTCGAGAACTTTAAAGCGTCGATAAAGCTGCAGAAAGTTGGTCAGAAAGTTTTGTCGGCCCTGGCAATAAGCAAAATAGACAAGCGCAAAAAATTGGCATTGACAAGACAAGCTGAAAGTTGACTCGAGCTTTGGGAAGCCAGCGAAGCAGCAGGCAGCAAGGCAGCAGACAGCAAGACACCAAAAACTAAAAGTCTCAACTCTAAACTCTCAACTTGAACGCAATATGTCAATTTGGTGTAACAACTCGTTCAGTGGGACGCTAGATCTCTGGCCCTGAAGGGACACACAGCTCACGCAGCCCGAGAGCTGAAGCGAGAGTCCCCACTCAATTTGGGCCAGCCACGAGGACAGAGCGTGGCAAGCAAATAAAAATACAAGAAATAAAATCAAGTAAAAAAGGGAGAAAGGGAAAAAGTTTTAACAACTTGGTCAGCCGTTGAAGTTTTCTAATCTGTTTCTTGTCGGTGGGTGCAGCCGTAGCCCAGGGTTCGATTTTTAAACGAGCCTGGCCATTGATCTGTTGTTCGGCTTGTGCTGCTGGCCAAGTGTTTATTTTCCCACTGCTGTGCCTTGGGGTTTGTTTATTTGTCGACTCCCAATGAGCGGGGCAGGGGTAGCACCTCAGCTCAGCTCAGCTTAGTTCGACTCGGCTCGGCTCAGCTCCGTTCCGAAGTCAACTTCTATAGAAAGTCAATAAAACTGTTTGACAACTCACTGACTAACTGAATGGACTGCGTGTGTAGTTATGTGTGTGTGTGTATGTGTGTGTTTGGAGCCTTTTGGGCACATTAAATTTACAATTTATGGCTGACAATCGAAAGCAAGTTTTATATCTCTCTGTAAATGGTGGAACTGCTCGGACCTTAAGTTATCTATGCGAAGGTAAAGTAAAGACGAGCTCTCAGCATATGGAATATTTGGCTTAGAAGGCGTTGCAGTCTCTTCTATTTTCAATTTTTAATTTATACTTTTTTCAATATTCGTAGAATAATTTTGGGTGGAATTGAACATATTTATTTTGCTATCAACAAGTTCTGCCAAATAAAAATAAAAAAGCAAATAATTTCTGTAAAAAAAAAAGCATTTCGTTCCTCTTGAAGCCTGTAAGACTCATCATTGATTGATTGACTGATTGATCCACTGACTGATAGGCACTCAGTAATAAAAATTTAAAACTGATTAACAGTTAACTTTCTGATTGATTGTTACTGCCTGACGGATTAACTGATTTCCTTATTAACTCATTAACTCTTTGTCTGACGTAAACCTTGATTGACAACTCTCTTTGATTGAGAAACTCCTTAGCAGCCTTACTGAAACTCTTTCATAATTGACTGATTAATTGATTGTTGGATTGCGCTAATGACTGAGTGTGATGGACTATTGGGTTTTCTCAATTAATGCTTGACTGATTGATCTACCATCTGACTGTTGAACAAGCTGATGGTCAATTGGGTGTACTGTTTGATTGTCTGGCATATTAAATGATTGATGTACTAATTCGCTAGTATATCTATCTGCCTGATCAACTGATAGAATACAGATACAATTTACTCTCCCTCTCTCTCCCTCTCTCTCTCTCTCTCTCTCTCTCTCTCTCTCTCTCTCACTTTCTTACCCTCACTCATTTTTCTCTCTCTCTCTCTCTCTATCTATCTATCTCTCTCTCTCTCTCTCTCTCTCTCTCTCGATTGATTGACTAACTTAATTTCTGTAAATAAAAACTCACTTTATTATATTACCTTATATCAGGAATGTTCCACAATTGCATCATAATGCAGAATTCATGTTCGAACACGAAATTAACGCGTTCTCATGCACCCAAGCAAATGCAAATCATTAAGGTTATTCTCTCAACATAATTATGGTATTGGAATAATGATGAATATATGGATGCCAATGGCACACAAAAGGAGCAATGCCACAGTGCACAAAATGTTGTTAAAAATGGCAATTATGTGCATGCAGATACATATATAGAACCTGTGTGTGTGTGTGTGTGTGTGTGTGTGTGTGTGTGTGTGTGTGTGTCTTTTGCTCACACAGAGAGCGATGCTGCCACATTTGCGTAATTTATCATATTTTTACACGCAGTTTTATTTCCATTTTCCGCTTGGAATCCTTTTTTTTTTTTCTTTTGGCATTATATTATTTCTTTTTTTACTGCTTCGATTTTTAATCGATTCGATTTATAACAATTTGCGGTAAATAAACTCACGTTATAAATTGCTGCATATTCTTTTTTATGCACACTGAACTCATTCTGAGAGCTTGAGAGTGGGGTATATTGTTTCTGTGCATGTTTTTGTAACAGCAGCTTGAAATTGAAGTTTAAATACAACTTAAAAGTTGTGGAAGCTGGAGAGATTTTACATATTTTTCTTTTAATCTGTATAATTGTTTAAATAAAAAAATATAAATTAAAAATTTATTATATGTTTTAAAAATATTTAATTTAAAATGTTGCTTACTGTTGAATTAAATTTTTTTAATTTAATTAATTTTAATAATAAATTTATGTATTTATTTATTAAAAATTTGGGGTCCGTTCATATAAGATATATTTATCATAAATACTAATAATAAAATTTATGGATGATTATCATTTTTCTTATCAATATATAATTACAAATTATGTGGTTTTTGTTTTTTATTTTTTAAAATATTTAATTTTTACAAATTTTTAATTTAAAAATAAATTTAAATAAAGTGCAATTTTTTTAATTAATTATACTAAATATTTATATATAAGGTATCTGCCAGTCAGTCACACTTATCAACATCACACTTACGAGTGTTTTTTAAGTGCTGGCCGCGTGTCAGCTGCAAATATCTTTACAAGTCATTTTTATAATCGTTACATTTAAAGTGCATTGCTCCCAACTTATTGTTGTATTTTATTTTTTATTAAGGAATCGTTGCTGTTGTTGTTGTTGCTGCTGTTGTTATTGTCCGGCACGCTTGCCTATAATTAATGCATAAATTATGCACACAAAGCGATTGCAAAATTACAACAACAACAACAATTACAACAGCAAAAAGAGCAAAGGCGAAGGGTAAAGGACAAAGGACTTGACTGTTTGTGTCTGTGTGTTTTCTTATAGCTTGTAAATACGCGTAAAACTCGTAAAACTTTGCATGCCCATTTAACCGTAGGCGCTTTTAATACGATAATGACAATATTTCACAAAAAGGACTCGCACAAAGGACACAAATAAGGTAGCCGAGCTGAAAACAACAGGACAGCACTCGGAGCTATATTTTTTTTTACTCTTGTACTTTTGCAGCTGCTGTTAAAGCTGCGGTCAGCGGAAAAGACATGTTATGTATACGCAAGGATATGTTAAGTATACGCAGGACATGCTGAAGATTTGAACTGACAAATTACGTATACGCAAGGATATGTTAAGTATACGCCGGAAATGCTGAGGATACGCAAATGATATTAAGTAATTTGTTAAAAGAAATTTGATAGAAATTTGATGAAGCAATAAAAGGAATTCGTGTACAAGAATTTTATTGACTAGAGAATTGATTAATTGATTTGGAAGGCGAGCAAAACTTTTTAGTTACACAAACTCTTAGCTAATAAGTAAATACAAAATATTCATGTGACTTTACCACACAGGCTACTTCTCTGAGAGGCAACAAAAACTCCAAAACAATGAACGAGAAGCATAGTAAAATGTATTTTTTGCTCTCTGCTCGCGAGACCAACCGAGCCAATCACATTCAATCGTTCTCGCTCTATTGGTAGAGCCCTCTGGTTCTTTTAGTATTCGTTTCCAGTAGAGCACTTTGAGCTGAACTATTCGTGTGACGCTCTTTTCACGAACATCATTTAGAGAGAGGTACGATTGACATTCGCACAATGAGACTCGGCAATAGCTCAAACGATCTTCAGTCAGAGCAAACGATCTTCACATTCACATACACACATACGGTATGGATGTGTTGTGGATGCATAAACTATTCGTAAAATCCAACCAAATTTCAATAATTTTCTATAATTATCAAGTCACTTCATTTTGCTTTTATAAATTTGGAAAGTTCTCTACCTATACTCCGGCTTAAACAATTTTGTAATCCCTCCTCAGTATTCATTTTGAAAAAAAAAATCCCTAAAACAATTTTAGTCAGAACTGCTTAAGCTTTTAGTTCAATTAAACTGAAATGAATTGAATGGCTTTGCCTTGATCTGCCTAATATCTATATATATCGAAAAATGTATATCTATAATCATATATCTCAATAGAAATCATTAACATTTAAGCTCAAGCGAAAAGCGCAACTATTGAAAAATTTATAAACTGTAAACTATTGCAGGATAATAAAAACTAATCTCAACAGTAAACTAGCCACAGATAAACTACAGGATAATAAGAAGAAGAATACGAACATTGTACATTTGCTATTTCCCAGAGGGAGAAATCCCATTGGCTCGGCTGGTGGGTGAAGGTTTGGGCAATGGAAAACCATTTAGCCAATTTAAATGTTGTTCGAACAAGCCAAAGAAAGCAACACGAGCTACGCTGCGTAATAGACAAACCAAAAAATCAACAAGAGGAAGTGGAGCGAAGGGCTGGGGCAGCAACAACTAGATAAACTTGCGTCACATGCACCACCAGAAGAAAGCAGCAAATTGCATGCAGCAGCACGGCAAAAGACGACAGGAGTTGGAGACTGAGGATGAGGCTGGGGCTGGAGCTGCCCTTGCGTGTGCTGCTAAGGATGCCGGCACACACACACAGACACACACATATGCGAGTGCTCATTCTCATCGTTTTGAGTCCATCAGTAACTACTGCCAGCCGCTGCACTCGCCCCCGCCGTCCGCCCCCTCCCACAACCTTCAGCTATGCAGTCTACACTGCACTTAATTAGATTGCGCTCCGGGCACATGTTTACTCTAGCAGCAGTTGCACAAAAAAAAAAAAAATAGAATAGAAAAAAAGAAGGAGAAAAGAAGTGGAAAAACAACGAAAAGAAAAGAAGAACTTGCAACTGGGGTGAAAAATCGTCGACACAAATGAGAGAACAAGCGAAATGCAAGGAACTCCGAACAGAAATCAACCAAACAGGAGCAGGAGGAGGCAGAAGAAGAAGACAAGAAAAGAAAAACTAAACGAAAAACCACTAATAAAACACATTTCGCCAGTGAAAGTGAAGACACAACGAGAATTGTGCCACATTTAAAAGTAGTTCGAGTATTCCCCAGATATCCAATATAACAGCAACAACAACAACAACAAGAGTAAAAGAGAAAAAAAACAAAAGCTCTCTAATAACATCATAATAACAGAGCTGAAATTATTTCCCCAATGTCTGCGCCCTACTCAGGGGGCAACGAAAATGCTTTTCATTTTTTTTTTCTTTACGGATTTGTTCTTTGAATTTGAGTTTCTAATTTGAGCTGAAAGAAAATCTAAAGAAGATTTCATACGCTGACTGTCTGGGAAAACAAATATAATATATTTGTATATTGACAAGAAATATTTATAAAAATGATATAGAAATCGTATTAATATAAAAAAATGTTTTATATAAACAACAATAAACAATAATAAATAAATAAAATAGCAGATAAAATTTATATTTATACTTTTTTTATTTGTTCAAAAGATTAAATAATATATATAAAAAAATAAAATAAAATAAAACAGCAGCGAAATTTTCAATGCCTTTTTTTTTAGAAAAAAAGAAAAAGCTGAATATATATTTTATTAAAGATTATTTTTGGTTTTTATTTCGAGTTCTTTTTATTTATTTTTATTATTTCATTGTTATCCTTCTAAAATGCTGTTGATATTTTTTTTATTTACGTTTAAAATATTTTTGTTTTTATTTATTTTTTTTAAATATTTTATATTAAATTTTTTTATTCTGGTTTTATATTTATTAATTTAATTTCATTCTTTCTTTTTAATGCTTAATATTTTATTAAATTTTTATTTTTATTTTTTTAATTTAAATACATTTTTGGTTTTTATTTTTCGGTATTTAATTTACTTTTATTTATATTTAATTTATTTGTTATATTTTTATTTTTGCAAATCCTTTTATTTGAATATTTAAATATATTTAATACTTTAAAAATATGTAAAAATAAACATAAGTGTAAACTCAAGTTTATATTGTTTATTCCGCCTTTAATTTTCCTAAAAGTCAAGCCTTTGTTTTATTATAAATATCATCAGCTTAAGCTACCCCACTCTGTCACTTTGCTTGGGTAGCGCCAAATGGACTCAAAATCTCTTTTGCTAGTTTTGTGGGATTTCTCTAATGTATGTATATACATACATATATACAGTTACATATACATATATCAATTTGTGTTGTAAAAGGAGCTGCGGCAGCAGTGATAGCACATGTTGCCACAGTTTTCCCTCCACATGGACTTCCCGCGGGAAACTTGCCTTGATTATGACAGTTGGTTAACATGTGACAACAAACACAACAACAGCAACAACTACGACTGCTACTAGCTGACTAACAACTAACCCATTGTAAGGTTTATTTTTTGCTTGCTTGCTTGCTTGGTCAATGTCATAATTTGCCACATGTCTCTTTGGCTTTTGACAAGGACATTTCTTGGGGATTTGTCGTTGAAGGAATCTGAGCGCTGCTTCGTTTGGCTTAAGCCAACAATTTGGTTGGCCAGTTAAATGCGAATGTACTACCTACCCAAAGACCCAACGAGCAAACCCTTCAAGCCTTTCTTGGCATGTTCTCATGTAATTACTTCGCTTTGCCCGAAATGCGGGTGGGCGTGAGGCGTGTGGCGTGAGGCGGGGGTCAGGGGTTGCTGCTATCTCTATATAGCGCTAACTGGCCTCGATTGTTGAGTGATAAGTGCTGCTGCCTCTGCAGTTGCATTTGTCAGTTTTTGGCTGGGCTGCTTGGCCGTTTGTGGGGAACGGAATGAGACATGGCCAACACATGCCAGCATTAACTAACTCGCGTCCAAGGTTCGTTGGCGTTGGCGGTTTCGAATGCCCTGTATGATTGAGGTAAAGGGGTTGCTTGCGCTTCGATGTAACTTTTGACAGGTCTATAAAATAATCTATAAGAAATAATCAATAAGAAATTGTATTAATACATAAATATAAATAAAGTTTTACTATTGCTTTAACAATTGGATATTAACAGTCGGACAAATATTCTATATAAATGATTCTCGTGCCATTCGACTTATATAGCAACATGTATGAAAACTTCGCTCGAGAGTGCCTGACTAAAAAATACCCTGAAAAAACCATGCTCGATTTCTCTTCTCCACCTTATATATAAATGCTGTGCTAAATTAACAGCTACCTATCTCTCAATTTTTTTATTTTTTCTATTTATTTCAATTTTTTGTATTTCCTATTAAAATGTAATACTTATTTAATATATTCCTTATGTATTTTTTAATACGATAATTATTTATCATTTTCACTATTATCGTATATGTTTTCTCTTTATATGTTTTCTCTTTATATTTAAATCTAAAAATTTTTCCAGTCCTACACAATAAATACAGGGTATGTTGAAGCCTAACATTTTAACACATGTCACTCTAATTTTTTGTGTGCTTTCCAAATGTTGCTGTAAATTGTTAATTAAATTTTTCTGTTCTCATTTTCTAACGGACGTGTGGGAAAATGTAGCCCAAAAACTACAACACAAAAAGAAGTAGAAGAAGAAGAAAAGAGGAGAAAAACAAACAATGCCCCAGCCAAGGGGTTAAAGTTAAGCAAAGCTTTTTGCTATATTATTGTAGCTATGTTGTAGGTAAGCTGAGCTGAGTAATTAACAGCAAATGTAAGTTGTAGCTGCCAGAGGGAGAGTGGGAGGGAGAGAGTGAGCGGGAGAGTGAGAGAGCGGCTTTAGAGATAAGCAGCATATGCTATAGATACTTGATAGCTCATTGTGGAAAAATCATGGCAGGCCTTGGAAGAGAGCAAGCGAGTAGCCAGAAGCCAGAGCCCAGTGCCCAGAGCCTTATACTATTATCAGCAGACACGGCCAATGGCCAGCAGCAACAGCCGCAGTAACAACAACAAACAGCAACTTGAAGCAATTACAACAATCAACGTTCGCCGCACGATAAGCGATAGCTGCAACAACAATCCAATCGTGTGTGTGTGTGTGTGTGGCTTACCCAAGTGCTGGCCCACAATGAACCGCGATTACAAGCACAAAACCGAGGGCCCAGCTAACAACAACAACAACAATGGGCAATAAACGGATCTGAGAGCGAGGCAGCAACGTTTTTGATTGGTGACTGCCGCTGGGGTAAGCTAATGAATACAAGTATCTCATAGACACACACACACACATAAACACTGTGTGTGTTTGTATGCATATGTAATGCTACTTAAGTGCCGGCTGCCAACAGACTCGACTCATTTTGTTTATTAATTTAAAAATGCAACAGCCAGCAAAAGCCATTGGCAACATATGCGAACAGTAACAATGTGAATTAGAAGATCAAGAAGAAGAGATCAAGAAGAAGCAACAAATATAACAACAACAGCAGCAACAAGAACAACAACCACAACAGCAACAACTCTTGGCAACATTTGCTGTTCAAACGAATTAGTTGAGTTCTAGGCTCAGTTGGCGGTTTGTGTCTTCGCTAAGTTATTTTCAGACACATTTGCTTTGCCTTTTGATTAATCATGTTAGTTATGCGACTTATATTTGCTCTCATTCGCTTGCTTAGCTCTTATAATTCACACTTATATTAAAGTAAGCTGTGTTCCTTCAAGAGTCTTATACTTCAGTTTTCATGCTCTATAACCGATATTTAAAGCTTGAAATAAAGCGAAAAAGAGTATAATATTTGTGTTCAAGAGTGTATAATAAGTAAAATAAAGCAAATTCAAGTGGTAGCTAGAGCAGGAGCAAGTATAAGAGTTACAATTAGAATAAGAATCTACTAGATGACAGGCAGATGCAATTAAATACATATATACACATATATATGTGTATTTATTTATGTATATGTATTTATTTATGTATATATATATATGTATGTATATGTACATATATTGTTGTAAATATGTATTTATATATAGCAAAATTAATTTATTATTAATATTATTAATGAGAATATTTACTATTAACCATTTTTTTTTTTTCTAGCAAATTTTTAAAATATTCCTGATTTCCTTTATTTTTATTTCTTTTTTTTTTTTGGGAAAACAAAAATTAAGAAGTTAATAATATTAGAAAATATACATGCAGATGTACATACATATGTGTGTATATACATATGTATGTACATTTACATATTTCTGTATAAATTTCTATAAAGATATTTCTTTAAGAATTAAATTTAATTTAAATTTCTATAAAAGATTTCCTAGGTAGCAATCTCTGCTTATTCAAGTAAAAGCAAAAATGGGCAGTTGTCAAGCCCCAAAGCCCAAATTCCAATCAGTACGCACATGTACACAAATACATTAATACATATGTATACATACATTTATATTTACATATATGCATACATATTTACATACATACATTTACATCTGCGTTATGTACATACATCTCAGTGTTCGTCATGTCCCTCTATCGTGTTATTCGAATACGCCGTTACGAATCGTCAGGCACATGGCCAATTTCGAAACTGCGACGTTTCTTCGTTCGCTTTTTGGGTTCTTAACGATATGCGACAATTTCTGACCCCAAGAGACCAAAATGCGAGTACAGCACGAGCAAGAGAAGGCAAGAAGCACGAGAGCATGAGAAGCGACGAAGCCGAAGGCAACGCTCGAAAACGAAACTGAAAACCAAGCGATCGAGCGAACGGTTGAGTTGAATGAAGAGAGCGGGAGGGGGAGAGGCAGAGAGTGTGAGCGGGAGAGAGGCGTCGCACACAGCTGCACGCATTACGCCACAAATTTATTTGGATTGGGGTTGGGTCAAAATTTAAATATTTCAGCGCCAACAACAAAAACAACGTCAACTGATTTTTCGCGTTTCGGGCGCGTTTTACTTGATTGCTCGAACGAACGAACAAACGGTTCTTCATCGATCGATCGATCGATCGCTGCCCCAATCTACGATTTTGCCTGCATATTTGTTGCCTGTTCTGTTGCTTCTTCTTCTTCCGCTGTTGCTTCATCACAAATAAATACAAATGTTGGTTGGAAATTGTTTTCAACTTGGTCTTGAATTGACACCCCCCTCTCCCAATACTCCACTCGCTCGCACACTCTTGACAAACACATTCCCCATTTATAAATTTTTATTGCCTGATTGAGTTGACTTGGGTTGGGCTTGGCTTCAATGAGGGTTCGTTTTTTGGGCTTATCGAGGCGATAGAACCGGGCAAAAACGGCAACAGTTACGATCGTTATGAACGGGCTCCCCTTCCACACTGTCTAGCTGCTTGGGCGCCCCTCCCCGCTGCCTCCTTTCCCTTCCACACCCTGCTGACTGTTCGTCTTGCGCTCGACTCGATTTCTGACCTGTGTCAATATTTATTGGCTTTATTTACAGCCAGAGCCGCTTTTGGTATTTGCATTGAATTCGTGATTAATTTGCCTGATAAGCAGCAAGCCGTATGAGAGCCATGGGGATAGGTCTGGTATTTCCGATATTACCTAATTGAACATTGAAACGAAAATTATTATCTCATGCAATTAATTCAATATTTTAATCATTTATTTTGATCGCTTCCAGGAAAAGTTCATTCTCACTCAATTCAAAGTAGCTGAGATTTTTACTCGAAATTATTCCTTCCAATCACCGATTTCAATCTTACTTTTGTTATGTTCATCCATCATTCTCTGACTCATTCTTGCCTTCGTAACATAGGCTAATCTGCATGCTCTTCATTTCCATACCAAATTCATTATTCTAACTGATCCCTCCCCTCCCCAGCTCAAGCCTTCTCACCTATGTATCTCTTACACACATTCGTATAGTAAGCGCATGGAGAATTTCAACAAACCGTTTTATTGCCGCTCAATTAACTGCGTAAAGAGCACAAATACCAAAGAAATAATAATAAAATATAGGAGTCAAAAATAAAAATATTAAAGCTCATCTCGCACATTCGAAAATTTAATCAGCAGTAGAAAACAAATTCCGCTTGCATGACTTTTAATTTGGCTTGAAAGCAAATGCAGAAGAGAAGAGGAAAGAGGAAGCATGCAAAGGCTGCAACGGAAACGTCGAGCGCTCCCTCTGTCTGACATGCGTGTGAATGAGAAGGAAAGCTTTGCGCTTACGATTTTCTCTCTCTGTTCTCTTCTTTTATTTTTGCCAGAATTGATCATCGCAACATTTGTGCGGGCACGTTGTTGTTGTTGTTGTTGTTGCTGCTGCTGCTGCCCCTTGTGCCCTGTGTATGTGTGTGGGGCAAGCCGAGGGCCAGAATATATACAGAATACATTAATTGACACTTGGCCGGAAATAGTTCATTAGGCATAAATTACATACATACAGACAAAAGCCACTCTCCTCTCTCCCTCCCACACTCACTAGATTATACTGCTTTTTTTTTTTTTTGCTAGATTTCAGCGGCTTAAATGACTGCACGGGAATTCTGTCGTTATCGCCGTTTCCAATGGGCAGCGTACAAAACGTTGCAAGACACAAATGTTGGGCATTAGCATTAAACAAGACTCGAGATATGCTGACACACACACACACACACACACGCCAACAGGCAGAGCCACATACACATGCATACGCATGCGTACACAGTAAATCTGCCTCTCTTCTGGTCTTTATCTATGCTCGCTCTTCCTTTCTCTATCGCACTGTCGTCGTTTTGGTTAGACTCAACATGTGTGCTCCAAATGTTTTTTGTAAGTTCTTACAAGAGCCTGGAAGAGACTGCGCGACTGCGCGACAGCGGCTGCAAAACAAGGCAACAAAGCGCAGACGTAAAGTAAAGCAGAAGCGAATGTAAAACACACAAAACAAAAACACAAAGTGGGCATATTAATAAATTCAACTAAAACGCAATTGAACGCGACCTCAGACATACAGGCACAGACGCAGACGCCAACGTTGTCGCCGTCGTCGTCGACGTCGCCACCAGCAAACCAAACTAAAGAGAACCACCATTAAGCGGGCTCAAATCGGCCGCGCTCCCCAACAGTTCCCTCCTACAACACTCACTCACACACACATGCGCATAATATTTTACTCATTCCCCTTCTTAGAAACTGCAGACAGTCGAATGCCGTGCAGCAACGAAATGGAAAATGGAATAAGTGCAACAATTGTAGAAGAGGGAGCAGCGGATCGAGCTATGTACAAAGTAGCCGATTAATGAATGCAGCCTAAAAGGGCGGCATAAGCATGCAAGCCAAATGCCCTACACCCATTAATATGTAATTTAAACTAATTTGCATATTTGCATATATTCAAAAGCTAATTGGCTCAAAATTATATACTCACCTGCTATTAATCACATATGATTTTATACATATTTATGTAGTATACATATATGTACATATGTTCTGTATATTTTAGGACAAATATTTCTATATTTATTTATATGCAAACCACAAGCTGCAAAGCTTTCCTAAAAACGTTGACTATTAATTCCACAATGCCTTATCGCTTAAGTGTAGGGCATTGCATATAGAACAGTTTACCCATCTCCAACAATAACAGCGCGAAGTAGAATCGACGGCAGCTACTGAAAAACGTCAGCGATGCAAACGCGTCAACGGATTTTTGTGTTACACATAATTTCAGTGCTTGATTTGTTTCAGTGTGTGCGTGTATGAATGTGTGAGTGACGTTGTCGTCTCCGTCGCTCTTCTTTTTTTGCGCTCATTCTTTTGCTCGCTTTTACTTTCTGTTGTTGCAATTAAACGGCGTTTTTCCGTCTGAACACCAGTAAGACGAAAGAGAGAGAGAGCGAGAGCCGACGCGAGCCGAGCTCAGCCAACGGCCTGGACTGCTCTTTGAGCGCATCGTACGCTATCGTTCGTGGCGGCGACGCCGGCGCAGGCGTCGATAACGGTAATACCGCCGCGCACACACGTTGTGTATTGGCCCAGGCAGCGACGCCGAGCACAATTGTCCGAGAGAGAAAGACAGAGAGAGCGAGAGGCAGAGTGCGCGCATGTTGAGCGCGCGTGATTTTGTGGCTCTTTCGCCTGCGCCTGGGTCTTTATTTGTGGCTCGCGTGTGTGTGATTGTGTGCGTGTGTGTGAGTCGTGTTTGTGTTTTTATACCCTTGCGCTGAGCATTCGAATTCTATGACGAAGTTTAACAATTGCTTCGGCCCTCACTCAAATGCCGTTTGCATGACAAAGTCGCTCAGAGTATTTAGTGTACTGCATGCGAATGTGTGCGCTTCTTGTATGTTTTGGCTTCGCATCGTGAAATGCGGGCTTGCTGCTAGCAGCGCTGCTGACGTCGTTGCCATCGACGTTGTCGTTGTCGTTGTTGTCGCGGCCGTCACAGCTCGCGGTGGTTGTTATTTTTTTGGTTTTGGTTTTTAGTTGCTGTTTAAACTTGGTCGTGAGAGGGTAGCAGCCCCCGTCGTCAACCATTGCCACCCAAACGATCGCGCGCTGGCAAAAAGCAACAAAGTAAAGTGAATGTGATAAGTGAACTTTGGGTCAAGTGAACAAAGTGAATTTGGCTGGCGCGCTGGCCAACAACAATAAATACAATATTAATCTACACATATTGCAACAAATTCTAATGGCGCCCGCTGCCGTTGTTGCCTCGTCGGGCTCCTCACCCACCACAACGAATTCGCTGCAGGACATGAGCGCCGCCGCCGCGGCCATAGCGCTGGACATGAAGCCCAAAGTCGAATTGGCCGTGGTGCCAGCTCAAAAGATTAAGAAATGTGCGTACAAATCCAATGAGACTCTAAGCTGATACCCTCTCGACAACAACAACAACAACAGGAACAACAACAACAATGAAACTGTTTACTTCCATTGTCTTTCCAGTGGTGCGCCGTAATGCCTCCGACAAGCTAAAGCTCATCAAAATGGTGCACGACAATCCCATCTTGTGGGACTCGCGCCTGCCCAACTTCAAGGGCGCCGAGGAGGAGAAGAATCGCGCCTGGGAGCACATTGGCCGGGAATTCAATGCGCCCGGAAGACGCGTTGCACGCGCCTTCAAATCCCTGCGCGAATCGTATCGCCGGGAATTGGCCCACGTAAAGTTGATGGGCAACGGATTCAAGCCAAAGTGGAGCCTGTACGAGGCCATGGATTTCCTCAGAGATGTCATCAGAGAAAGAAAGTGAGTACGAATTGCAAGCGAACAACAAAATCAAAACAAAAGCGCGAACAACCCTTAACAAATATGAATAGCAATAATTAGGGTGGACCTAACACACATTTTGCATGCACTTGTTGAAGTACAAATAAATACATAGCTTAGAAATAGTTATTTCAAAAATACTTAAATTCATATAATTCAATTAGTACATATTATTAATATAATTAATATTAATATAATTTAGCTTGTCCTATATTTTATATACAATATTTATTTATTGGCAGACAAAAAATATTGAAATCTATTGATTATTAATTAATTACTTAAGAAAGAGGTAAAAAAAAATATTTCAATATTTTTGTGATTATATATATATATATATAATTATGTTGATTATTAAGTAGTTAGATTTGAGTTCATATACTAATTTAAATAACATTTATTATTAGATATATGCATTGGGTATTAATTTTTAGGCTCAGCCTAATATAATTTAGCTTGCACTTTTAAGGCTCAGCCTAATGGAATTCAGCTTTGTGCTTCCCAATCGTGGCACACATATGCATATTAATAGCCTAGAAACTACTGGAAAACCTTGCTCGCAATATATTATTATGATCGGGCTGGGCTTATCGGACTCGGCTCGGCTTACACCCACCTGAATTTGGTCACTTTCCATTTCCAATCATTGAATCCAATCGTGCCTTCCATTGTCTCTGCCCTTTGACTAATATTACAACTGAAGTCGGCAGCGATAAGCGATTGTTGTACACGCATTGGAAGCCGACTCAGACAGAAACAGCAGCAGGCGTAAGTGTGTGTGTGTGTGTGTGAGCTGTGGTATGGGGCAAAGACCAGCCTCAGAGTATGAATAACGGTTCATACTTTTGGTTTTACCAGCAATTTTATATGAAATGAATTGAAACCTCAACTTTAGATTAGCCAGACTTGACTTGGACTACGGCCAAACGCACACACAGGCACATGCGTACACATGCATGCATAAATATAGAATTTGAGGTGTTCTTCTTCTTCCATGTTTTGCTGTCTTTTGCATTGCTGTTTAGATTCGCCGCGCTGCTGCAGTGCAAAGAGCAAAAAATTCGATTCTAGCCAAAAGTCAGAAGCCAGATGAACGTTTCCTTTGCCACGTTTCAGTGGATGACTCAATCGATCTTGTTTTGAAATTGAAATGATGGCGCATATAATATTCTTATTGTAGGCGAAATATATATACATACATACATATGTATGTATTCAATACATATATGGTACTTATTTGTTGTTCAGTGAAGTGAAACATGGCATAAGGCGATTCAGTTTGTGGGTTAAGCGGGGCGGCGAGCTCTTCATGATGTTCATTCTTGGAAAGCTGACTTCCACTGGATTAGTGGGCCAGTTGAATATAAAGTTTAGTTAGCTAATGAAATAAATATTGAATTCTGACTCAGATAAATATGTATTTTTGAAATAGTATGTAAAATATGTATGTACGTAAATTAATTACTTCATTCTTCCAGCAGCTGGAATATTGGAAAGCTAGGCTGTAAGCTGGCAGACTGGAAACTTTGCACATTGTCATTTTGTCAATTCTTATCAGAAGTTTTCGAAATATGCATTCACTCTTATATTTCTATGATGACTCATAGTATAAGAGCTGCTTGAAAAAGCAATTCAATCATGATCAGAATTTTTCAAATATTTTTCTGGTTGATTGCTTAGTTTTTATTTTGAGTATATTACCTAAATAAAATACTAAAAAATACTACAGTATAGCTAATAGTATAATAGAAGATCGAGTTAAGGTTTTTATTGTGATCTAAAAAAAAAAAAAAAAAATGATATCTTAATTTACATTTTGTAATGATCCTTAAAACATAAATCAAATGAATATTCTGTATAGAATATATTCTATATTAAATATATCAATGTTAACTATTTTTTTAAATATATTACTAACATATTTTAATTTTTATTTTATTCTTATTATCTATATCATGATAGTCCTTTGCCTATCTTATGACGTTTGTAGCCCCCTCATTTGTTTTATCTCTGTTGCATTGCTCTGCCATTTTCATGACACGAGCAAAGAGGGAAGCAGACAAATCTCCGCTAAGCCTCTGTAAAAACATCTGCCCAATATACACACAGACACACACACACACATGCACGCACACTTGCATATGCAAATATGCGAATATACGCGTATTTTCTGCTGCGAAAAAAAAAAATCACGAAAAACGTTGGACGGAAAAAACCAATTCGAACAAAGAAATGACCAGGCTCTGGCCTCACGGCTCTCGGCTCTGGGCTTCTGATTCTGTGGCTCATGTGGAGCAAACAGCCAATTCGCCGTGCCCCTCGCCGCACTACGCTCTATGAGTGGATGTGTGTGTGTGAGTGTGTGGTGTACTTTATGTACATATATTTATATGAAATAAGGCCATTTCCTTTCAATTGACTGTACCCACATCGGCAGCAGCAACCAGAGCTGAGGCAACACAGTCGGCGGCCCCGGGTCCACACATGCCCGCACACACTAACACATACACATAGACTCACACACACACATACTTATTTAAATTTTTATTATTTTGAGCTGATAACAGACAACGGAACGGGCCGGGCTCGGGCCCGAGACCGTGGCTTGAGCCATAAAAACAGATCTTGTCCAGAGCGAAAATTATACAACGCTATTGTTGTTGTTGTTGTAGCTATTATTGCTGCTGTTGTTGTTGTTGTTGTTGTTGCTGTCGGCATCGCCACTTGAACCAAAAACAAAATCGAGGGAAGCTGCAAAAACCAACAAAACGCTTTAGCCTTAGCGGCTGCTGCCTCCGCTGCCTCTGCTTCTGCCGCTGCTGCTGCTGCTGGTGGTGGCAGAGCGAACGAGCGAGCGAGCGAGCAAACCAAACGAACACGAATGCAGCGCGAGCGGCGCGATGCGAGCGCGAATGAGCGCGCTAGAGAGAGTGATAAATTAACGCAATGAGCGGGCAGCAAATATGAAAATGACAATCAGCAGCAGACGGGGACAAAACGAAGGAAAGAACAAGCGAACGAACGAACGAACGGCGGCGATGAGCGATTGCGGCGAGTGGACCAAGTTTAGAAAGAAGCGTAGATTAAAAATGTTTTTTTTTTTTTCTTTTTTGCGAGAGTGAGTGAGAGAGGGAGAGAGCGTGATTATATGAGTGATTGCATGTGTGTGCGTTTGGCTGAGCAATTGAGGCGACGCAGCCAAACGGACCAGGGTTAAAAATAAGTACACGAAGCGAACAGCCGCCAACGGGGTTGGTCGGTCGGTCGCCAACGGCCAGATGACCAGGGTCTGCGGCGCTCTCTTTTATGCTCGCTCTCTCAGCCCACTCTACCCCCCTCGCTCGCTCGCACGCTCCCTCTCTCAGTCGGTTCGTGTTCGGTTCTGTGTCACGCTTATGATTTAATAAGCAAATGAGCTGCAAAATTGATGAAATTATTGCCGAGCCAAGCGACCCGCTTACCCCGTCCACGCCCCCGTCACCCCAGCAATTTACCACACCCCAAGCTCTACGCTCGGGGCCGAGCCAAGCCGAGTCGAGTCGAATCGCCAGCCTGAGTGGCTTGACCAACCGCGCCCCATAAGCATAAAAACGAATCTCAGCTGGTCTCCAGTGGGAAACTGATCACCCAAAAAAAGAGAAATACTTTTGCATATGCGTCACTTGAGGCCCCACAACAAATACTGGGCGTATACCCAATTTGCGCAAGAGTGCCACAGTCCACTCGAATGCAACGCAAATGTTATTAAAATATTTACAGCGATTAAGCAATCGTCAACCAAATATTTATATTTTGCAATCGTTGAGCGAAGCATGCAAAATATATGATGGATTGACTGATTGATCAGTCATCAGTATGAGTAACAAAAGAGAAGAGCTATACAAATTGACAATCAAAATTAACTTCCAACTTTGTTTTACTATAGCAAATTGGTACTGAGTAATCTATAATATAAAGGTCCTTAAAAAATAAAAGATAAACCAGAAAAACTATTACATAAAAAATTGAATAGATTGAGGGATAATATTATCTGTTTCTTAACCTATCTCTACATATTTATTTGTATATTAATTTAACCTTATAAATGTATAATATGATAATATATATTATAATAATATTTCTCTATTAATCTTTATTTCTGTTTAGTCATCTGTTAATCAATCGATTGATCCTATCTCTCTATTTATTTTTTAAGACATCTTCATTGCTATCTTTGTAATATGTTTTATTATATAATTCTTATGATATCTATATTCATATATGATATACACGATATGTATCTTAAAAGCGATCCTTGCATGACCAGCATCAAGGATCTCCTTGATCGTAAATCTATTGCTACTATTACAAAAACAATATTATTTAAACTCATATAATTTAATATAAATTATATAAATTATATTAAATTATATAAATAAATTTAATATAATTTAATATAATAAAAAAAAAAATTAATTCAAATGTCTCAAAGTACAACGCATTTCACAATTATTGTTAAGAATTTCGCGATTATATGATTCTTGGGAAGCTATCATAATATTAACCACAAATAAAAATCTTTGTAGATTTGACTTGACTTGACGTCTTGTCATTCGGTTTGGCTTATCAGAGCCATTCAGTTCAGTGCGGTTCAGCTAGGCTGAGCTGAGCTCAGCTAAGAGCGGAAACTTGACCATTAGTCAGTCGTTAGCGCTGATAAACCGACGAAATGGGGGAACACAAAAATTGGAATTCCTCATAGAGAGCTACACAATTAAATAGATATGCAAACTGTCCATCCACTGGGTTTTGGCTGGGTTCTGGGCCCTGGCGGAAGCAAACACTGATAAGACTTGGGAAATAGACGAAAAATAAACACAAGAGAACCAAATGAAGGAGAACCGCAGAAACCACAAGCAAATAGCAAACAGCGAACGTTTCTTCGCCTCTGTGAACATGTGAAAATCCATTTGGCCCTGATTATGTGGAAAATGTGAAATATGTTAAATGGAAAATGAGAAATGGAAAAAAAAAATGGAAAGATGGAAAATGTGAACGCATATCATTTTACAGTTCCAATTGTCAACTACCTGCCCCGGAGGCCCTAACAGCAAAGGGAGCTCCGTCCTGGCAACTGGGCCCAAGCCTTGGCCCAGCCACAATTTCCCTCTTACCCCCGTCTCGCCTCGCCTTGGGTTGGTCTAAAAATAGCCACGTCTCGCTGCATTCGAGGCATTCAGGCAGCTGTGGAAAATGCGCCTGAAATTTGAGTAGCACAAGAAACCAGCCCCGAAGACTAAAACCAAAACAGGAGCCAGAGCCAGAGCCAGAACCAGAACCAGAATCAGAGCTAAACCAAAGCAAAAGCAAAAGCAAAAGAAAAAGCAAAAGCCGAAACCAGCGAAAAACATCACGAGTTTTTGGGTAGTTTCGAGTTTTGTTGCTTTCTTTTATTTTATATTTTGGGGGTTTGTTAGAGCACGTTCCTGTGATAGGGATTGTGTCTCTTTGGGGTTGCTTGGCTCCATTGTGGAGTTATTTTTAGAACCGTTTTACAACTAGGGAGAGAGTGAGAAAGCATTGAGATTCTGATACATGTTATGTAGATCAACGAAAAATTAAATAAGTATATGAAATCGTGTTGCCAAAGGTCAATAGACTAGAGATGTGATCTATAATTATTAATTATTAATAATAATAATTATATAAGAAATTGCTGAAATCCTATATATAGTAGTAGGCCATGACATTATCATTATTCTATAGCACCTAAGTAGGCATCCGAATAGTTATTATAGAAACATTTATCATTTGTGATTTATTCGAACTGTTCTACAAAAAGCAAACTGCAAAAAGCATATATATCTTTATCGAAAGTTTTCATAATCTAGAGCTGCGATTCCACCTAATATGCCTAGACGCCATTCCAAGAAGTATAAGCTGTAAGATTAATAATATTATTTTCTATATTATCAAATTATGGTTCTTAGTTCGTAGCTAATAATAATAACTATGCAGACTAATATATAATAAATATATTGTATACGGACTATAAATATATAAAATAAATATAAAATATACATATAGATATATATACATCCATGTATATTATTTGGTGTATTTATAAGTCGGATAAATGACCGCATAATAATAATATTAATTATTAATCATATTTAATTTGGTTCCTATATTCGTATATAATCTTTGAATAACATATCGGAATCTATGCGTATTGGCTGATACGACTATGCATATTTATCGTTTATCGATAGTCTTATTATGGTTCTAGACCAATTATATTTCATATATGTAGATGAATTAGATTAGTTAATAATATATACCATGAGTCTGTTAAAACTTGATTTTCTGTCTCTTTCTTATGTTTTTGTTACCCCTTATTCCACTTACATTATAACTCCAACTCTCTCTCTCTCTCTCTCTAGGGGCGCTTCGCATACTGGCGATCTCAGTTTGAGCGCATTTGCTCATCACTTGCACAATAACAACAACAACAACAGCAATAATAACAACAACAATACAAGCAATAGCAACAACAACAACAACAACAGCAGCAGCAACAACAACAACCATCACAGCATTTTGAGTGGCAGCAAAGCAGCAGCCGCAGCCGCAGCCGCAGCTGCAGCCGCTGCCGCTGCCGCCGGTTTGAAGTCGCACTCATCCTTCATCGATGCATCGGAGGCTGCACTGAATCTGTCCAAGTGCTCGGGACTGAATTTGAGCCACGATGATTACTTCTACGATTACAATGTAAAGTCGGAGCTGGATTTGTCGGCTGGCGGCGGCGGTGGGGGCGGGAGAGGCGCCCGTAAAGCGGGCAGCAGCAGCAGCAGCAGCAGCGGTGGCAGCGCCGGCTTAGGCTTGCGCTTGCCCTTACCCATAGCGATGCCTATGCTGCCGCTGCCCGCCCACCAGCACCAGACGCTGGCCACAGCACAGGCCATACACAATGAGAGCCGCGTGAGCTCCACACGCAACGACAGCGCCGCTGCCGAGGCAAATCATCAGCGGAGCTACGATGATCTCGATGCCAGCTCGATGCGTAGCGGCGACGAGGATGCTGGCAATGCCTCCGATGAGGTGGAGGAACTGGAGGCCATCGATGCCGACTTTCCCTATCCCATCATACTCGACTCGAATTCGCCGGGCAGCGACAATGGCGGCAGCGGCAGCGGCGACGCCCAGACGCCCGTCAGTGGACGCAAGCGACGTCGCGCTGCCGAAGCGGAAGATCTGGATGATGAGGGCGACATGGATGGCGATGACTATGAGGATCAAATGCTGCAGCAGCATCGCCACTTGCGCCAGCAGCAGAATGTCACAGCCGGTGACCTGGATATGCCGCCGCCGCAGACGGTGCGCGAGGTGCTCAACTCCAAGTTCTGTGGCTTCATCTCGGCCAAGCTGAACAGCATGGAGGACTCGGAGGCCGATAATCTGATGAATCGCATACTCCTGCTGGTGGTGCAAATGCAACAGTGCGAGACACCCAAATAGGCGGAGAATGTGGAATCAAATGTGGGTTTGGGGTTTCGGGTTGGGCTTGTGCTTGGGGTTCGGGTCGGGTCGGGATTTTTATACTAGTTTATAAGCAGAGGAAGAGCTCATTATGGATTAATGCAGCTGCTCAAAGCAAAACGTTTTCTTGCCATTTACCAAAATGTTTCACAAATCTGTACTCTCAATATGCCATAAATCATAAATCATGCCAAAATTGTGCCATGCCAAAAAAGAAAAAAAAAAAGACGAAAATATAAGAATTAATGGAAGACTTCTTTAAAGCTATATCCCAAAAAGAAAAGAAAATAAAGAGAATGAAATATACAATTGTATGAACTCAATGAAAAGACACAACAACAAAGACAAAGATAGTTAGCCATATATGAGATTTAGTTTATTATAAACGTTAATTTAGTTCTAAGTGGATCTAACTATATATACATACATATATACATATGTAAATGTCTATATATGTCTATATTATAAAACTGTTTCAGTTTGATTTCTAGCTCTCTTCAACATTTTTTTTTAGTTCTACCTATATATATCTATATATTATCTTAGCCAACGTCTCATCACATGTTATCTTATAGTTTCTCTTCTTTTGAAGATAGTTCTTAACTCCAATCATGAAGAGTACAAAACAAGAAAATTGTATAAATACTTTGGAAGTTCTACATAAAGTGGCAAATACATATTAAATATATTATTTCATATACATTTACCTTAAACTCTATTCTTAGTTACTAAATAAATCATATTTCATTTAAATATCATTTCTCCAATACGTTTGCAAAGCGATGTAAATATTTATAAATGAGAAGTTAAATAAAATATACATATTAAAGTTATTAAAAATTGTTGTGAATATTGTGAACAAAAAACAAGGTTAGTTTGAAAAATTAAATATATATATTTGTAAATATATTTAAACTTATGTGAGCATAGTTTGTTAAAAGATTTACTAAACAAATAATATATATCTATAAAATATGCGAAATAATTGAAATAAAATTATAATAAATAATAAAAAATATATAAATAAAATAATAATTAAAATATAATAAAGAAATAATTAAAAATTAAAATAAATAAATGATAAACTAAAATACATACATATAAAAAAATTAATAATAATGAAGTAAAAAATTTATAAATACAAAAAAATGCAGAAAAAAATAAATAAATAAAAGAAAACATAAACTTAAATAAAATAAAACTTAATTCAAAATAATTTATCAATTTTACTATAAAATTAGTATTAATAAATAAATAAATAAATACAATAAATAATAAATTAAAATACATACATATCAAAAATGTAATAATGAATACAATTAAATAAAAAAAAAATGTTATGTATATAAAAGAAACAAATAAATTAAAGAAAATAATAATAATAAAATAAAATATAATATAACAATTAATATATAATAATTTATTAATTTTACTATAAAGTTATTAACAATAATGATATGCTAAATTCGCTATTATCCCAAATTAACTTCGTATATATTATGGAGATCATTAATTTATTTATATATCACAAGCTGCTTAGTTTTGATTTCCATGAAATTTACCTACTCCAACTGCTCTTCTAACTCATCTTTATTTTGTCAAATCATTTTCAGCATTTCCCTTGTCAATCATCTATCTTATCTGCTGACGTTACTTACCATCTTCACACAGCAATTTGTGTTTATCTCAAAATATCATTAAACAAGCCAGGCTATTAGCATATCTCACACATATGGATCGGCTCTTTAATGGTTTCTACCATGACAAACTCACACATTTGGCCAGATGTCAGGCGCACACTGATGGTAGAGAGAGAACAACAGAGGCAGAGAGAGAGAGAGAGAGAGAGAGAGAGAGCAAGAACGACAAAGACCCGCAGGACAGGACTTGGTACGGAAGGCGTCATAAAAACCAGTCGACAAATGAGACAAAAGATAAGCCCAGCAGCGCATGCGCCATGGGACAGGCGAGGTGAGGGGGGTAGCCAGATGTGGGTATGATATAGACCAACTTAGCAAGAGGCCCTCAAAGAGACACGGCTCACTCATGAATGAAGCGGATGGGAAAACGGCGAGAACAATACGGCTGCTGCTGCTGCCAAGATGAGAAAACAACCCTCAAAATGCCAGGTCGACACGATCTGGCCCTTTAGACGGGTCACGTCGCGGTACGGTATGCTCTGCTACCTAACAGACCGAATGCAAAAAGTACTTTGGATATGCGCGGAAAATTGCCAAAAACTGGTTTCATTCAGCATCAGCTTATTGTGTGTTAGCCTTGGTCGAGAGCGCCGCTTAGGGGATGCTGCTGTGCGGGTTCAATGACCATGGCCAGCAGCCAGCAGCCAGCATCTAAGGGTACGGCATTGGTACAGCTCACAGGCTTCCTTTGAGTCAATCAAATGTTCGGCTTTATCAGAGATTTGCTGTACTTGGCAATGATTGAATGTAAGTTGAGAACTAAATGAGTATATGAAATGAGGTCCATTAAAATTTGAATATTACAAAGGGGAATGCTTGACGTTTGGAGCTGGATAGCTTTGATTTAGTTTATGTTATATAGACTTCATTTATATTAGACTTAATCATGCGTAATATTCATTGATGTAGATATAGATGTAGTTGTTGATATAAGATCCCACACTTCCACTGCTTCAGCTTCTATGAACTACGTACGACTAGAGTTTTAACTCTAATATTTTAATTTTTATTTAATAATGCAAGACTAGTATTACAATATAAATAGTAAACATTACTAATAGATCCTGGTATTGGAGAATATCTTTTAAACAGTCCCCATATATGTTTAATGGTCTTAGTAAACCCTAAGATAAAAGATTTACACTTTTATATGATTCTTGATTTAACATATAACTAAAACTCATATCCTTTTATTATTCCTATATTTTCATATACTCCCTCTCATATGTCCCACCCTAAATTTGAACAAAAATATAATATATATTTTTATTTTTAATAGCATATATGCACATATTCATTACGCTTTACTTAACAGCCCTTTATAAAATATATATAATCACGCCTTATAAAAATATGTAAGTAAGCTATCTAAAATAATCTCAAGCTATCCCAAAACATTGTCAAATTCAGTGAAGACATTGCTGAACTTTGAGAGTGTTTTAAAATAACTTAGGATCATAAATGGAATCGCTTTACTTGCTGGAGCTCAAGCCATTGGTTCCCTAGCAGCGCTTTGAGCATCACCATCATCTTTGGGCCTACTAATTTGATTCCTCTCTTGAGCCCTATATTTCTTTGGAGCATTTTGATCTTCCACTTGGGTGCGCAGCGTTGAGCAGATCAGCTTACAGAATCGACGCCCGAACTTTGTGTGCTGAACCGTCCCATATTTACTGGAAGAGCTGGGATAAACTGGATAGCTATTCTTACACTTCTCATACGATTTGCTCGTGTTGAGCTGAGTTGCTGGCTGACTATAGAGGGAGCAGAGTTGAGCATAGGATTTGGACTTCATATTCATGCTGCTCTGTTTCTCAGTCACTGCGGTTTTCTTCCTCTCTCTTTTACTACTTGTTTTGCAGTCCGCTTCGCTATCGCATTCATTCTTTTCAGGCCTTTTAGGCTTTTCCGGCACTTCAGGCTTTTCTGACTTTTCGGGCTTTTCAGACTTTTTTGCCTTTTTAGGCTTTTCAGGCACTTCAGGTTTCTCAGAAACTTCAGATTTCTCTGGTATTTCGGGCTTTTCAGGTACTTCAGGCTTCTCAGGCACGTCAGGCTCCTCCTCACTTGGAGCGTAGCAGTGATCATAAATGTTGTCTGATCTCGTTGGGTTGATAAAACCTCCGCAAATGGAGCTTACGCCCAGCAAGGGATTCGCTATGGCTCGTAATTGTGCGATTTCGGTATCATCGGAGTATTCGTAGCACAGGTTGGGCTCACTTTTGAACTTGTACTTCACTCTCTTCAAGCAGCCCACTTCGCTGCGCTGTGACTTGAGGCAGGATTTCCTTGTGCATTTGATGGGATTCAGCGAGATCTGTTGACTCTCCTGATAGGTGTGACAGGATCTGCAGGCTCTCATATTGGAGTTGTTCTTGGCACAAGTTCTTGACATATTCTGGGCTGGCGCGCATGATTTGTTTTGCTCATTGGAGGCATTGTTGGGGCACAGCATTCTAGAGCTCTGCGGACTGGTTCGACCGGCCGAGTCCCGAGCTCTAGCTTGCTGGCCCGATGTGTCCTTGCCTCTATTGCAGCACATGCATTTCTTCCTAACTGGATCTGCAGGAAGATTGCTCGAGCTTTGAGTGGAACGATGCGAGCTAGTTCGACTCTGCCTGCTGCCAGTCTCACTCTTGGAGGCCTGCAAAGGGGAGCCTCGCGGCGATTCCTTGACTCCATGCCGCGATCTCTTCGACTCCTGCTGATGGTGCGAGTTCTGCTTATCCTGGGCGGCAAATTGTTGCAAGGTCATATGCTTGATACCACTAGTAAAGGGACTTAGCATTGTGGACATCAGCGGACTGCGCCGACTGAAGTTCTGAGCTCCATTGTTGGGCTTGTTCAATCTTTGAGCATTGAAGTCCTGATGGGATGCACTCTGGCGACGTCTCTCCTTTTCCTTATCCGGTGGCTGAGCTCTCGAGTTGGTTAGACTGTTTCGCGACGATGTGGCGGACTTCTTGGACTTCTTCGAATTGTTTTCCTGTTGGGCAGAAGTGATGCGCTGAGAGTTAGTTTTGGAGCTCCGTTTGCTGGCCTTGTGGGGGTCACTCAACTGTGAGTTGCTAAAGCTGGAGGATTTGGAGGCTTTAGCAGATGATTTGCTTTCCCTATTCTTCTTATCCTTATCCTTTTTATCTCGCTTATTCTTGGCTCGTTTCTTCTTCTTCTTCTTCCTGTTTGTTGACTGCTCGTCGTCGATCTCATCTTCGCTGTTGGCATCGGGATCCCAGACCTCCGAGAGATAGCCACGCTTGCAGGCCATCGCAGTGGCTTTCTCCCGGCACACGATGCACTGGCAGTCCCTCTCGTGTTCGTCCTCGTTCGAGGAGCGTGAGATGTTGTCGTCCTCCTCGCACTGCCAGTACCGGCGCGACTCGTAGCTGCTGTCGGTCTCGGCACAGAAGCACGCGTCCGCTACCTGGGCCAAGTCCAAGAGTCGACTGCGCAGATCCCCGATGATCTGGCGCTGCTTGCGGCGCACATTGCCCAAACGGCGCGAGTCGCATCGCAGATTGGGCAGCTCGTTGTCCTGCTGATTGGCATCGATGCCCTGGCAGATGACGCGCTCCAGCTCCCGCAGCAGGCACAGGCGCTCCTGCCCGGAGGACGTGGTAATCTGTCGCAAGCGAAACTGTATCCTGGCATAGTGCGAGGATATTGAGAAGAGGGAGTCCTGCAGGCTCTGCACATCGTCCTCCAGCTGGCATTCGTATTCCGTTAGCTGGCGGCTCATCACCATGCCTTCGTCATTGATCCAGGTGTAGCTGCGCGAGCATTCCGTCCGGGGCTCCGGCTGACTCACACTGTCAACAGATCGGTCCGGCTTCTGCCAGCACCATTTCATTGTTTCCGTTTGAGTATTTCGGGGCTTTCAGTATTTTGGGGTAGTAGCTTTTTGGGCTGGGCTTGAATTTTATCTCCATTTAGCATCGAAATTTTGATAGGAACCGAAAAATCATAAATGCCAAATTCTGAAAAGCCCCTTCATGTCCCACATAGAGTAAGCCTTGCCCTGTCACTTGAACGTAGCCTCGTAGCCCAGTCCCGTGCATGAACCGTGTATGAGGGTATACCTCTTTCTTGGGAAAATTTTAGAAATTTTGTATCCCAAAGTAAGAAAAAAATTAAGTTATAATATATAAAGTACTAATATAAAATATTAATATATAATATATAACAATTAAGTATTAAGCTAAATAAATATATAATATAAATTATAATATATAATTTTATTAAAAATTAAGTTTTTAGCTAAGAATATATATATAAGTGGAAGATTTTGGTACTTCTCTTAACATTTTTTTATGTCCAATAAATATCTGTACTAAGATATTAATCTTCAACTGATTTTTATAACATCTAAATTCAATTTTTATTATATATTTAATAGAGCTTTAGCAGGGCATTCAATATCTTTATCCATATCTAAACTAAATCCTATTCAAGTCTAATCCAAATCTAATCAAAATCAACTTCAAATAATATGTTGCATATTTTTATATAATATACTATCTCATAGATACTCCTGTGCATCTTTAGTTTCATAAGTATCTCAAGGATCTTAACTTCCCACGCACAAATACTTTTTTATTGTCCCCTGAGATAATTTAGTATTTCATTAATGAGCTGGATTTCTAGCTTCTTAATTAAATTTATTTAAATATAAAATATCATCTGTGCTTAATAAATGATATATATATCTTAAAGATACTTTTCATACTTTTGTATCTGCTAGATACCAAGTGCAGCCCCTAGCTTATCTCTGTTGCCTTTCTATTGCATTTCGTCTCTTTCTCTTCAGCCCCATAACTCGATAATTATTCATATTGATTCATTACAATAATGAGCTTTTCTTCTTCTTCATGCACGTCAATAATTAGTTTGTGTGCATTTCTTGCAACCTGCCGCAGGTGTTTGACCAAGTTCAAGCTGTAAGCTCTACGGCAGCTACTGTTGCAGCTGCTCCAGTTTCTGCTGCTCTCCATGCAACATGCAACCAAATACGCCACGGAATGCGCAACAAGCTGAAAAATTGGCAGTTGTAATCAATGCCCGGTCCATCGGGCATACCCCGTGCCACGCCCACTGCCAGGCTGGCCTAACGCCTCCGCTGGGCGCCAGTGCAGAGCACACTAAACAAATTTCATGTAGCCAAAAGATTTTAGTCATGTTGCGAGCAATTGATTTGGGGCCAGCTCCATGCGCGAGCGAGTGAGAGGGAGTGAGCGGGAGGGGTAGGGGGGGGGGAGTGGTTACGCTACGCATTGGAATGGAACAGCGGATGAACATGAAATTTTTCGCTTGTGCGTGGTTAGAGCTGGGAAGGGGCATGAATTGGGTGAGGCGAAATGGAAAGCTGATTACCGTTAACAACAATAACAACTGACAGCAGCAACAGCAACAACAACAGACTGTTATCAATTTCATTGCAGAGTCTGCTTTAAGGCGCAGCCAAAGTACCGCTATAATATGAGCTCACATATAACGGTTATTTTCTGCCGGCCGGCATGTTTTTTCTTTTGCTTTTGCTTTGCTTCTATCTTGAGGCAGGTTCATCATCAGGCAGCAGCAGCAGCTGCTCTTGTTGTTGTTGTTGCTGCTGCCGACAGCGTTTGCCCTTTGGCTTTCGCGCTTCGTTTGCAGCTCGTGCTCGTAAATCGCCGCGTGGCGCCTTCGAGTGGCCGACCGGGCGCGTGCAGTTAGGAATGACAACTCCAAAGTGTCAGCTGCCAGCAATTTGTGGCTTTCAAATGTGGAGCAAAGCAATTCCAGGAGCGCAACAGAGCGCTGTTACACAGATCAGACAGCGAGAGAGCGAGAGGTAGTTAGAGAGTGAGTGTGTGAGCTGTAGAGAGCGCGCCTATGTTAGGCGCTGCGAGCGTAGGTGCTGCTGGAAGTTTTATGGCAACTTCGGCAGAACGTTTTGGCATTGCGAAACATGGGAAGAACGCTTTCCAGGCATTTTATGGCAAGCCTATTTAAGAGAGCGCTTTTGTTTACTTAAGAGAGCGGCGCCTGGAAAGCGGCTTTTGTTTAGATATTTTGAAAATATATGTGTGGGAGTTTAAATAATAAAATTATGAATGCACAAATATATAAAAGATATTTTAAATTAATTGCATTTAAAGAAGGGAACAATAGAACATGTAGGTTCTATATTTATATTATTATTATTTTAATTTTATTTTATTTTCCATCTATCTATAAACTATTTATTATTATATTTATATGAAAATATTAATTTAAACTTTAATAAATTTCATGAAAATCTGTTTATCGATATATTTCAAATTATTTAAAAGTAAAATTAATATAAATCTATATTTATATTTTATTTAATTTTTAATTTTTTTTTAAGTTTTATAAATAGCAAATAAATATAACTGCGATTTTATTTTATTATTTTAAGTGCAATATTAATTTATTTAAATTTTCTTTTGCATATGTCAATTGCCATTTCTCTCCGCAATTCCTCTGCCATCCTTCACAGCTGCTCGCTGTCAAGTGATTGTAAATTCGTATAAATTTCAGAACTGGCCGCACTTTCCATGCACTTCCAATGCCTTTCCCGAATATGCAACAGCATGCAGAGCGCCATAAAATTACGAGAGAGAGAGAGAGTGAGAGAAAGAGAGAGCGCCAAGGATGCACGCCGTCAAATGCATTACATACACCCGCTCTCTCACTCTCTCTGTGTCTGTTGAGCTCAAAAACATAACAAATCATTTATAATACAAAGAAAAATAAATGCTACATATGTGAAAGTAATATTTATTATTTTCTATTTCATATATAATTTTTTAAATATTTTATAATATTTTTAAAAATATCAATAACAATAAGAGGTATGTTTAAACAACAACATTCGCAGCGGAACACTTTGGCAATGGGTCGAGGCAGAGTTCACGAATGCGTCTAACGGTAGCCGGCGCTTTGTCTCTGTTTTGTTGTTTGCTTTTGGCTAACCATTCGCCTCAGCTTCGTATCGCATTGGAAGCCTTTGACTGTCGCTGCCGCTGCTGCTGCTGCTGTCGCCTCTGCTGGCTGGCTGGCTGGCTGCTGGTCGTCGTCGTCGTCGTCGCCAACGAGTGCAGCGAATTGGGCGAGCTGTGTGCAGTAGTCGCTTCAGTTGCAAACGAACGATTTAAGCGAAAAGTTCGAAAAGTTCCAGCGCCGTGACGTGACTGAAATTTGCAAGCGGCCGAGCGAATCTCTTCACACAGCCTAAAACCCAAAAACTGCGTGTAAATTGAGCTAAACAAAAACAAAGCGAAACACAATTGACAAACAAAAATAAAAGCTAAACGTTTTGGGCGGGCAACGGTAAATGCCAAACCGAAGCAAAACAAGAGTCAAGCAAATGCGCTTAGCGCCCAAGTGTCAAGTGCAAAACAAATCTCATTGGCTGTTGGCAGCTGTTTTTTTCACGTGTCTCGCACACGAAACAACTCGCAAAGCCGCATCAGCTGTGCCGCTTTATGCATTCGAGCTGCTTGCGGCAGAGCTGCCGGAAAGTGTGCTATGAAAATTTGTAAAAATTAACCAAATTTACAGGCAGACAGAGAGGCAAATACTTTTATGTAGAGAGTCTGTACAACTTTGGGAATTTATGGAGCTTTTTTAAAAAAGGTTTTAAACTAGATTTATGCAGGGCAAGGGAAAAGGGTTTCTTCTTAATTTCTTTAAATAAAAGACTGTTAATTAGAGTTTATAATATTAATTTGATCAGGAAAAATGCTAGAAAATATTATTATGTATATTCAGCTGTACTTTAAGAAATTTAATAACAATTCAAGGAGTTGCTTAAATTAGATTTATGTAAGGACAAGAAGGAAATTATTTTAAGGCAATTTGTCTTTTAATATTATAATTTTTTTTTTTTAATAGAGGAAACAGAAAGAAAGCTAACAAAAATAATTCTCCATAGCTAGACAATTTTTTGTAGGAACATAAGCAGCTGACTTGAATACTTTTTTGAGTATATTCAGTAAAATTAATGATATTATTATTATTATATTACATATTAAAGTCAAGATTTTTAAGTCGTGATATAAATAAATATAATGTAGATCAAACAAATCTAATTTATTTAGTGGATTTTTAGGTAACTCTTGACATTTGAATGTGGAGCCCCTTAGATAGCTTATTTTGCCAAACAGTTGTAATAGAATTTTTTGCAAGTCTTTAGATAAGTTTTTCTTGTGCCTTTTCTTAGCTTATAAGCTAAACACATTTTTGACAGCTTGAGAGCAGCTATACCAGCAGAGAATTTTTGATAATCTCGTTTTATTTTTAGCTACATTGGGAGCTTTAAATCAACATTTTGGCTAGCTGTAAATCCAGAATAGATTTCTTTATAAGTCAACATTTTGCAGACTTTAAATTGCTCAACTTCTGCTCTTAGATATATCCATAAAGAGATAATGCTAGGCACTAATATATTCTTCTCAGCTTGTTTCTCTAAGCCAACGTCTCGTATATCTCGAATTCTTATTTATATTTATATTTAATTTCCAACAAGCAGCTGCCACGTTTTCTTGCAACTCATAAATAAGTCCAAAGAAAATATATGTATGTATATGTATTTGTCAAAATGTATCTAGAATACGTGTGTGCAGTTCAAGAAATAAAATCAAGTCGTCAATAAAACCAAAAAGCATAAATCAATTAAAAAACAAGTGCGGATTTATTTAAACAATAATAAAAGAAATTCAATTCAATTTCATTCAATTTGAAGACAACGAACTATTTGTTGAGCTGTTATTTATGGGTAAGTTGATGCTGAATATAATATTATTAAAAATATTGATATACATTTATGTGTGATATAAATATCAAAAAGGAACTTGCGTAAAATAAACTTTGATGTAATTTTAAGCAATAAATAATTTTAATTATATTTAGACTCAAATTTTATTTTTTATTTTATTTTTTTTTTTATTTTTCATTAAAGAATGAATAAGTTGATTTATTTTAAATATATATTAATTATATATATACTAATTTTTGTTAAGGCTAAAATTAAAATTTAAAATCAAGTTAGGGTATAAATATAAAATTATTATTTATCAATAAACTATGTGAGTATTTATCATTCAACTTATTTGATAAAGGTAGCTTACATTTTTCTCAATATACATATAGTTATTAAAATAAAAAAGAATTTCAATAAACCAGATAGACCAGATGAAATCATAAATATTGTCAAAAGTTTTCTAGATAAAATTAAAATATATAAATTTTCATAGATGTATACCTGCAGCAACTGCAGCCCAATGTGAAGCGAGCTACCCAAAAAATAAGTGAGAAAAGAACTATATTAAAATACTTTCAGTTGGCAAAGAATGCGAATCATTTTTAGACGAGTTGCAAAATAAAATTTGAAAATAAAAAAAAATAAATGCAAAGGAAAAGGAAAAAGAGGAAGAGGCAGAGGCAGAGGCAAAAGTTTTAGTCAGTCAATCAGTCAGAAACAAACAGCAGCGAGTGCTGCAATTGCGAATCAACAAAGCCAAAGTGCGAAAAGTATTTTAATTAAACACAAAAACACTTTAAAATGCCAAATGAAAAATAGGTGGGGCGGGGGGAATAATGGGGGAAATGGAGATGGAAAATATGTGTAATTGTAGTGCGCCAGTCGAGTTGCGTCTAGGGAAATTGTTTTGTTTTGCTGTAAGCTGCAGCCTTCGATTGTCATTTGTAGTGGGTGGCAGGCGGCAGCTGCAGCAGCTCACCTGACTCTAACTCTTCAGGTGAAGTGCGAATTGAAGCGTCGCTCGAGTGCGACCAAAGAAAAGCTCGCTGCTCGAGTGGAAAAGCGCCTTCAAGTGCTGCACAAGATACAAAAGCAAAAGCAGAAGCAGAAGCAAAAAAACAAAAATGATGTTGATGGAAATGATGCAACCGAACAGCACAATAAGTGACTACAACAACAACAACAACTACAATATTTACAGCAACTACTAGAAACTGCAACAGCTTTTGTCTGTCCCTTGGCTGAAGAAGCGTACAAAATTCCTGCTGTGGAATTTATTTTTTTTTTTTTTTACCCAGCATTATGCGAACAAAGGCATAAATATGTCTATGAAAATGGAGAGCAAAATATTGATATGCAGAAGCGTAAAGTGTGCTTACCTTTAAGCAGTTGCCTTTGCCTGCTGTCTAGAAATGTGAGAAAATTTAAGGTTGAATAAACACTGAATATATATAAATATATATTCTATTGATGGCTTTAATAAAATATTCCAAATTTTATCGAATGTAAAGCTTGACTCTTTCTTTGATTGCTTCTTTCTAGTAGTGTAGTACTTTTTGAATGTATACTGTATATATTCACAAATATAAATTATTATAGTTTAAGTTAAGTTATTATTTTACATAAATAAGACTTTATATCACTTGATTATTTAAAATATTTAGAGTGTATATAATAAAAAATAATAAAATACATATATATAAGGATAGTATTTAAATAAAAATAAAAACTAAATCAGATAAATAGAGGAATTTTGTTTACATTTTAATTTAAAAACAATCCTTATATTTAATTAGTTTTATGGTACATACTCTAAATATTTTTAATAATTTAAAGAATAGAATTAATTTTGCATATTTCAATTTTTGCCAAAACTTATGTTTAATATATAAAAAATATATATTTATAAATTTGAAAAATTAAGAAATTAATAAATCAATAAATAAATCAATATTGCGAAACAATCCGGCAAAAAAGCTAAACATAGTTGAATAATTACAGTGGAGAAACATCTGCCAGGCACATTAGTAGACAAAGAGAGCTAAACATAGTAAGAGACAGAAATATAGATAGATAGAGAAAGAAAGAGAGAGAAAGAGAGAGAGAGAGAGAGAGATAGAGCTAGAACGATTACCAATGTCTGGTTGGCGCTTTGTAGTTGAAGTTTATTGAATTTTAAATTGTATCCGCTTAAACAATGCCAAACCAAATAGCCGAAGCCAATAAATTTCGATAAATAAACTGGAAAAACACATTTGGCCCAAAAATTTGCGACTAAAAACTAACGAAAAGCCATAAAAATGTCAGCGAGCATTTCAATTAAAAATTCATGTGAAATTTGTGTTTGGCTTAAAGAAGAAGAGGCAAATTCAAATGCAAATTAAAATTAATATTAAAGCGTTTTCAGCGTTGCCCAAAAAGCTGCATTTTCCCCCTTGTGTTGAGTGTGCCACGCCCACAAAATATGTTTTTCAAATTATTCACATAATTACAGCAGCTGACGGCAAATCAATTAACGATAATTCTATGCTAGGTTCAAAGGCCCAGAAACTAAAAATAAATTAATAAAAATGAAGCGGAATATTGACTAAAGTTTAGTCGAGAATGAAATATGCTTTGGCATATTAGTTAATTGAGCTGAGTGTTTTTCTTTTATTTAATTATTTATTTAAAACAATTTTTTGCACTTTATTGTCCATGACTCCAAAGCGCTCAAATTATATATATTGAGTTTATTTTTAAGATTTCGCATTGATGAATTAAACAAAATAAATATTTTGTTTTCTATAAATAATAAAAAAAGATAATAAATATATATTTTTCTAATTTTGTATTTTTTATTTATATTGTTTATTATTGTATTACCCATAAATGAAAATATTGATAAATACATATATTTATATATAGAAATAATACCATTTATCTATATATCTATCTCGATTATTATTATTTGCCGAGCTTTTGAATAATATTGATAATATATATATATAATTAATATTTATATTATATAAAAACAATTGAATATGAAAAACATAAATAATAAATATTTAATAAAATATGTTAAAAATGTTTAAATATAATAATAATATTAATGCGCTATAGAAAAGCTGAAATAAAAAAAAAAAAAATAAATAAAAAAAAATTAAAATAAATAAAATAAATTGAATAATTAATTGGAATAGAAATGCCATCCCCACATCTTCCCTGCTATGTTTTTTTTTTTTTTTTTTTTTTTTTTTTGTTGGGCTGAGGTAGGAAAAAATGCTTTATGCACCGTCGGTCATGTCGTCACTTTGACCGGTGTGTCGGACTGCATAACTGCTTACCGACTAAAAAAAATCCTCCTCTTCTGGGGCTCAAATCCACCTTGGAACCAGGAGATATCCCGCATTAACCTTCAAGGTGGAACCCCATTGTGTGCTCTAAATGAGCGTTGCCCTCTGTGTGCCTGCGTCCAGGTCATACTTCTTCCGCCGCAGAACCTTTTCGGCGAAGTCATAGACTTTTTTCCAAGCGTCTATGCTGCTGCACATTTGCTGTACTAACGTCTCTACTTTGACTTCACCTACTGTATCTGCCAGGTCGATTCTTTCTTCCGACCATCTTTTGCAATTGAAGAAGGTGTGTTCTGCATCGTCCATTGCATTTTCGCAGTAAATGCAGCTGGATTCGGCAGTTTTCCCCATTTTATTTAGGTACTTTCGAAAGTATCCATGTCCGGAGAGTAGTTGTGTCAAATAGAAAGACGTTTCACCGTGCTTTCTATTTATCCACTGCTCCAGATCGGGGATTATTTTAGCGGTCCATCTTCCATACCTTTCGCATGACCATCTCGCCTTCCACGAGACTATGGTTTGCTGTCGTATGCTCTTTGCCGCATGTTCTGAGTATTCTCCTCTTTGCCGAAGATTCCATATTTTTTTGCGCTCTTGGGCAAGCAAGTCAACCGGTATGACTGCTGCTATCACAGTCACGGCCGCCCCGGAGACTGTGCGGTACGCCGATGTTATCCTTAAGGCTGCTCTTCGTTGCACAGCTAGCATCGGTTTTCGCCTTACATTCGCCTCTAAGGTATCCGCCCATACTTCACTGCCATATAGCAGTATTGCATTTGTCGCTTCCATGAGGAGTCTCCGTTTTCCTGCCGTCGGGCCGTCAACGTTTGCCATCAGTCTACTCAGAGACCCCGTTGCTGTCGCTGTTTTCCGCGTGGCATACTTCAGCTGTTCCCAGAAGGTAAGTTTACTGTCCAGCCTAACGCCTAGATAGTTCACTGTCCTCTGCGTCCTTATCAGGTTTCCGCTTACTCGCATCTCTATTTCGGTTGGGATCTGCTTCCCCGTGAACAGAAGTAACTCTGTTTTATGGGTGGCAAGCTCCAATCCTCGAGAGCTGAGCCATGTCTGTGTGCGGATCATGACTTGGGTAAGTCTCTTTTGGGCCTCTATGGTGTTTCTGGCAGTAATGACGGCTGCGATATCATCGGCATAACCAATAAGGAAGGTGTCTTCAGGCATTTCCAGTCTTAGGATGTCGTCGTAGCTGATATTCCACAGGTCTGGTCCCAGGATTGACCCCTGTGCAGCTCCTCCAGTTACTCTGTATCGTTTGTTCCAGTTTGCGTGGAGTACAGGAGTATTCGATCCTGCAAATAGCTCCTGATCATATTCATGAGGTACTCCGGTATCTGGAAGCGGTGTTCCAAGGAAGTAAGCATATCAGTCCACCTTACACTATTAAAGGCGTTTTTAACGTCCAGCGTTGCTAACAGAACAACTGGGCGCGAGTATGCATTTCCTCTTTGCGTAGCTCTGGCTGCCTGAACCACTTCATCGATAGCTCCCATTGTGGATTTTCCAGCTCTGAACCCATGTTGCCTAGGGCTAAGTCCTCCAGCAGCCTCTACTGCTGCGAGTAGTCTAGGTCTTATGAGCTTTTCTAAAAGCTTCCCAGCTGTGTTTAACATACACAATGGGCGATAAGCCGAGGGTGTATTGGGATCGCCTTTGCCTTTGCTAATGAGCACCAGTCTTTGTTCTTTCCACGCTTCTGGGAATATCCTTTCTTTTAGACATGCGTTATACATCCTAAGTAGAAAAGTGGGACGTCCTGATGCTATCACCTTCAGTATTTCTGCCGGTATATTATCTGGTCCCGGCGCTTTCTTGTTCTTCAGGGAGAGAGCTGCAATGTTGAGTTCTTCCTCGGTGAAATCTGGGACTGAACCATCGAGCTCTACGGGTGCTCGCTCATGCGCCTCGTGGATGTGTGCTGGAAATAGTGTTTCCACTATGTGATCCATCGTGTCATCATCCACGTTTGGCACTGCTCCGTAGTTTCTCAGCTTTTTCATGACTATCTTGTAGCCAAGTCCCCAAGGGTCTTTATTTATATCTTTGCAGAGCTCTTTCCACTTGTCATGCTTACTGCGTGTGATAGCAATCGACAGTTCTTTTCTCGCAATCTTGGCTGCTAACGCTTCCGTCGTGAAATTTCCAGAGCGTCGTGCCCTTGTTAGCCTTCTTCTACATTGTATGCATACTTTCCTTTTTTCCGCAATATCGTGGTTCCACCAGTACGCCTGTCGTCTACCTCCGTGTTTGCTGTGCGTTTTTGGCATCGATACGTTACACGCTCTTTCCATAGCGGTTAGGCTTCTTTCGACCACTTGCTTCGACGTCAATGTGCCGTCGAACTGTCGTTCTCGCCTATCTAATTCAGCTAGTAGTTTGCCTGTATCCACCTTACTTATGTCCCATCTATGAGAAGTCTTTCTTGAGTATGATGGGTGGTTTTGCTGACTGGTATTTTGGAAGTCATATGATATATACTCGTGATCACTTCCCGTGAAGTCATCGAGTATCTTCCAGTCCTTTATCCGATCTACGATGTGTTCGGATCCAAAGGTTACGTCAGGTATTGTGCCTTCACATCCCGGCCTATGGAAGGTAGGTCTGCTTCCGCGGTTTGCTACCACTAACCCGGACCTAGCGGCCATATCCATAATTTTTCGTCCTCTAGAGTTAGTAGACGACATTCCCCAGTCCACTGCTCGTGCATTCAGATCGCCTGCCACAATGAAGGGCTGCCGTCGATCCACGAGGAGATCCTCGATTGCATCGAGTTTATTCTGGAAGGTGCTTATGTCATCGCTAGGGGTTAGGTAGCAACAGACTACTGCGACTTCTCTGAAGCGTGCGTAGACGTAGCAGTTTCCCATCTTGCTTTCTAGTGGCTGTTGTCCACTACTACTGGGGATCCATATGGCCGCAGTCTTGGTGTCGTCCTCTAACCAAACTCCGTTCTCTTTTCGCTTATATTGCTCACTGATGATCACTACATCTATAGCATGTTCTGCTACTATCTGTGTCAAAAGTGCATCTGCCGTTTTGCTCCGGTGTAGATTACCTTGGAGAATTTTCAACATTTTGCTGTAGTTTGTCGTGTGCTTGGGCATTTCTGCGATCCCGGCATGTGATCGACAGAAGTACGCCCCGCATCCGTGCAAATGCAGCATTTTGGTGGTTTTTTGCAGTCTTTCATCTTGTGACCTGATTCACCACATCTAATGCAGATGCCACCACCACTTCTGTCCGGTCCTGTGCAGTTGGTCTGCAGATGGCCGACCCCGAAGCATCTGTAGCATCTGCGGATGGGTTGACACATCCTGGGCCTAGCCCTGACAAAACCAATTTTAATGTCTGAGCTCAGCAACGTCTCCGCTAATTGGCTTTCTAAGGTTACAAAGGCCCTTACTTGCTCTCGACTGTTTGGGGCAGTGACTTTTATGCGCAAGTCCACTGATGAATTATCAAGGACTTGTCGCACTGCCTCAGCCACCTCAGACTCTACAGTTAGTGAGTCTAGATCTCGGATCTCCACTGTCGCTGTAGGCTTTAACTCGGCTACCGTGGCTGTTTTTTTAACGGTAGCCTTTAGTTTTTCAACTAGTTCTGGATGTAACTTTTCCCCTCTGCTCAGTTCTACAAGGAGTGCCCCGGATCGGGTTTTCCTTATGCCTCTCACGTTTGCCTTTTCGTCCTGTTGGATTGTGCTGCGTATGTTTCGTAAAACATCTACGTAGCTTTGTCCACTTTCAGGTTTTATGAGGACTGCTTCTGAACGGGGAGGTTTCTTCTTCTCTTTTTTTGCTGGTTGTTTTACTACTTTCGGCTTTTCTGCGGGTGCCGGAGTAGTCTTTTCCGCTCTTTGTTTCAAAGTCCCTTTTCTGGTGACTTTTTGCCACAAGTTCTGTTGTCCCTTGCAAAGTTTTTTGCCGGACTCAGACTCTAGGGGGCTAGGGGCTTGTCTCTTTTGAATGGTAGGTGTTTCCACCGTTTCCAAGATCCGTGCCTCTGCTGCTGGCTCTAATTGCTTCTGCTTAGTTGCTTCAGCTTCCAGTTTCTTCCAGGAGTTCCTACAGTGTCCTAGGATATCGAGTAGTTCGTCTAGGTCGGATACCCCGCTTTTAACATCCAGACTGATGTTTTTTTGTTTAGCGACAGCGGTCTTTATGCGCCGCAGCGCCTGGCGACATTTTAGAATGGCATCCTCTTCCTCGGCCCGGAGTTTCAACATGTACTCATGCCTTGGAGAGATTACCGCCTCTGCAACAGTGTTTGGGACACCTACTTCAGCGGCAGCGGTTTTTGGAGTTTCCTCCACACTTCTTGGCGCCTGCGCTACAGGGCTCCTTTGCATTTTTGAGCTTTTGCCAAAGCCCAGCCGTGGGTCCGTGAAACGGGCCTCGCTCTCTTCCAGTGGTGTTCCACTGATTGTTTTTTTGGTTGTTGGGGGTCTTTCTAAATTCCATTTTAAGGGGTCCCGACTCCAAGCCGCTATCTTAGATCGGGTGTACAGTTACTCAAACAATCCTCATGGTTATCTGTGCATAGCAGGGAGGCCATGCGAGGGTTGACTTTGGTCCTTATGGGAGCCAATGTTCAGAGCCAGGATCTTGCACAAATTAAGGATATATATCAACTTAAACCTGTACCACCAATGAAGAATCAGTTGGTGACGATCTTCGAACGTACTTGGAGGCCTGCCAGGGTTTTAACGGGACGGAGGCAGCTGCAGCATTGACCTAGGAGCCATTTCCGCAGGATGTCACTCCTGCTTACTGAGGTCCTAGAATGCGACAGCTGTCAGCCCAGGGGCAAACATTTCAGAAATCGTGTATTTTTCGAAGTCAGGGGTCGGTCAAAGATTTCACTTTAGTAAGTTCTATCTTTCTATTTCTTCTAAAGTCGCTGCACACATTAGTTCACGATTGGTCGGCTGCCCAATCGCTATCCAGTGGGGCCGATCGTGGAGGCTGTGTGTCAACTTGAATTACCAGTGACAAGGATTGCTATTGAAAGTCTCTAGACGAGCAACGTAGCGTTGCCTTGTTTTCGTAACCCCATCCCACCTTCCCTGCTATGTTTATAATACTCTCAGTGAGAGTATGAAAGTAACAAAAAAAAAAAAAAAAAAAAAAACCAAATACAAATATTAACTAAAATTGGTGTTTTTGTTGTCGTTGCTGCCGTGTTATAAATATTCCCTGACATTTTGTGGCGTTTTTGCATGTCAATAATATTTATTGTTATTATTTCAAAAGCATTAGCGTGGTTGACTTCAGCAGAGGGCGGCACAGGCAGGGGGCGTGGCCGGGCTGGGGCTGGACTGGACTGGGCCATGTAGGCGCATTCGTGCGCGCTGTCAGCCGCAAAGTATGCCACAAAAATGTGCAATAATTGCTCGTGGGGCAGGAGCTGAGGGGCAGTGGAGCTATTGGATGTTGGGGCTACGGGCGCTGGCGGCGCTAGATGGCTGACTGGTGGTGTGTAAGGAAATTGGGCTGCTTGTTTTGCGCCTCGTAACGACCAATAATTGTTACAAATCGAAAAACAGCGCCTCAAAAAGGTTCCTCATTTCTGTGAATGTTTTTTTTTTTTCGCATTGCCTAACTGTTCCTGTTTTTGTTGTTGTCATTTTTCTGTTTTTCTTATGCTTTGTAATTTTTCACATTTCCCAAAGTTCGTTTGCTTTCTTTTCTCTTATTTTCTCTTATTTTTTTTTGTTTTGCTGTCATGTAAATCGATTTGTGGCGTTTGGCACGCGAACTTTCGAAAATGGAAGCAAATTGAAGAGCAAATTGGTTGGATTGTGCCAGCATTTAGAAGGGTGCTTCACTCATGTTTGACTGCCAATATCGATATAGATATATGTATGTAAATGTATGTATGTTTGTATGCAGAAGTGCCTCAAGTGCTGTGCCCTTAGCTGATCGGAATATAATTGCCACTGGTCAAATATATTTGGTGCTTAGTTTGTTTTATTGACAGGATATGAAAAGAAATTATTTTTGGGCACCATTTTGCAAGTGCATGAACGCTTGACTGTTAGCCAAGGTGTCGCATAAAGTTCCGTTACTTAAGCGTAATTCATAAATGTATTTGAAAGTAATTGAATAATTACTAGGGCAGATTATTAAGCTAGAAATGAATTTTATTTTTCCGCAAGGCTCTATAAAATATTATTCATATTTATTTATCATTATTTGATCATAATCTGAATTAAAGCAGGTTTTCTTGTAGAAGGATTTATTTAGTTACTTAATTATAAATTTTTTTGCACAGCTTTTATTCTAAGTTTCTTCGTTCTTCTTCCTCTGCTTAAGCTATTCGTTCCAACTATCGACTGCCTTATAGCCATCGATCTGGCTGGTTATCGGTAGTTGCTTATCTATTGATGGTTAACTAATCTCTCTAATCTATTATTGGCCTTTATAAGTCTTTTCTCTTCTTCTCTTCCGCTATTTGCCTTGCATCACAATCAAAATTCTTATATCCCATTATTACAATTGAAAAATTAGTATTTTTCCTATATAAATAAATACAATTATTATAATTGAATAGATACTTAGAGTTTTTTTAATATGCATGCATATAATTACATAGATATTTCCAAGCAGCAGAGAAGAGTTTCAGCTCTTCGAAGTCGAGTTGCTGCCAAGGAATGATTCAATAATTCTATAAATATATATACATATATGTACTATATATTGCACATATTGCAAGCTATGCTACATTTCATGTATATATGTGTAGCATGTGTGTGTGTGTGTGTGTGTGCTTATGCATGTATATAAACTGGTCGACTCGCTGTATGACAAGCCGCAAAAAACAGCCTCGGGCAAGGGGCTGCAGTGCTCCACTTTGAGCGCTACAAGCATACACAAACACACATACACACACTCACGCACACGCACATACACATATAGACTTTGGTGCATTTATGCGGCTAGCGGCCATGAGCTATGGGGCATGTGGCATGAGGCATGGGCGCAGCAAAGTTTTGGCCACACAAAAGCGCGTAAGCGTATTATTAATGGCATGCATCTAGGGCGAGAGAAGGGGGAGAGGTAGGTATACTCTCTCTATGTGCGTGTGTATGTTTCGAGGTTTTCAATTGTGCGGCACAAAACCCAGCGGGTGCTACGTCCAGTTCATATTTAGTGCTGCGCCGATTTGGCCAACACTCTGGCCAAGAGGCTAGCGTGCGGACTGGGCCTATTTATCAGTCGGTCGCCACCAATATTGGTAGCGCGCTGTATATGTGTGTGTGTGTGTATGGTCCGCTTTCTAGTTGTTAATTTCAATTTTTGGTCGTTTCACTTCGTCGCCGCCTCGTGTTAATTTTCGCGTTGATTTTTCATTAAAAATCACTCAAACAGAAAATATTTTCGAGCTTTATAATTAATCAATTCTTGTTTAATGTAAAGCAATTTATAACGCGGCGGGATATGGGATGTATTTTGTGTTATTGATTAAAGCGATATGACGATGGGAAATTTAATGAATATTTCAAAGAGAGGAAGAGACGGAGAGACATATTATAAAGAAAGATGAAGAGATAGAGAGATTGGGAAGGAGCGTGTGAGAGAGAAAAAAAGAAAATATAGAGCAATAAGAGGAAAGAGACAGACAATGATGGGGAGAGATGGGCAAACAGGGAGAAAGTAGAAAGAGAGAGAGAGAGAGTGAGAGGAGAAAGAAAGAGTAGAAAATGAGCGATATGTAACAGAAAGAGAGAGAGAGAGAGAGAGAGAGAGACGGAGAGCTAGAAGGGGAGAGAAAAAGAGATCAGACCAATCAGTCAGCTAGATATCTATATAGACATCGCATTATTCACATTCAATACATATATTACTGAAAAATATTTATTTATTTTATTTATTATTATTTATAATATTTTAAATATTTATTTTTACAAAAACTAATTATTATGCGTATATTTGTATATATTAAAATTATTGGTGATATTTTTTTTTATTATATAGATTATGAAATATTATATTATTTTTGGATATAACTTGTATATAGCTTAGATTTTTATATGTACTTAATATTTCGGAGTAAGTGATTTATTTCTCATGGAAAAAAATTTTTTTTTATGTAGAATTGCAACTTTATTCTTGACCATATTTTTTTTGCTTTAAAATTTAATTTATTCATTAAATTTATTTTTATTTATTTCCATATTTTTTATTTAGTTATTCAGCACATTTTCGACATATTATTTCCTGTTTCATCTTCAATCTGCCATATTCATCGTTTTTCAATTAAATGCTGCCGCCGAAAAGTATGCTACGAAAATGTTTCGCTCCACGTCACAGTCCAGCGCACACAAACGAGAAAGTTGCACTTATTGTTGTTGTTGTTTTTGTTGATTGGCTGTGTGTTGTGTGTGTGTGTGTTAGTGCTTGGATTGCTTAGTCCATACATGTATGTGTGGAAAGCGACTCCCTATAATTTCCGTTTTGATTAATGAATGTTGAAATGTCGAAAATTGTTTGTTTGACGTGGAGAGCACGCTCATAGCAGCTCCATACATATATAACCTCACTCTATATGTGTATGTGTGTGCAGGCGTGTAAACAATATGTGCAAATGGAAAGGAGCCTAACGAACGTGCCGCATAAATGTCAAATATCAATCAAAATCGCACTTGGCTCAAACAATGAACAAGACACGCCCATTTTTGAGTCAGGTTAATTGATTGGTTCAAAGTGTGAGCCAAAAAAGGGTTTTGTCAACCCAACAGCTCTGAGCATTTAAAGACATATGAGAATATGGAATACGTATGAATTTCCTTCCTTGTAAATTGCGGCTAAAACTAGTTAAAGGTTTAATGTCTGTACGTTTAAAACTATATACATGTTCGTAAACTCTTTTTATTCTTCAAACCTGTAATTTGATAAAAAAGCGCTTTTTATCAATAGCAACAACAACAAAGCAACAACAAAGCAACAGCAATAGTTACAGTACAACGTTTGCAGCTGCAGCATATACACTGCCAGCCATAAGTATATGTCTATACAAATTACAGTGCCTGGCTTTCACACACAATGTGCTGCCCACATCGCATGTCAATGCTGAATAGTCTGTAACATAAAAAGAGGAAGAAACCACCAGGCAACAAACCAGCCAACGAACCACCTAACCAACCACCTAAACCACCCACAATTTGCGTGGGTGCATTGTCTAACAAATAGTAAAAAAAAAAAAAAAAAAAAACTCTCTTGGCATGCCAAAGTTTAAACCATTTTACAAAGTTGCCTTTTTTTTTCGCTGTTGTCTTCTATTGTTGTTGTTTTTTGGTGGTTTTTTGGCTAAAGTTAATTGAACTGCACACACCCACAAAATTTATATAGCCAGCAAAAATATCCATTCGAAATTCAGTTTACTTCAATTAGAAGGGCCAAGTTTCCCTCTATTTTTTGTTTTTGTTTTTTGTTTGATTGTATAGCGATTTTTTTTGGGGCCAATGTTGAGTAGATTGAGTGGATTATTTCTTTTGTGACACAGTTCTATTTTTTTTTTTTTTGCTTTATTATTTTTTGTCAAAAACAGTGAGCAGGAAAATAGAACATGTAACGAAATTGGTTAATCTCTTAATGAAATTTTTGAAAATATATAGTAAAAAATAAATAAAGAATACAAATAAATATTATAATAATGTATATAATATATTATAAATTCTCAAAATATTTTTAATGGCATACAAAATTTGTTTTAATTTATTTATTAATTTTCATTTTATTGTTTGTTCTAAAGCATTTTAATATGTATTAAATATATGTATAAGTATTTATATATTAAATTATAATATTGATTGCTATTTTTTTTTATTTAACCAGTAACCCCTTTGTTCGATTTTAAGTTCATCGAAAAATATTTATTTATATGTATATTTATACAAATATTTTTAATTATTTTTATATATATTTTCCTTTTAATGTAGTATTAATTACCGTTTTATTGTATTTATGTATTAAATTATAATAATCATATTTTTAATGCTTTTGCTCAATTTACAGTTCATAGAAAAATATTTTATTCATATATTTATACAAATAATTTTAATTTATTTTTATTCCTAATCTATAAAAATATTTTTAATATAAAAAAATAAATATTGATACGAAATTAAAGCTTAAATTGTAACGTAAACAGCTGCCCCAATTTATAGTAGCCCTTAGTCGGTCTCTATTGATAGTTGGACCTTATTCCTTTCCTTAGCTTATCACATTAAACGATATTTCGCTGGCTGATAACAGCTATTGTCTGTCAAGTTGTACATAGATAAATATAGATATAAGTCATTCCCGTGTAGAACTTGCAATGCAAATGTTCATCGAAATACCTTAAGAATGTTTTTATTTGCGCTCACAAGCCAGAAGCAGGGATGTGCAAGTGTGTGTGTGTGTGTGTTTGCATTGCAGTTGCATTTGCATTTGCACAACGGTTTGTCAAGGAAATTTCGCTCAGCGGGAGGGATGGATGGTTGGAAACGGAGAGCAGGCAGCGGGTTAGAAAAAAAAAAACAAAACTTTATCTGTGGCTTTGCATTGTATGCATATTGTTGGCATTCATCTCTCGCACTCTGTCTCGCAGCCAGACTCTGCGGTTAGCCATGCGTCTGTCTCGCTGCCTGCACGTTTCACACAGCCGCTCCTCACTCTTCGCTCTCCCTCCCTCTCCTCTCTCTCTTTCTGTTTCTCTCCGTCTGTCTCTCTGGCTTTTCGTCTGCCATGGTGTGCTTAGTCATTGTCTTTGCGTACAACTTCCGTCTGCCATTCGCCGCATGTTGACGTTGACTTTGCCAAATGCCCTCCATGCGCGCTTTGCCACTCCCCCTTCGCCAGCTGCCCCTCACCTGACATGGGCCAAACTCCGTCTTTCTCTTGCTACGCAAATGTCTAGCCAAAAAAATGTTACTCGTTGCATTCTTTTGCGTGGAATTTCAAACATTCCTCATGTTTCTCTGCGCTATTTTTTTTACTGGATATACACACACATCTATTTATTTCTTTTTCTTTCTCTCTTTCTGTTTTTTTTTTTATTTTTTTTTGTTTTTTGGCAGCAAAAACAAAAATATTTTTGGTATGTGCAGCAAAATGGGAAAAGAGAGCGCGTTGCAGCAAATTAGAAAATATGACCAAGGTGCGCAAAAGTTGTAAGCAAAAAGGGAGCGAGAGAGGGGAATATGGATATGTTAGCTGAGCTTAAAATACCTGAATGAAAGGTGGCACGAGTGGGTGTGGTAGGGAGTTTTAGTTAAGGTAAAGAAAGTTAAAGAAAGAGTATATAAAGTGTATTTAAAAAATATATATAATGTGTATATATTTATCCAAATTTAAGGTAAATAAATTTGTTGTGGGAGGGAGTGTTAGTTAAAGCAAAGAAAGTTAAAGAAGGAAGTAATGAAAAGTACTATTTAAAAAAAATATATAGTATTGTATATATTATTAAAAATTAAGGCAAATAAATTTATTGATTTCACATAAAAATAGTATTATAATAATTTATTAAAAGTAATAAGTTTAATATATTGATACAAAATATTTTGTATGTGTAATTTAAATATAGCCCAGCTTAACTTAAATGCATTTGTTGATTTCATAAAAAATAAAGCTGAAAACAATTAAACAGTTCGACAATTAATAGGCACATAAATGAATAATTGTTGAGCATCGCAGCAGCAGCAGCAGCAGCAACAGATACTACAGATACTATGTATATGCATATATTTGTATATACTATATACATTCTAGCTATAATTTAATGTTAATATGGCTCACATTAACGTGCCGCATAATTCATTAATTATGTCTGTTCGTTTCGAGTTATGTTTCTCATGTATTATTATTTTTATTTATTTATATTTTGAATTTCCATCCATGTCTCGACCAAGTAATTAAAAATCATAATTATGAAACAAAAAAAATTTCAATTGAGTGCATTGCAATGAAAATTGATAGGCAAAACCTGTCAGCAGCTGACGGCCTAACGGCCTAACGGACTGACGGACTGACAGGCTATGCCTGGTAAATGTAAATCATTTGAAATACATTTCAAATATTTTCATGCCATTTGTCAATTGTTTTTTTTTGGCCTTAATTTTATTGACACTTAATGAAGAAATATGCATGCGAAATGTATGTGTTGAAAGTTATGTCAGTTTCTTTTCTCTGTTTTTTTTTTTTTATTGTCGAATGCGTGGATTAATAATATGAAATTAAATTAATTTATGCAGCAGTTGTAGGTGTTAGTCATAAATAAGTTGAGCTGGCATATTGAGGGCATGACAATTGGATGGAAGGTCAGCTTGACTCTCAATGATATATACAGAATGAAAGGGAACACTAGACAGAGAAATTGCAGCTAGAGCTAAGCATTAGGAGTATATACGAATTGTCAGCTGACTTTGCATGTCAATATTTATAAACCGGAACTAAACTATGAGAATGCTTTGGGCTATATACTATATATTATTGATTAGGTTCATACATTATATATACCTCAGGTTGTATATTTACACATAAACAAAGTAGGCGGTATATACATAGATATATATGTTTATCTATGTCTAGTTCGATTTGGCTTTTGGTATTTGGACTTGACCTACTTATAGTTTATGGAATCACTGTAGCCTGCTCTTGCCTGTTTACACAAACTTAATGAACGCCTTATCACAAGGTCGCATTTGCTCAAGCCAGATTTTCATCTTTGTTAATCAAGCATTCGCAGAGAAACTCTTTGCATTTGGCCCAAAAAATTCACAAAAATTAGCTAGATTTAATGTAAGATTCATATACCAACTGATATACCAATCAGCTAAGGCTCTTAATAGTTCATATCATTACGTTACTTCAGTAAAGTTTCTTGGCCGTGTAGAAGTTAACTTATTCTTTATCAGCCACAAAAAGAATATTTAAAAGCCTTTGATTTATATAAGAACTGATAACTAAAGCTCCTCCTTCGCCTAGCTCTTGGGCTATATCCAATCAAACTGTCATGGACTTTCCCATATCAAGCATATCTAGTCCACTGCCCTTAAATAAAACCCTTTCAGCTGCTTAGATGATGCGCAAGGGCAATCAATGTCCTTTGCTTGCAATTGTTTGGATTTTTTCGTATGAAATGCCACAAAAATTGACGCCTATTTTTAGGCCGCACAAACCTAATCAAAGTTTTACACATCAATTGTTCTAAGCCCGAAATGAGCCCCAAATGGTGGGGCAAACAAATACTCAGTCAAGGAAACACTGGCAGAGACTGAAAGACATAAGTAAAGAAGCTGTGCGCCGAATGAATGAACAATAAGTAAAAGGAAAAGCTCGACTCTCTCTCTGTGTGTGTGCGGCACAAGCAAATGAAAGGTATGAAAGTGGAAAATTGTGAAATCTGTCAACGGAAAATATTTGAATATCGATACGAGAATGAGGCGCGCCGCAACAACAGCCGAAAGGCAGCCCGGGCGACAGGACGTGACTGGCTGTGGCTGGAGCTGGCGAGCTCCTGGTGAGTCCTTTGCCCATGTGAATGTGAATGTGAATGTGAATGAATGTTGAATGAGCAGCAATTCAAGTGTGCAAGACATACAAACAAAGCTGCCTGCAAGGGACACCAAACTCAATGTTGTTGCAACCTGAGTGTTGTTGCCGCTGTCTGCGCTGCTCAACTCCCTGTCCATCACACTGTCAGCCTGACTGTATGATTGTCTATTTGTATGTCTCTCTGTTTGTCTGTCTATTTTCGGTTTCGATTTCAGTCAGCTCTTGCATTCGCTGTTTCTCTTTTTATCAAAAATGTTTAAGCATATACGTGCATACATCTTATTTTTGTTTTTTTTTTTTTTTTTTTTTTTTGCTCTCTGTTTTGTTTACTTAGTTACGTAAATTGTATTCCTTTGTCTATTTCGATATTCATTTCCATTTCGTTTTTGCGACGACAGCTGATGCTTGTTAGAGCTGTATGAAGGTAAGAGATTTATGCTCTGCGAAATATTTTTTGAAATTATAAATTAATAAAAAAGAAAGTATAAAATGGATTAAGTTCAGCTTTTGTATTCGAAATCAGTGAAAATTTGCTTAAGAGCTGAGAATGGCAACAGCTAAGCAAATGACGCTAGAGATTATCCACTAGTTTGCAATAATATATTAATAATAATAATAATAATAATAATAATAAAATAATAATAATATATTAAAAGTATATTAAAAATAATATATTGAATTATATTATGAAACCTTATCAGTGGAAAAGACCTGTAAATCGTTATATATATTGAATAGCTGATCTAAAAGAGAAGAAGAGAAAGCCAATCGATCGTAGAGAGTAGTAGCTAACCAAACAACTATCACCCATGCAACACTTACCTCAATAAGTAAATGATTAGTAGCTCTCAGTCCGATTCGTACATGGTCGGGCTCCCTACTTTTATATTCGTGTAAGAACCTCGCTCTCAGTGCTTTTCGAGCCATTTCATTCTATTCCATTCCATTCCATTCCATTCATCATAAGCGCAATTTTGTTCCGTTTCTTTTTCACTCCGCTCTTTCACTCTCTCTATAACTCTCTGCTGGCTGTGTGCAAGGTTCTTGCAGAGTTCCAGTATTAAAAGTTGTTCGATCTAGTAGACTTCGAGATCGACTTCCAACATATTACACTGCAGCTACATAAATGCATTTTCACGTTTTAATGAGCTCCTATGCATATGTCGCAGGTGACTCTGTCTTTAAAATTACAAAACTATCGTTATCGACTCCCTGTCTATCGAAAGCCAAGTTAACTCCAACACCACGGCGACCTACATATTTTGCCACGTAATGCTCTACATAATCAACATCTGTAATAGGAAAACGCAATAACAGTTCGCGCTAATCGTTGCATTGTGCTTTATTGCAAGCTGCTACAAATGCTCAACAAAAGGCGAATAAAAAGAATAAGAAGAAGAAGAAGAGGCAGAAGTGGAAGAGAAAAGGCATTTATAACAAATTTGCGGCTATTTAAGCTAACAATAATACAAAAGAAACAGCAACTAAACAACTTCTGTGGCTATTTAAACTAATAACCGCACAACAATTTACCGACTGGCTTGGCGTGGCCCAAAGCGGCGAATATTTCTGTTGGCCATGGTCAAGCGGCTCGATGAAGGGAACTTTGAACTAATGGCAAATTTATGGCTATACCAGAAATTGGCCAAAATTTACGCTAGTCACGATTTTGTAATTTGCAATTGTTGTTGTTGTTGTTGTTGCTGTTGTTGTTGCTGTTGTTGTAGTTGTTGTTGTTCTTGTTAGGGCAAAGAAAATGAGCCAAAGAACTTGATGTAAAAGGTAATAAAAAGGCGCCGAAAAATGATTAAACATAAAAATGCTGCACATCTACACAAATATATAGACACACACACACACACACACAAACACAGGCGAGCTCGCACGCACACGCACAGTGGGCACTCATTAATGTGAATGCGTTGAAACATGCTGGCAATTACTCATTTTACGATGATCGCACAATGGCCAACGGGGCGTATACGCAACGTTCACGTGAATTGCCCAAAATGGCTTTAATAAGAACGCTGGAACGCAGCAACGATTGTCATTGTGAGCTGTATCTGCTGTCTGTTGTCTGCTGTCTTTTGTCCGTTGTCCGCTGTCTGTTCTGAATAGCGCCAGCAACAACTACAACAACAATAGCATCAGCAGCAGCAGCAACAACAACGTAATGAATAATGTGGATTTAATGTCCTTAATATCCGCAGCAGCCACAAAGGGCAGCAAAAGGCGAACCAGAACCAAATCCAGCGACAGTTTTTGCCTTTGCCATTTGCTCTATTTGATACGCTTTATGCTGTGAGGGTATTATGAATATCTTGGCGGCTCTATAGTCACAACTTGGCTTTGATTTAACAATTTTTTTTATATATTTATTTAATATCAACTATTTGTCTTTGTGTGATATATATTAATAAATAAATCAATAAATATAAAATTCATTTATAAAAAGCAACATATGATTATATTAATGAATAAATTAAACAAAAATTTTATTTGGAAAGGTCATCAAACAAATACTATTTTATTTAATAAAATAAAAATATATGGAAAATAAATATAAAAAAGAATACATTATGTAAATAAAAAATTAAGAAATTTTAAATAATAATAAAAAATTATTATTTTTAAATATAAATAAATAAATAAAGATAGATTTGATTTCATAGGTAATAATAATAATATATAATATTATAAATGATTATACATAATAAATTATAATAATAATAATAATAAAAAAAAAAAACACTTACATTTTCAACATTTTCATCTGCAGAGCATCTCAAGAATATTATTTTAATATTTTATTTCTCATTTAAAATCATAGCTTATATAGCGCATCCACAAGTCACCTATGCCCTGGTTGCTTTCGTATTTTTTGTTTGTTGTAGTAAATTAGGCAACACTTTAAGCAGCTGCAAGACAAAAGTCCTGCCTCAGGACATATACACTTACGGACGACAACGCGCACACACAGACAGGAAGTTCGAATTTAATGGCAAGAGCCGTTGTGTTGGCCACTTTTGGTGGGCGTGGCTCTGTCGCCGTCGCCGTCTCGGGCTGCGGAAGTGAGCGCTTAAGTGCTCATTATGTTTAGTTAATGCCGCTATTTATTAGAAAATCTAATGGGTTTTTATCTCGCACAAAACTTAGCGTCAAGTTGTGCCTTTGCCGTGCCTTTCACTGTCTGTCTGGGCATAAAAATGATATTTGTGTCATTTATTTGGTTATTTGTTGATTTATGCCCCGATCATTTGTTAAGAATAAGGCTCCCAGCAATTTGTAGTCGCGGCTAACTTGCGGCTCTTCAGCATAATTTAAATTTATGCACTTTATTAGGCAAATGGCGCGACTTCGTAAACCTGGTCGGCCCGCACTCTCTCTCTCTCTCTCTCTCTCTCTCTCTCTCTCTCTCTCTCTCTCTATTGTCCTTGAAGTCCTATTGGCAGCGCTTGTAAATGATTGGCGCATAAATATTTATTAATGATGGCAGACGTGTAGCTGCATATTATGTTCTATATATATATTGTAAGAGCCAGCTTAAGCCAGCTTAAAGAGTTAAGGTTTTATTCGCTTAAAGCTAAAGGCGGCTTGCTAAAGGCTAAGGGAAATTCAATATGATTTATATTATTTAAAGGAGGATGTTCTTAGATAATGCTTTGTCATATCAATTTAATTTATTTCATTAAATTATGCCCTTATATTATTATATTTATATAAATTTATTTATTTAAAGAATAAGAGCAAAAAGAAATTAAAGTAAAAATTGAAAAATTAATCCAATTAGACTTACTTATTATTATTATTAATTTTTTTTGAGTAAAATATAATATAATAATCAAACGTAGTTCACTAAGAATACATAAGCGTGTCAATCATCACGATCTCGAGATCAACTGAGAAAAAAAAAAAAACATACGCACTTGCTCTAAGCAAGACTCGTTTCGTTTCGATCGAACATCGTTTAGAGAGAGAGAGAGAGAGATAGAGAGATGCGATTGACGTTCGTTCAGTGAGACTCAATGTAGACGATCTTCATATTCACATACACATGCGCATACTGAATTTAAGTAAGCTATCGTTGGGTTCAGCGAGCATACATACTAATACATAGACACTCAAGTCAACCAATCGGGCGGGGCAGAGCCAGAGCGAAAATACGATCACAAACGAGGAATCGTTGAAGAACCGATGGAATCGATTGACTCAGAGTGTGGATTGTAATTTCGTGTTCAGAGTATTAGTAAAAAACTATGAGAAAAACAATAAAATAGTAAATATATAAAATTATGAAATACAAAAAAAAAATAAAATAAATAAATTAGCATATAAATAATTAGTTAATGATTTGACAACAGCTGACAACAAGTCGGCCTGGCTATTATATAATTGGAATGAATATTTACAAAGAGCTCAGCTTGCAGAGCTGCTTAAAACTATTTAGCATCGTAATTTCAAATAATAGTCCATCCAAAATAACCAAAAAATTAAATCACACTTGGAAATCGTTGCACATAAATAAAAAAAAAGCTAAAATAGTTGGCATACATTGTAAGCCAAGTTTATGGGCATCTGTTTAGGCATTGGCCACTGCAGATATCGAAAATCTGTATTTATAGCCAATATTATTCAATATTCAAAAGGCCAAAAATCAGTAATTTATTTGGCCAGCTCAGCTGCATGGCGACCAAACATAATTCAAATAAAGTCGGCTAAAAACACAAACGAATCGAAATTTGTGAGTGACGCAGTCAAAGCGAAATATTTTAAAAATATATCTGGACTTGCGAAACATGTTTTAAATGTGTGGCTTAAATATATATTTTAGTCAAATTAAAAAAGAAATAAAATAAATGCAAACAATAATTGGCCAGACACCATTCGTAATTGTTTATGTGGAGCGAGAGTCCATGGCTAGGTCTTTGATACCAAAGTGTCAAACGAGGACAGACGGAGCAGGAAAAAAGGCAACTTTGATATACGCAGATAATTGGATAGTCAAAATTGATGCACAGCTTGACATGCTTTGGATTTGTTGGCAGCTAATGGCCTGAAGTGCCGCTGACCAGCCACACCGCCTGTCCATAAATCAAACCGCAGCACGACAGACATATTAGCCAGCCTAAGGAAGCCTCAATATACATACATAGATAAAACCAAACCCAATGCGAAAAAAAAGAAAAACAACAACAACAGCTGCATAGTAAAACTGTAAGCCAAATTGACTGACTGATTGCCTCGCCGCCTGTTTGACAGCAGCAACGGCATGAGCCGAGCAGCAGCAGCATCTGCGCTGCCCGCTGCCAGAGCTTGTCAAACCATTCTGTCTAATGTCCCATGCAGCACGCGTTGAATAACGCGATGGCATCGTCGATGGCGATGGCTATTGCGATGGCGATGGTAACAGAGTGTCCTTTGTAAGGACATTGACTGGCTAAGCTAAAAACGTTGTTCGTGGCAACTTCATAGACAGCGAAAGCTTAAAGACTTTCAGCCAGACATTTATTGAAATGAATAAGCATACAACGTTTTTGAAGAGAAATGCTCAAAAATAAAATAATTATCAAGTGAGACTCGGAGTCTTTTCTTTGAAATATATCGATGTGAATATGAGAGAGCTATTGATATGCCAATATATACCTGATAGACACAACAACTGTATTACAGTATAAAGAGGGTATAGAGAGAGGAAGCGAGTGAGGGAGAGGGAGATACAGACGGAGAGGGAGTAACAGAAATATTTCTTAGAAAAAACTCTAATAAGAGCATTATTTTAATAATAAGAAATAGCAAATTTGTTTTGATACTGATAATAAATAATCAAGGAAAATATTTCTTTTTTATTTATTTATTTATTTTATTTTTGTATATAAATCATATAAGCAGTTTTATCTGCACATATGCCTAATCAATTATTTATGTTATATGTCTGTCTGCATCTCTGCCTATCCCTCTGTCTGTCTGTCTATTCGTTTGACTGATTGAACGGCATACAGAATTTGAGCTCGAGAGTAAAAGAATACCGAATGAGCAGAGTTGAGGTGCGCATGTGTGTGTGTGTAGTAACACTCCACTGCAGCAGACTTAGCTCCCTTCAAGATCGAGCAGAAAATCAACTCAGAGAGGAAAAGCTCGACTCGAACATGTTGAGAATGATGGCTCTATATGAAGGCGAGGCTGCAACGGCTCAGCTTCAGTTGTAATCCTTACCCCACGTTAGGCAGTCGTGCAGTGCATTATAGAGCTGCTTCTTCTTCTTCTACATCTATTCGAGGTAAATATTTATATATTATTGTAGTTAATAATATAAGGTGCAGCTTGAGCTGCTATGCTATTATTAAGAATAATATAATAAATAAACTTTCAGAAATCCATTTTATTAAATTACGTTTATAATCAAGCGAACTTAATGTATTTTATTTATTTTATTTATTTTTTTGAAAAAGTTTTATAGTTTATTAATGTATAAAATGCAGTTTTCCCTTTTATTTATATTAAGATTAATATTACTTTTGTAATAAGCAATAAATATTAGATATTCTTCTACTCTTTTATACATAATTTACTTGTTGTGCGCTTCAGATGCCAAGCATGTTAACTGCACTTTAAATATTTATAGTACTATTTTCTGCATTCCAAACATTCTTAAAACTTGTTTTTCTAGTTCTCAGCATATTTTCTAAAAAAGAAAAAAAAATTATATATATATGTATATATTTATTTTCATTCTTTCTAACTTCCTTTTCCACATATTACTTTTATACACATGTGCATGTATGCCCACATATGCATGGGCACCTCTGCAAAGTTGAACCTACTCTCCGCTAGATGGCGTCACTTAATCTTTTTCGCCGCATGCAAAAGCACGAACTTCAAATGCTGCACAGCAGCCGCCACAGCAACCAAATCCACAACACGAAATAAATCTCATGTCTTGGAGGAAGTTGGGCAAAGACCGCAGTGCCACAGTCCAAGATGATGGAGGCAAATGTTTTTGTGGTCTGTGTGTGTGTGTGTGTGTGTGTGTGTGTGTGTGTGTGGCAAGTAATACGTCGCACGCTTTTGTGTGCAGCTGTCAGGTGTCAAAGTGTTGCAGTCAATGAGCTGGCTTTCAACTTCTTTGTGCTCGACTTTTTCTCCCTTATTTTTCTCCTTTAGTTTTGGGCTTTTGGCTGCCCAGGCTGATGATAAGGGCGATTGCATCTACGCCAAAAAGTAGCAGCAGCTGTCCTTTATCGGCGTTTACTTAGCTCCTTTCTTTTTTTCTGTTATTTTCTTCAGCTGCTTCTGGCTGTGGCTGGGGCTGCTGGCCAACAATCCATAAACGAACAAATTGCCTGAAAATCAATTTCGTTGGCCGCGCTACACTTCTGTATCAAGTTTTTGCTTTTCTTTAGTTTGGCTTTTCTTTAGCTTTTCTTTCGATGTGCGGCTTTGTTAAGGCGTTTTCCTTGGCATTGGGCATAAGTAGCTGATTTTATGTGTTCGTCGAACTGTTGAAATTTATGCACATGTTTTGTCTAGGTGTCTGGCTGTGTATGTGTGTCTATATGTGTGTTTGTGTGTGTGTGTGTGTGGCCGTCAAATGTGTCTGGCTGCTGCTTGGGCAATAAACTACAGTCAAAACTAACTTGATGGCCAACAGCTTTTGGTTGCGCCAAAGTCAAGTGCTGTCTGGCCATAAGAACGAAGCTGCTTATGCAGTAAATATGCTACAGGATTAGACAGGTCTTCTTCTTCATGTTCTTTTGTTTTTAACTAACGCAGCTGCTCAGATAAACCTAAATACAATAAATTGGGTAGAGTAGCGATAAATAGAGATAATAGAGTAGAGTAGAGATAAATATAGACAACTCAAATACAATTTTATTAGAATTTTTCATTATTATTTTTAAGTTAAAAATGGATGATTATTTATATAATTTTTTCCGTTAAAAAAAGTGATTTTAAATTAAATTTTTTATTTATTTTTTAATTATATTTTATTTAGATTTTCTTCTCATGAACATTTTGTAAGTACAATTTGATATTTTTCATGATTAATAGATAACTTTTTTTTTAATTAATAGCCTATTTTTTCATTTTAACGAACTGCTCAATTGATTAAACTTGTTCTCTCTAGCAAGAAATCATGAACAAGTTGAGCTAGTTAATAAAATGAATCATTTAACAACAGCTTAGATGAATAAGTGAATTCTTTATTACTTACTGAATTTCTAAGAAAGTTGTACAAATCTAGCTAAATAGAACAGTGCTGACAGCTGAATCAGTTCAATGGTTCACTTTTTCTTATCAGACTTTTGCTTATCCTAGCTCGACAGCTGGGAAGTCAGCTAATCGTTAGCATCATTGCTAAATAGATTCATATGTATATATTCTCGGGAATGCCCTCATTGCCAGCTGCTCAATGATTATGCTTGATATGTCACTTAAATGTCATTCGATTAGACGTTAATGTTTCCATTTGAAGAGCTGGGAAAGTGGAAGGCGAGTGCAAGTGTTTAGCTGGCAGATGAGACGTGTGCGTCTGTTGTTGAGCAGCAGGTGGGCAGCAGGTGAGCGCAGGTGAGCAATTATCGGCACTTAAGCGTGGCAAACACTGTGGACCACTGTGGACCGCCAGACCGGAAGTTGGCTCAACTAGGGGCATGCATTGAGCCAACAAGCTGGCATAATTTAGCTGGCAGTCAACAGAGCGCAGCTTCATTTCCTGCAACTGCAAATGCAACTGAGCGTACATAATTAATTATTACTCTCAATATGCGAGTGTGTGAGTGTTTGCATGTGTGTATGTGGGTGTGTGAGTATTTGTGTTTACCAATGCGATTTACTTTTCTCGCACAAAAACATACACAGCGAATACACTCAACTCTCCCATTCCACCCACCCATTCGCTTGCTCTGCGGTCAATTAACAAATGTTTGCGGTCAAAATTGCATACAAATTGAATGACTTGGCTCTGGCAGTGATTGACTGACTGATTGATTGATCAATCGATTAGCGTCTGAGTGCGTTTCCAAAAATTAATCACTTTACAATTAGCACAAAGTCGGTGTTTCATTTAATAGCAGCAGCTCGAAGTTCATTTGCTTTTTAATTATGTTACGAATTTCACTTAACAAAATAAATTGATATATAATTTTAATTGATGGAATATTAAATACATACATTGATGAACTGTGTATGTGTGGAATATTTATATGTAAATAATAAAGAAAATAAAAAAATTGTAAAGTACACGTATATCAAATAAATAAATAAAATAAAATAAAATTAAAAATATATAAATTAAAAGGAAAATGACGCAAATATATAAAAATAATTAAATAAATTAAAAGAAGACATTTTTTTAAATTTACAAATGAGAAATGATTATAAATAATTTTAAATTTTATTTATTATTTATTACAACAAAAATTAAATAAAAATTTTTACCAAAATAAAAAAATAAAAATAAGTTTATACATATTATTAAAATATTATTAAATAAATAATAAATATTCATAAATAAATCATCTTATTTGTAAATGCTTAAACAATATTTTCTGTTAGATTTTCCATCTCATATATTTTCGTATTTAAGCATATTTCAAGCCAAGTCTATTCTGTCCGTTGCGGCACTTAAAAGCAAAAGTTGTTTAACTTTCTTCTCTCTCTACACACTCCAAGTTTTCCATCTATGCCTGGCATGTATAAAGCCCTAAGATTTACGTCCGCCTTCACAGCATGCAGCTGATGACAAATGCCCCAGTTATTTTATATCCTTTGGCCATGCCAAAAAATTGTCGCCTATATAAAATGTTCTCTCCCCCTCCTCTCTTCCTCTCACACATCGCTCTCTCTCTCTGTGCTTTACAAGCTGCAATTAATGTGTCTGTTGGTTGTGGATTGTACTTTGTACATAAAATTTTGCGGCACATACGTGACCATAATTACAAAAAGACAAAACTGACCGTAAAACGCAAAGACACAAAAACACAAAACCATAAAAAAGTAGTCGAAGCTGAAGTGGCAAATGGCTAGAAAGAAACAGCAACCGCAAGAAGCGAAAGGCGAAATACGAAATGTGTCGCACTGCAGAAGCAGCAGATGGAGATGGAGATGGAGGAGGAGCTGGAATTGGAGTTGAGGCAGAGACAACGTTGCATAGTAAAACTGCAGGCAGTGGCTAAATAAAATGAGGGATAACAAGGATTTACATTAATTTCGGTGGCGACATCGTAAAAGCCAAGAGGACAGACAGCTCCAGCCACCCACTCACCCACACATACAAAGTTGTTGCCGCCTTTTGGGCGCCAGCAGTGGAGTACAAGTTTTTTCTCGCCTCACTTGTTTTCTCTCATTTTTAATTGAAAACTAGCAGCCGGCTGTCAGCGCGCATTTGAAGGAGGCGTTGCGGTGGGCGTGGTCTTCGGCATGACCCGGGCAATTAATCAAATGTTGCTATGATAAACTTCAAACAGGCACACACACCTACACACACACACACATAGAGTAACCGCATTCATTTATTAAACTGCTCAGCTGGCAGGACAGCCATCAATCAAGTCCTTTTTTTTGGGGGGGCTATGCTTAAAGCGGGCAACCTGAAAGTATTTTCAATTTAATAAGTGCAAGGCTTTGACTCCACCGATGATGGGCCCATTGATTTTTTCGCCAGCCATGCCTCCAGCGGCTGCCCCCTTTTTGGTTGGGCATTGCTCGAGATTGTCCAACCAACACTCCAACTCAAGTGTCACTTGGCATTCATAGCTCTGGCACGTCCATTGACTTTTTTCTCGCACTGTGCGTGCAAATCTCTTTTGGCTGTCCTTCTCGCCTATCTCGCAACCGTTGCTAAACAGGACGAGACACTTTAAAAGCGTGGAGTCATGCACTGCACGAAAATGCTAGCAAAGAAAACAATTTGTGAAATTTTCGCAAAATCCAAATCTTAGCAAATTGAATTGAGAGAAAGCTAAGGCAGCTGCAGCTGAGACAAATTTCAGCTGAGCTGCTGCAATTGAGACAAATTTGGTATTATGCATTGCCATTCACTTGGCTTTTTCTTTCAGTGTAGTGCTTTTAGGCACAAAACGAATCTGATTTGTTGTTGTCCGCGTGAAGACTTGACAAAATTGATGTTCCCAGATTCTGTTTACTTGTCGCCAAAAATTTCTTTGCATTCCCTCGCTGACCTTCTGTTGTTGTTGTTGTTGTTTTTCTTTTCTGCTTCGCCCTCGTTTTGGCCAAGAGCAAGACTTGTTCAATGGCATTGTAATTTTTACAGTTTGTTTAGATCTTTTTGGCCTGATAGAAATTCACATTTTATGTTTACAAATTGCGTGACTGATGATTATGTTGAAAGTTTTGCGGCAGGCGAAACATATTTGAAGCGTCCTCTGTGGAGCAGATTAGAAATTGTTGAGCTCAAATGTAGTTTGTAGTTAGCAGGGGAGTGTGGATTAGATAAAGTAATTGAATATGCAAGGAATATAATATTAAATTTATTAAATCTGAAGTTTGTTTATTTAGGACTAACAAATAAATAATTGAATAAAATTGTATTTACTAAATTAAAAAATAAATTTAATTTGTTGTTGAGCCTTAAGAAATACAAAATAAAAGTTAAGTAAATAAATAAATATTAGTTTTTTATTTAGCCAAAAAATCGTAGATTAATTTCTTACGTTCATAAATTTTTTTTTTTATACATTTTAGGCATTTGCAACTTTACTCCATGTAAATAGCTAAATAATATAGATTTCACGTTCTTGTGGTTCCGTAGCTCTATCGATTTGTTTGCTCTCGCTGGGGCATGTGGAACGAATAGCTCGTGGCTAGCAATTTAAGAAAAGCCACTTGAATTGCACCTTGTTGGTTCTTCACTTTGCCCATTTTAATTTCATTTTCCCTATTGCATTTTCTTGCTGTGCAAAGTTTTGGGCTGCTCTTGGCTGCTCCGTGCGCCTCCTGCCCGATAAAACACAAACGAGGCAAAAGTTTAATTTTCGTGGTTACTTTGGCTCGAAAACTTGCGGCGTATTTCATTTGTAAATAGCGCAAAATGGCAACAGGATATTGATGCAGCCTGCAACAGCAGCAGCAGCAGCAGGAGGAGGAGGAAGAGTAGCGCCAGCAGGAGTAGTAGTAGTAGCTGTAGCTCTGGCTGTGGCAGCTGCTGCATCCTTTTGGAGCATTGTCTGTCTATTGTACTCGACTGCTCCTCCTCCTCCTCCTCCTCCTCCTGCCACGTCTAATGTGTCCGAGCAACTTTTCATTAAACACACCTTAAGGCAGCGCAAATGGCGCAAACTTTGTCCTGGCGAGCAGGACACATGTGTCCTTTTCTTTTCGATCCAATTTTGTGTGTTTGTTTGCTTTTTTTCTCCCTTCTCATTCCTTCGCTTGCCCCACTAAAGTAACTCAAAAGAAATTCTTTTCTTTGGAGCTAGGTATGCGAGATATTCTCCGCTATCCCTCTCTCACTCACTCACTCTCTCTCTTCACTATTTGCCTTTGGCTCGCAGTGCAAATAGAAGCGGAAATGAAAATTGTATGCCTGCAAGTCTCGTTTTCCCTTCGCTCCTTAAGGCGCTGAGTGGCTCAAAATAAGTTAAAGCTGCCCTTAGCCCCCCTTGCGAACGTGTCGCCTTTGTTGCTGATTTTCTTACTGTTGCATTGCATTTGTGTCACGCTGTCGTCTGCTCCCTTCTCTTCCCCCCATATATATTTGTCTGCCCCTTTGACAGTTCGCAGCAGGTGGCAAAAGCGTGCAAAAAATTGCTCTAAATAGCTGCGAATCTTATTACATTGCTGCCGCACTCAATGGATTGGCTCACGCCATTCAGCGCGGCTCGCTTAAAGCATTCGAGACTTCTCTTCAATTGCCCTCAAGTGGGCATTGATGTGAGAGTATATTTTAGAGCTACTTATATCAACATATATTTCATTTGGCGTCTGTTGTGAGTCTTTCAATCATACTAAATTTAGCAACTGAGACTAATAAAAATATATATAATTATTTACATAATTCTACAAAATTTATATTTATTTTTTTTGCAAAATATTTTAATATAAAATAATATTTTTTCATGCATTCATCTACATGTGATTTGCCTTGAGATTCATACACCGTATTCTGGCCTTAAAATATTGCTTGATTGATAACAGCTGGAAGTTTGATTGATGATTTTGATCGAATAACTTGAATTCCTTGGCAGCTGTTGTCGAATCTTGAATGATTGATGAGCCGCCTTATATATAGATAAGCAGTCTTTAAGCATTGCCTCAAAAATCATTTGAAGCGCGCCTTTTGACTTGGCATAGTATTTCCATTCGGCAGCCTGACTGACTTTTATATATATATATATAATTAGCAAATGATTGCCTCAGCTGTCAGAGCCTCAAAGTGCATGCCTAAGCAGCAGATACCCCTAGAGACAGGTGGCTCGACACCTTTGGGTTAATTGAACTCCACTTCCCTGCCAGCAGTTACCAACAAATTCCATTACAGGCCAAAATTATGTGGGCCGAAAAGGGAAAGCTTGGCCCCCACTCGGGCCATTGAATGAAGGGCACATTAATGGAGCATTAGCGCTAATAACTTCGATGACATGCAATGTCGGTCCAGTGGTCCAGTTCGTGATCCAGTTCGCCATTCGCTGTTCTATGTCGGCCAATAACTATTCAAAGAGCAATTCATCTAGCTGTGTGCCTCATTGGGCATTGAAAAGGCGCTTACGAGTGACCAGCTCAACGGGCAGTTACTCTCGAATCCTGCTCTCTGGCTACTCTGTGGAGTCTCGCTCTCTGCAGTTCTATGACACCCAATTGGCATGGCACGGGGTATCGGAGAAATCTGCTGATAATCGGCTTATAGTTTTCGGGTTGTCGGCCAATTTCTATAGCCTGCTCATAATTTGGGGCACACACACACACATACACTCGCACACAGAGGGAATAAGTAGAAAAGCAAAACGTAAGCGTGTAATCATTATTTTCAATGGTGCAAACAAAGCGAACAACGAGCGGGCGGATGGGGGGGGGTGGTCGTGCGGCTGTTAGCGAAAGTAGCATAAGAAAACATAATGAACCCTAAATAAAAGTGCGCGCACATCGAAACTTTGGCCTGAACTTTTCCACGCTTAACACTTTTCCGCAACAATTTATCGTTCTTGTCGCTCGGCGGAAGTGTTTGGCATTGCCAAAAGATAATGCTCCATGGCTACCAAAGTAGCTGCAGTCGCAGTCGCAGCAGCCTGGCAAGGACTAAGTTTTTTGCGAGAGACATGGCAAATCCTTGGCAGGCCGCCTCAGAGCCTGCCATACACACTGAGTGGGAGTGGGAGAGAGAGAGAGAGTGGCATAAGCTGCCACGCGGCTTGCATTTCAAACGAAAACTATCGCCAAGTTGCGGGTGCTGGGGCAGCCAGACTCCTTTTGGGAAATCAGTGGAAAATACGTAAACGAAACCGCCATATTATTTCGACATTGATTGCAAATGGCGCGACAACTTCAAAACCGAAAGTAATACGAATTTAATATGACAATCGATTTCGTTTCGCATTTATTTGCCAGATTATCTACAGATACGTCGAGTTTTATATGTGAGTGTGCGCTTGATTAGTTGCTCAAAATTCTTCTGTTCGTTGCCTCAATCAGGCTTGATAATATTGCGCATACGCCACGTGCAGCATTGAGTAAAGGCCCTCTCAGCGTCTACGTACGACAATTGGATTGAACTTTACTAGCGGAGCTAAGCCTCTTGCCAGACGTCTGCCAATGGGGTGAAACAAAGCAGATTTGCACTGCATAAAAATTGACTTAAAGTCAACTGAAAGCGAACGACTCGCAGCGCAATCAGAGCAAATCAAATATGTAATCGACATGCGAGCTCTCCTCAGCCAAATGGACAGTCACTCAGCTGCCATAGCACTACTAATCCACAATCTCAGAGCACTCTGCGACTTGCATTCAGAAAGAGTATAAATAAGTAAGTGATAGGAAAGAGAGCTGTGGCTTTACTCAGACGAATAACTAATGCTCTAACGGAATGGTGGATGATTTGAGCATGTGATATAAGAAGCTTTGATATAATAATTATATAATATTATGCTTATATTCAGTCAATGGAGTGTATAGACTCTATGGAGTACATAAAGTCTATGCAGTATATAGAGTCCATGGAGTCCATGGAGTTTATAGAGTTTATGGAATCCATAAGTATAAGAGGTATATAAATTAGTAGAATATGTAGAGTAGATGATTATATAGTGTAATAATGTACAGTATATAGAGTACACATAAATAATTTAACTCTTTTACAGACTCTGCAAAATGAGAGGGTGAGAGACACAGAGAGAGAGAGAGAGTGGGAGAGAGATAGAGTATTCTAGTATTCATCAGAGAAACTTCCCTTCAAGCAGCTCTTCTAAAAATCCCTCGAGCTCTTCTAATAAAATTCATTCGCAATTGCACATGCCAAACACACAAAATCTTTAGGGCGGCCAATATGCTTTAGTTAAGAGTGGGCGTGGCCAATGTGGGCAAGCGGCAATCGCCATATCGAAGCGGCAACGCGTAAAAGCGTTTATTACTATAAATATTAAAATGGGATTATCAAACAAACGTACTTTAGGATTTTATTACATTCAGCCAAGGATGCAGTCGGCACTTCAGACTCGCTCTCCCCAGAGATTAAATGGGCGGCGACTGCTGTGCAGGGGGCATGACCGTGTCCCAGGGCATCTCATTTGGCGCGCTAACTGCAGGGTTGCAATTTCTTGTGTTGACTTTGCCGTCACTTTGACTTTTTGGCTGCACTGGCACGTAATGGCAAAGTTTTTTATATACACACAGAGAGAAAGAGAGGGCGAGTGAGCGGTTAAGCGGGTGAGAGAGAGAGAGAGAGACAGAGTAAGGGATTTACTTATGAAAAATAAATTTGCGCTTGAGACTGCTCCGGCTGCTCCCAGTGTAAGCATTTCCTTTGTTAGCTGATGCCTGATGCCTGATCCCGGATGCCGGATGCTTGCCGCCTCTTCAATAGTTCTCGCTCGCTTGTTATTTATGCTCGCGCGCGCGTTAATCTTCAAATGGAGGCGACGACCAGTGTTGGATAGCGCTGCAAATTTATGTGCATGCCGCGGCGTGAGGTTAAAAATTATGTTGCATACCTTTAACAGGTAATGGGAAAATTTTCTATGCCACGCTGTTTGCCACTCAGCTGCAGTGCACAAAGTGTGATTAAGGTTTGTACATATTTGAAGTGGGGCGGCAATAGATAAATGGCTAGAGAGATAGATGGGAAAGAGAAGGCGGAGGAAGAGAGAGCGAGAAAGTGCAGTAAGATGTATGCGCTTTAGTTGGCCCAAACGATAGTCGAAGCCATTAATTTGAACAAACTTAAAGCTAATCAAGGCAAAGCCTCACTTTGTCTGACTTAATGCAGACTCGCAAAAGTTTCTTTAATCAACATTTATTCGCCATAAATTTAGTAAAAATTTCCACTTATTGAGTGACCGTTGGTAGAAGCAAAACAAATGTTTTTCCAAGCTTACGTAATCAAAATTTAATTTGCTGCTAACCTTTATTTTGGGTTTATATTTTGTTTTGTTTTTTAATGATGTTTTGTTGTACAATTTTTTTTTTTTTTATGTGCACTGCCATTTCCCTGAGCAATTAGAGAGCTGGAAAAGCTCCCAACAAAATGCCAGTTTATGGCCTAAACAATAAACTCAATTTAAAAGTGAGCCACGTGACACGTAAAGGCTCGTTGGCATTTGCCGTGTTGCTAACATATGCAAGCCTCAAAGGAGAGACACACACACACACACTCACGCTCGGTGCACACGTGTCCAGTCGCACCCACACACTCACACAGACGCACACACCGAGCTTGACTTAATAATTAAAACAACAGAAAAAGAATTTACTTAGCCACACAAAAGAGTCGTAGGTAGAAAGAACAAAAGTGTTTGAGTGGAAGAGGCGAACGAACACGTGCTCGTAGGAGTGTGCGTGTGTGTGTATGCGTGTGTGTGTCAGTGTGCTGACCAAACCGTAGATAAAAGATAAAAACACTCGCAGCCACCAGTGAAGTGAGTGAGACAGAGAGTGAGCGGCCAAAAGGCAAAAGAAAAGTTTTTAATTTTAACACATGCGAAAAGTTACGGGACATGAAAGCGTTGAGCGCTAAGCGTCGACAACGACACACCAAATAAACGGAATAACTTATTTGCGTTGGGGAATTAAGGCAATTTGTAGCATACTTTTTGGGGCTTGTTGCAGCAACATCAACAGCAGCGGCCGGAGCTTTATGACCGCAGTCAAGCGGCAGCAGCACCAGCACCAAAAACGGACATCACAAATTAATTTCACGTACTCACACACACACACACACACACTCACACATGCACACAATAGCAAAGCATACGCACGCATGAGTGTGAAGCTCAGTTCTAGGCCATATAATAAAGCTAGCTAAGCTGTGAGCCAACCAATCGAGCGTTGGCTATGCATGGTGAGTCTGCACTTGAATTTTGACAAAATTGGAAAAAAATTAAAATCAAAAATAAAATGGAAATGTTTTGGAAATATGCTGTCTGAACCACATGGAAGTTTGGGCATATTGTTATTGATATTAAATAACATAATATGACATTAACATTACATATATAAATATAAAAAATTATATCATTTCTTTTTATTTATTTATTAAATTTATTTTGTTTAATAAAAAATAAATTATGAATATAATATAAAAAAAATATAAAAGATAAAGAAAAAATGAGAAATTAAATATATATTCATTTTATGATTTTGATTGAATGTGTACCTGTAAAAATATATAATAATTAATTACAAAAAAATAAAATAGAATAAAAAATAAATTATAATCATTTGATTGGAAAAATAGTAATAAGTAATAATAAACAAAATAAATAAAAAATAAATTAATATATGGACAATATGAATACATTATTATTTTCCTGGAACATTTTTTGGACAGCGTGTGTTAATAATAAACTAATGAAATAAATAAAAAAATGGCGAAATGTACTTTTTTGAAATTCGATTTTAATTTTATTTGTATTTTCGGTATCATTATTTATTTTGTTTATTAATTTATTAATCATATATATATATATATTTTTTTTTTTTTGGTTGTTCTATTTATTTTCCTGTGTAGGGTATTTATAAATCAACGTGATTTATACAACGATAGCTGTCATATGATTTCGTGCTCTGCTGCTGTCATAGAGCTTGGCATTTTCGGCAATCCGTCAGGTTTGGCTTGGCTCTTTGCTTGACCGCAAACAATGTGACTATAATCAGAGTGCAGCATGTGGGCTTAGTGTGCTTGTATGTGTGTGTGTGTGTGCACTTAATACTCTTGCGCTCATATTAAAAAGTTCACCTATATGAAATGTGTGCGTGTGTGCGTGCGACTGCCTCATTTTGCGGCATGTTTTTAATTTAAAGCATACGTTCAGGCGCACCTCTTTAACCCAATCCAGCAGGGGGAGCACCCTCGTGTGCTTGCAGAATATTCAATTTCAGTTGGCACTTATGTGTATATATATACATATATAAGTATGCTTTATACTATGTATATTTGTATATATAATTTAGCTTAGTTCAACAATAAGCCTCAGGCAACGAGTTCGTGTTTGCTGACCATTTAAATTTAATCATTTTCTTGTGTAAAAATCATTTTAATTGTTGTTCAACACATTAAAAATTTTGTTTTGAAATGTCGCTGCAGCGGCTTGTTTAATATTGTTGCACTTTTTGCTAATTTTTCTTGCTGCCCCGGCTCGATTGCATCGCAACGTGGCAGGCTGTATAATTTTTCCTGGTTCACTTTAATATGTTTCATGATTGAAAGCATTTGATAAAACTGTTTTGATTAATGTGGCAAACGGATTTATGCTGAACTTAAGGGTAATTTAATAGAAACATATTTTTTATTTAGATTTAAAACGATAGAAGCTTGACTGAAAAGTGGAGGGCGGGAAAGTAGAACATGTGTTCATTAGGGCACATAAAGGTTATGCTGATAATATCTGGTTGAAGAGTCAGCTATATGAGCTACATACGTATATGCCTTAAAGGGTATGAGCAGCTAGCTCTCAAGGTCTCACATGCTCAGCAGTCAGCCAGGCCTTTGTAACCTTCAAAAGTTGGGCGAGCAATAAACTTGCATGGGGAAAAGACTTGAAGCGAAACGTAAAATTTGTTGGGTTTGATGAATTTAGGAATTGGGTGCGCTTCTGTTTTCAGCGTGTGGTATATCGATAGGGATCAAAGGTGAGAGGGGAGAGTAGGTGAGCTACGGGAAAACCCCTAAAAACGAGGCGCAAATGTGCAGCCAAAGTGGACGCTGGCTTACACAGGATATGACTTTGAGCCACATCCGGCAACACACACACACGCACACACACTCACACAGTTATACAGAGACAGACGTAGAAGAAACATGGCCAACGGCTACGCCCCGCGCGTGTTTTGGGCGCCCAGCTGAATTGACTGGCTGCTGCCTAACGCTGAAGGCTATTTAAGCGCTCGTTAGACAAATTCAAATAAAGTCGAGGCAGCTGCAATAACAACAACAACAGCAACAACAGCAACAAAAACAACATGACTGCTTTTTGGCCTAGGACACACGAAAAACGAGCGGAAATCCTTTTTTTGTTAAAGCCAACTACGATAGTTGTGCAACGAGGCAATAAACTTTATTGGATTCCCTTTTTCTGCTTTACAAATGCTTTTCTTATTGTATCTCCCTTTTTTTTTCATTCTTGACTGTAGATTGGATCTTGATTAGCTGACATACCCTGTACATATCGACAGTGCGTGGGAGTGGGATAAGAAAGCTGTCGGGAGTGATTTGGCTCGGAAGGTGATGAAGATGAGCTGAGATTTTACTCGAGATTTGAAATTGTATATAAAAAATATGAAAACTGCTCTAATATATTTTAGAAATTTAGCTGCTAAGCATTTGTTATTAATTTTGAAGACTTTTATGTATGTTTTTTTGCAATGGGAATTTATATTATTATTATTATAATTATTTTTATTTATTTTTTAACTTAAAGCTTAGGATCCTCCTCGAAGCCACTTGAGCTTTTTTTCTAGAAAATATATAGAATTCAATTATTATCCAATTATATCATATATGTGTTGCAGTCGGAATTACATTCTTACATTCTTGTTTTTTTTTATTATTTATATATTTTTTTATTTAAATATGTGTATATATATTTTTAGACTAGGTCATCGAAGCTAATTGGGCTGTAATTTTAGTTTATTTACTTCCCATATCCATATATTATTATAAATTTGTATTTAAAAAAAAAATATTTATGTTACCATTCCAAACAAAATAGATATAAATTTTGTTTGGATTGTGTATATATTGTTTGCATATTTTTGTCTGACTTCAGCTTAAAGTAAAGAGTTTTCCATCGAAGCGAGCTATTACACTGCCTTGCTGTTACTTTAGTTTAGTTGTTTATGTGGTAAGTTCCTATAAAACTGAAGTCCCCAAACGGTAAAACACACACGCAAATGCTAGTTAACTTTGCTTTAGGCCAACTGCTGGCTGCTCACGTTTTGAGTTTTTTCTTCTTCTCTTACCAATTGCTCAAAGTTTCATTTTTATTGCTTTTGAATGGTATCTAATTTGGCGCGCACATGCGAAAATTTGACTGGTAACGCCTAAAAGAACTATACGAAGGTTCAGCAGTCTCCGTGCCGCCACCTGTCGGCCGGCTCCGGTACCACAACTAACGCACAGAAGTTTTTGGCTATAACGAAATCGATTCATCGTACTTTTGGCCCATTGCATACGGCAAAACGCCCAGCGACAAGTAAAACAAAAGTCGATGTGGGCGTGGCTGTGGCGACGGCGGCGGCGGCGGCAAAAGTTTTCCGACTGTTTTCGCTGCACGCGTGTTTAAGCTTAGCAGCTGCTTTTGCCATGTGGCCGCAATGTGGGCGTGGCACATGGCCAATTTGCCAATTTAATCTGCTTAGCGAGCAAGGCAGAGCAGAACCATATATATAGTATATAGAGTATATATGTATGTGTATATATAAGAAAAGAAGTAGAGCATGTAGAGATTTCTCTTAAACTTTATTAAACAAGTGGCCGGGCGAGAAGAATGTTGAAGGTGGTTGTGGGTGGGCGGCGTGGGGAGTGGCACAGCTGACAAAACTTTTATTCGGCATGCCATAAAGGTTTTCAATTATTGCTTTTTAAATTGTTGCCTTGTTTACACAAGTTTCGAGTGGCTGGCGACACTTGTGAGACGAGCCGAGAACAAGAAGCCGAACAGAAGCAGCAGAACAAGCAAAAGAAACGAATTTTTGGCAAATGACAGCAGCAGAAGCAGAAAAGAAAAAAAAGAGAAACGATGAAAACTTGGACAAAAGCATTTAATTTTTCCTTTTTTTTCCTTTGCCCGCTGGCGCCGTCTAAGTCTAAAGTGGACAGGAAAAGAAAGAGAGAAAAGGAGAGAGAGAGAGGGAGACCCTTGAAATGGCATTGTGAAGTGATTGACGAACTAGCTAAGGCGGCAGCTTAACACAAAAACTCACACAATGTCGATCTAGATACATTTTTCTAAATCTTTTACACTGGACTAATTGAAGTTGGAAAACTGTTACGAGAATAGTTTCAATACCCTTTTTTTTTTTTTTTTTTTTTTTTTTTTTTTTTTTTTTATAATATATTGTATTATTGTTGTACATTTAATTTTAAATAAGACTGAAATCTGAATGAAGTTTAAAAATAGAAAATTAAAAAGATCAAAAGATTTTTGCATAGAAAAATTGACTAATTCATAAATAGGAATAATTCTAAAATTTACAAAATATTTTTTCAACATTTTCTATCAAATTCTCTACTAAAATTTGGTCAATACTTTCATGTATTATATCATACACTTTTGATTAAAATTTATTTATTGGAGCACAACGATTGCTGACAAGAATTCACAAGAAGAAAAAGAATTAATACCTAATTTCATACTAATAAAAATAAAAACCTTATCAATTTAAGCAAAGATTTTCTCCCTAATATGTGTATTCGTATTAAGACTTTAAGCCAACTTGAAGGCCTTTTGACAATGGCCCTATTTTAATCAGGCCTTTATTTAGCAGAGCTCCACTTTCGACACTTCAAGCGAACAAATAGTGGCACATAAAAGGCGCCAAAAAATTTTTGGCAGTCAAATCAAAGTTGTGAAATCTGTCCAATGGCCACACCAAAATGTTGCCCATGCAATTGTTGTGGTTATCTCTGATTGGTACGATAGTTTATGTGTGCGTGTGCGTTGTGTCAAGCACTCTTGTGCCTTAACTTGTTATGTGTGTAGTGTTCGCTTCTTTTCAATTTCTTACAACCCATGCGCTATGGCAATGGCTCGAAGTTTTGGTTTCTGCTTGTGTTGGCGTTTTCTCTATTTTATTTCGTCTTCCTCTCGTTCTCTGTCAATTTTTGCTTAATTTTCAGCGGAACTCTCTTCTCGGGTCTGTTGATGTTTGCGTTTTAATGCCTGAAACAACTTGAAGCACGGCCTGCTCAATAATCGAGCACTCGCACGTGTCTCGCGGTTTCACACTTAACGCTCTGGCAGCCAGCACCATATCACTCTTTGTGCCACACAGACAGTTTTTTCCCCTCCACTCCACCCTCCTGCCTTTTCGTTTCTCGCCTGCCTTAATAGTCGCAATTGCAGTTGAGTGCTTGGGCGTCCACTTTTATAGTGCTCGCTTGGTCGAGCAATGGCTAAGCGCGCGTTTGACTCTTGCCCAGATTCCAACTGGGCCGCTTAGTGGTCAATTGTTATAGTCCTTGCAATTGCAAAGTGCTAGAGAATTATAAGGGAAAAGGGAGAAAAAAAGTGCACAATGCTATAATGTTATTAAATGCAAAGAGGTAATGGAATTGGTGAGGTGGAAGCCGGAAGGTGTAGGATTTATTGATACATAATATAAATAATAATAATATAGAAATATAATCTTTATTGAATATTCGACATGAGTTTTGCTAAAAATATTTAATATATTAAATATATTATATATAATAATAAAAATGTGTATTTTAATCATTTCATTAATATTTATATATTTGGCAGATTATTTATCAGTAAAAATATATGTGAAGGTGTGGAAATTATTGATAAATAATCTAGAAAAATATACAACAAAATAATTATTAAATATATGTTATAACTATGGATAAGTAAAATATAATATATAAAATATATAATATAAACTATAAAGTATTAAATATATATGTATGTATATAAATAATAATCAGTTAATTTTTATTTTATTTTTATGTTTAATAGAATATTTAAATTATATTGTACTATATATTAATATTGATAAATTTTCTTAAAAAATATTTATTACTTTTATTTTTATTTTTTTTAATAGATAAATTTTAAATTATCCTTTTTTATATACTTTACAATATTATGTAGCTAAAACCTTGAGTGCTAATAAAATGTAGATTCCCTCACTCCTACACGCATCTCTTATCTATCTACATTAATTTTAACCCTTTCCTGACCATCCCACTTTTTCTAACTTTCATCTAACCACAGTCAATGGCGATTTAAACTTCATTTCAACGCTCAGCACGCTCAAAGTGCACCCCTGGGACGCATCTGTGCCACAAATTTCCATTCACAATTGAATATTAATAGGCCATAAACACACCCACACACACACACTCACACACATACATAACCGCCTCATTTATGGCTGGGCTCTAAACTATTTCATTTAGAGGGCACTAAAAACGAACTTTCCCGTCTCGGCTGCTGTACGAATCATTAACATACGCAAATTCACGCTGCGCATACGCCACGTGTGACAGCGGCAAACAATGGGGAAACGTGTCAATGAAGCGGCTGCCATTTTGTGCCGCACAACCGCTTAACCGAAGCACACACATACACACACACACACTCACACACGTAGCCATCAATAAACATCAAATGCTGTGTAAATGTCAGAGGCAATAAAAATCTGTAGGCGCTAAAAACTGGCTGCAAATGGAGCTCACTCCGAGCCGCCTGCAACTGAAATAGAAACTGAATCTGTGACTTGACGAGCCAAAGTTAAGAGTTTAGTTGCCAACGACAATCTGTTAACTAACACACACACATGCACACAGAGAGCAGGTTCCCCTCTGCCTCTCTTTATGGCTGCCATTCGAAATTGTCGCTCTTCGCATCTAATTGCGAAAATTTTTGGAAACTGTCAAATTCTGCAGCAATTGCTAAACCGCAGGCTTTGGTCTCGGTCTGGCACTGGTCTAGGTAAGAGCTCCTTTTATCGCTGTCACGCCCACACGTCCTTTGAGCGTTAACTTTATTATGTGTGCGGCTTGCACACAGTCAGCTACCAGTGGACTCCCACACTCACACTCTTATCCATCTCTCTCTCTCTCTCGCGCTCTCATTTCCTCTTTTAGTTTTTAGCTGCCATTTGTATAGCTTTTATTGCCGCCTTTTTAATGACAGCATTTGAATGGCATCGTTCGATCGGGCCCGAAATGAGAATAGTTTTTGGCTTAGATTTATGTGTGGCAGAGCCAAGGCTGTGACTTGGGTTAGAAATTTGGGTAAAGCGTAAAACTTTAACAATTGAGCAGCAAATGAATAAGTTATTATTAAACTTATCTTTACATGTTTTATTTATTTTCGTTAAATATTAATAAGTTGCATACATTTTAAAGCTAAAAATCAATATATCTTGAAATTACATTCCGATTTTATTAAAATTCAATTATGAAAAATTGAATAGTCGTTATTGTGTGCAATATGATTTTTTGATAATTTTATTTTTTTAAATATAAAGCAGCATTCAAATTGCCTTTTAAAAGAAATCCTCTTAAATATAAATACAACAAATTATAATTGGGGTGATTTGAAAAGCACAACTAACTATATAAATGCAGTAAAAAATTATTGTTATTATTATTATATAAATAGATTAAAATATTCATATATAATACAAAGTAAAAAAGTAAGAATTTAATAAAGCATAACATTGTCTTTTAAGAAATCTTAATAAATATATATATATATTAGTTTAGTTTAGTTATTACCATCTACAGGAAAAAGTATTATAAATATTATTATATATTATAAATGTAAATTATTAAATAAAATAATATATTAAAAATTAAAATAAGTTGATTATCAATTAATAAATAATTTTATAAGTATATTTATCAATGTAAGATATATGTATCATATACATATATATTTTTTCTTCAATTATATGATCAGAGTCGTAATCTTCTTTTTAATCAAGCTTGGCTTCAATTTTTGTTGAGCTTAACTTCAATTTGGCTGCAGTTTGGATTTCTTTTTCTTTGCTTTGAAACGTAATGCAAATGTCTCAATTTGGCAAGACTCGAGCGCTGAGCAAAAGGATTTGCATTTACCTAAGCTCTGGAGACGCGCGACGAGATTGTGAATGAGAGAAAGGCTGTCAGGGAAGATGAGGAAAGAGAGAGGGGGAGACGTGGCAGCAGCTCGGTTGGCAACGTGGGCACTTGGCATTGGCTTTGGCTTTAAGTTTGCTGCGCGCGTGTCATGTCGTGTCATCTAAAGCGGAAATGGCAGCCATTACGCAGCAAGGACGAAACTTTCGACGTCAGATGCTGCCGCTGCTGCTGCTGCTGTTGCGCTCTGGCTTACATTTCATCAGCGCTAATGATAAGAAAACAATTCGACGAGAGCGGGAGAGAGGGAGAGAGGGAGAGAGAGAGAGAGAGAGAGAGCGAAAAGTCAAATGACACAAAGCGCGAAAGCGTTGCCCCAAAGTCAAGTCAAGCAGGAATTGTCCCCAGCTGCTTAGCGCGCATAAATATTGTAATAAGCATGAAAATTACAATTTCAGCTGACGTGTCTGCTGCAATGACAATGCTACTTGCCACTTGCAACTTGCCACTTGCTACTTGCCACTTGCTACTTGCTACTTGCCACTTGGCATTGAAACATTTTGTAATTTACATTTAATTAGAGAGGATTTTGTGCAGGCAAAGACGCAGTCGACTTCAGCTGCCACTGAGATTGCGATTGAGTCCGGGCACAGGAAACGAGGGTTGCCCGGATGTCTGGCTGGGCTCGGCTCGACTCGAGGTGTTGTTGCTCCAGAGTATTTGCATTGGCCACAGCAAAGGCTTAGAGTCACTGCAAGAAGTCGACTTTGTGCTCTCTGCTTGGCTCGTACCACGCGCCGTATGAGCAACATTTAATTAAGTGACTTTCCGTTGACTTTATGTTTTTTTTTATATTTACCTTTTAGTTTGTACCTTTCAACTGCCTGCTGTAGTAGGTGCATTGCGTGCGCCTCTGCGGCTGAATGGTCTCTCCACTGCCTGGTTATGACTGTAAACAGGAAATTGACTTCTAAACCGCCGGCCGCCAGCAGGCAGACGACAGCCGCCCGCAAAAGGCTTGAAGGGCTGGGTTGGGCTGGGTGCAGCCACAACATGATTAGTCATGTTCGTGCTGCATGTTGCAAGCATAATTGAAGGCATTTGGCTACAGCTTAAGTGAATTTGCTGTAGCAAATGGAAACGGAACAAATCTGAGTTAAGCTGCATATGTTTGGATTAGGCAGCAAGAAATGAAGCATGTAAACTAGTTGGATTTATTTAAATGAATAGCAAAGTCTCTGGCTGCAGCTAAAAGCTAAGCCAATAATCTGTGTCCTCTCCTTTGGCTTATACCAGAAACAGTTCGTCGATTGGCCGAGTTTGCGGCATTTAAGCCCAGTGAATACTAGAAATATTCGAAATCGTTCAGCAAAACCTGTCAAAGGGCGATAGGTGGCAGAATTTTTGGCAGCATATTTTCAGGAAATTTTAGAGATTTTTAGCTGCAATAACTGCTCAATTAGCAGCAGCAACTGTGGGCTGGCCAGCGTGGCTAACTTGGCTAAGATAAAGCAGCTCAAAGATGCAAAAACTTGAAAATAAAATATGCTACAGACAGCCAGAGAGAGACAGAGAGAGAGAGAGAGAGAGATTGGGTGAATAAGAGAGCGAGAGCGAGAGCGAGAGAGAGTTGTGTGACACGAGAGACTACTCAAAATATGCATAACAGTTGCCAAGCAATGTCTTTGAGGTGCGTGTATGTGTGCGTGCGTATGTGCCTGTGTGCGTGTGTGTGTGTGTGGGTCGTAGAATGTTGTAGCTACCGAAAAAGACAAGAACATTGTTGCTGAAATTTCTCGTGTTTTGTGTGCGTCATGCAAAGTGGCTGCTTGGGGTTGAGGCATGAGCCAGCAAACCTTTGCCGTTAGCTGGGTCTTGGAATACTTTTTTTTTTGCCAATAGCTGGCGACAGCTTAAACGCACACACACAAACATACAAACTTTAAGCTACGGTTCGCTTCTTAAAGATATTTAATTTATGTGGCATACACAAAGATCTCTCCACACACACACACACGCACAGTAAACATTTGCATGCCAAATTTAAGGCGGGTTGCTTGAAAGTCTTTAGCATTATTTACACTCAATTCACCTGCCCTCAATGGCATTTTGGGCAAAAACAAAATTTCAGCTGAAATTCATTTCTTTTACAGCTCGTAAAGTTGCCTTTTTATTTGGCCAGCTTTAGCATGTTCGCATCTTTGGCATTTGCCATTGAAAGGTATTTGCTCGGTTAGACACAGGATTTGCCTCCAATCAAACGGAATTGCAGCTGTATTTAGCATTTACCTCAAATATGCAGGTGAAACAAAAAATTCGAATAATAATTTAAGCTATCAAATAAATTGTACTAAATCTGTGCATTTTATTACAATTTTTATTTAGTTCAGTCTTTGATTTGCGTTTGTTGTAGAATATTATTTTGTAATGTAAATAAAAAGAATTTTTTTTATGTGTTATATATTTGTTAAATTTTGTGTATTTTCCCATTTTCAATGGGTTTAATTTACATATATTTAATATACATATATTACATACTTTTATTGAATTCAATATTAATTATTATATAAATTATAAACGTATGTATTAAGTGAAAATGGAAAATCAGCGTATAATAGTTTTGTTAAATGTTTTATGAAATGAAATTATGATTTACGATACGAATACAAGGTATTTATTATATATATTTTCTGTATATTAATATTTATTTAAGCTGTTTAGAGTATCTCTGTCTGAATAGACCAAAGAGTACTTAATTTTTACAGCATAAAACATTATTTTAATTATTTATGTGCCATTGTCTGGCATTTGTATGGCAGAATTAATGACAACTTCAAGCATAATAATTTAAGGCAATTTACAATTTTTGCCATTAATTTTTGTGAATAGAAATTATATGAAATTTTGTTTCGGATATTTTTTCACATTTTGCAGTGGCAACTTTTTAAATCTTTTTGAAAATCTGCTTTTATGTACAACTAGAGCTAAAGTTTCCTTTTAGAGGCAGAAAAATGATGAAGGTAAAATGATAAAAGCCTGGCCAAGAATAATAGTAGGAAAATTTAAAATCAGATATGAAAAGCCTTTTAGTTCTGGCCAACAATTTCAACAAATTACGAATGGCTCGGCTAGGGGCGGCTAAGACTCAGTCATTCGTTTCTAATAACCCAATGGCTTGGTTATTATGAAAGTTTTTCCATTTTGGCAAAGTTCTGAAAGAAAGAAAAAGTGAAAAATCCCCAACGACATACGCACGAGTAAAATGAAACGATCAAAAAATGTGCAAAAAACTGATGCAATTTACTAGAACACGTTCGGGCATTATAAGAGCAAGTGGTGGGCGTAGCAGGGCTGAGGTGCGAGGTGGGGCTGATGTTACTTAAGAAATTTCATGCAGCATATAGTACATATATATATATATATAAACTTTTGCAGTGACTTTTGTTAAAGGCTGCTGCTCTCTCGCTGAAGTGCATGTGTCTTGATTACAAATGTTGCCAAGCGCTGCTGCTGTGTCCTGCATGTCCTGGATGTGTTTTGTATCCGAGTGCTGGATGTGGGATGCTGGATACTGATGCTGGTTGCCAGGCGCAAACTTGCAAGGACAGCATTTGAATTTGAAATTGAAAACAAGTTTATAACGTGAATTGGCAAATATAGCGCTCAATGGTGGGATGGAATGGGTTAGGGAGGGGCGGGGCAGGGCAAGGCGGGGCAGAGTGTAGGTTAGCTAGTGTAAAAGATTTTCGTGCTGCCACCACGCACGACTGACATTGTCAAACACACACACACACACAGACACACACACAGACACACACATACACTGACTGTGCCATATTGACGCACTTGCAAGTTGAAGTAGCAGCAACTCTTAAAGGGACTTTGGACTTTGGTTCTCTCTTCTTTTTATGCGCCTGGGGGGCTTGGACTTGAACGACTTTTGGAGGCTGCCGGGCTCTTTGTTGTTGCATGCACTCTTTTGCAACTGTGTCGTTGTTATGGCTTACCACCTACCACACGCATGCACGCCCACACACCCACACACTCACGCACACATACTCGTGCAGTTTTCATTTGCGTAAGTCGTTTGCAACGTTTCAACGCCGTGAGGCAAATTGTTTGCTCGCCTCGTTTTCCATTCAAATTGCTTTCTTTTTGCCTTCATAAGTATATATAAATATATGAATGATGTATGTGCATACAGATGCAACTTACATTCTTATGTATCACATGTATGTGTGCACTGCTGATTTATGTACAAACACACACACACAAACACACACACATGTATATAGATGTGGCTCACTGACGCATTGTGTTCCATTTACCTAGAGAAATGCAAATATTGTTGACGCAGTTGCAACTGCTCTCAAATGCTCACAAAATGCAGGTCAAGTTGCTTGTTGCTTAAGGTGCGGGGCAGCAGGAGGCGGGAGAGCGGGAGGCGAATTGGAACAAAGTCTTACAAGATTTTAATAAACATTGCATATTATCTGGGAGTATGTGGGACAGATATCGAATTTCTGCTTTTTCCAATTATTTATAAAATCCAATATGCTCAACATGGGCATAATGAATATTACTTATATTATTATTGTCTCAGTTTTAGCTATTTTATAGCCAGTTTATAGCTATCTATGTCTTGCTCGTCTTGCCTCTGGTTCGCCCAACTTTCTAGAGTATCCAATATTCCATTATATACCTTTCGTAGTAATTGCAACTGATTTAGCCCTGGGCATGATAATTATTGCATTGTTTTCCTGGCAATCTTAATTGAATATGAAATGGAGTCGCACATGCAATGGGCTTAAAGAAAACACAAATATTTGTGCAGCTCATAGAATTTCAAATATTGTTTATTTTTTGGCATATTCATTTAGTCAGAATATGAAAAGTCAACAAAATGCGTTTGGTTTACAGTGACTAAGCGCAGAAGGCGTGACTGTACCTGAGTGCTTTTCCACTGCAATCAGCTGCCAAACAGCTGTGGAGCGGAGCAGTGCCTACTCGTATATAAGGCACGTCGTACGGCCGTTTCGGCAGTGCAGTTCAATCAGCGCATTAGAAAGCTTCGAGCAGCAGCAGGAAAACCAAATAATATTTGCCAATATGAAATCCTTCTGCCTGTTCGTCTACATTGCTGTCATGGCTGTGGTGGTTGCTGGCGCCGATCACAGCCACCAGGCTGGCGGCAAGAGCGGCGAGGTGGTGCACTGGACTACGGGCACCAACACCAAGGGAGCTGCCACACTGAACCACACGGTTGCAGCCACCGTAAAGGCGGCAACAACTGCGGCGCCAACGACCGCGGCCAAGGCGGGCGAGGGGGCAAAGCCCGCTGATGCCGCTAAGGCAGCCGATGTCGCAGCTCCAGCTCCAGCTCCAGCTGCAGGAGCTCCGGCCGCTGAGGCTGCCAAGGATAGTGGCGAGGGCCACCACACTGCCGGCACCACCAGCACTACCACCGCCACTGGCAACAGCACCACCACTGAGGCCGGAGTGACCCACACAACAGCTGCAGGTGCTGCACCAGCTGCAGCTCCTGCCAGCGATGCAAAGCCCGCCAAGCCCACTGAGAAGAAGAAGTGAAGCTATGCAAACGCATGAATATCTAAAGCGCATCTACTCGAAAATGCATCCAAACGAAAATGTATTTAAACTAAATTAATAAATTATGTGCAGACCAAAAATAAGAAGACTTATTCATCTATCAAAGGCAGCTCTTAAAGCATCTCCCGTGTAAGCGGATAGAGCCAGGGCTAACAAGCAGATCACGTATCCTTTTCACTGCAATAAACACCAATAGAGCGATAAGTCGGGCGAACCTAGTCCAGGTGCTCGGCTCACCTGCAGCATCCTGTCTCTGTCTCTCTCTCTCTTAACAAAACCAATTATTTGATTTTAAAATTCCATTAAAAGATAAAAAAAAAAAACGAACGTGAAGAAGTTCGAGCAAGGACAACTGCCTGGATTGTTGCCTGTTGTGGCCGCCTGTTGACATGCCCCGTCCGTCCGTGCGTCTCTCCGGCTGTCCAGCCAAGTCAGGGAGCAATTGCTGTTGTCTTCAGAGATAAACTGGGAGAAGGAAAAAAAAAAAACAGCTAAAAGGGTTTAACACGTACAGCAGTTGGCGACGTCTGAAGCCATAAATAAAAGTCGCACTTGGCGACTGAGCAAAAAAAAAAAAAAAAAAAGAGAAAAAACTCGGCATCTCGGGCCAAAAGACGTTGACAGAGGGCAGCATTAAGACAGCAAAGGGCGACAGGCCGAACACTTTGATAATGATGACAGCCAGTTGTGGCTGCCAGATGTTAGCTCCGGCTTAGTTAGCAAAGAAGTTCTGAGATAACTGCATATCGATTGTCTTGGCAAACTATTAATTGCTTCGATTGATAGTTGAGAGTATGCACTAGTTATAGTTATTTATAGTATATATTCTTAAATGAAACGAAGTTGAGAAAAGTTAGTAAAGTTGGTTTATTGCTACTTGAGCAGTTAATTTAGGCAAAGAAATTGTCCATTTGTTCGCATAGCATTGCAATGTTGTTAAAGATTATTTTATTATAATATTGCCTTTGCTGCTCTGGCTTCAAACTTTGTTATTTAGAATTAATTCTTTGTAACCATCAAATAAAAATAAGTAAATTATTCACTTAACCGCTTGCTCGACTGATAAGGCTTAAGGCTGAATCACTGTCAGCTCTACAAATAAACTTAAAAATTAAATGGCTCAATTAGTCGCTTGAAGTTACTCAAAATATTAATAGGAATGTAGGCGTTCTTTAATATGAATGAAGTCATCTATTCATTTCATGCCAGATTGAATGATGAATTATTTGAAGTATATTGAGCGAACAATTTTTAACAATTTTTATTTTGTATTGTAATTAGTAATTGTTGTTTTTGTAGGTTTTGTGTTGTAAAAAAAAATATGACATTTTTTTGTTTATTTTAATAGGAATAAAAGGAGCCCAAAGGGAAAAACATTTAAGAAATTTGGCTGAAATTATAGAGAAAATTTTGAGTAATTATAGAGGATGTGCAGGAAGTTGATGAATATAATATATATAAATTATAAAAAAAATCAAATAAAAATATAAATAAAATAATAAGAATAAACTGCGTAAAAGAACAATGTCTTCATTCAGTTTCTGTATATAATATATATAAAATATAAAAAAAAAATCAAATAAAAATATAAATAAAATAATAAGAATAAACTGCGTAAAAGAACAATGTGTTCATTCAGTTTCTATGAATTTTATATAAATATAATTCCTATATTCTTATACACAACTTACTTTTATTGTTTGATCATGTTCATAAATTTGATCGCCTTGTTTAAGATATTTGTAAATTAAACGGGGAGAGAGAGCTCTCCGCCTCTATCTCTTTCTCTCTCACTCTTGCTCTCGCAGATAAATTGATGAATAGAGTTCTTGATTGAGAGTTCTGTATAAGTTCAGTCTTCAATTTATGTTCATGTTTATCTAGTACTAGTTACACCCTCTTTTCTTTTTCATAACTCTCCTCCTTTACTCTGGTTATCCATTTCCTGTCCCAATCATAATTTTCATGCTTCAAGCATAACTTCGTTTGGCCAGGCAGCTTAAAGTTTACCTTAAGCAGAGTTTACTGTCATGCCTATTAGTTGAGTCACTGACAAAGGCAGCCCGAATGAGACGTATTTCATTTCAGCTGAGACATGACGAATGCCTCAGCAGTCATCTCTTTGGCCATTGTATGCACTATTCCCCCCTCTCTCTCTCTCCAGCTTTCTCCTCTCTGTCTTTCTCTCTCTAACTTTTATTCTTTCTCTGCCATTAAGAGCATGCCGTGTAGCTGTTAGTAAGACGTCAAGCATTTACTATGTGCTGTATGCTGGCTGGCTTGCTTGTTTATTAGCAGCTGACTAAAAGGGATAAACGCTGCCAGCTGCGTACAACGTGGCGTATGAGTGCTCCACATTCAGCTGGACTTCAATTAGAGCGCCATTGGCTTACCACTCGGCGCAACAACAATGCATTCCCATTCAACAATGTGCAATGTAAACAGCGACGCCCAGGCATGCAGATACCCTAACCGTAGGGTATATTAGTTTGAGGCAAAGGGAAGTGGGCTGAGAGTGAGGGAGCCAGAGTTTTGCCATAATAACATATGAATATGCTGCTTCGCCTGGGCATTTCGTAATCTTTATATAGTTTTTATCTCTTATTTTGTTGGCACTTTGTTTGGGTCTTTGCCATGCGCTGCGCCAAAGTGTAATTGAAATGCACAGTGAAACTTTGAGCATAATGCTCTTACAAGTTTTTCACTTCTCTTCTCTCCTCTTCTTCATTTTTTTTTCTTTTGTAAAACTATAAAATACATTTTATATGGCAAACACTGAGTCGGCAGCAGCAGCAGGAGCAGCAGGAGCAGGAGCAGGAGCAAAGTACATAAGTAGAAATTATGTGCGCATGGGGGTGTAGCTGATGCAGACGGCATGAAAGTCAGACACAGAGCCGTACTCACAGTTGGCATATGAAGTCAACAGCAACAAGAACAACAACAACAGCAACTGGAATAGCAACAACAAATGCTGAAAATATGATTTAATAGTGGAAAGTGGAAAGTGCTTCTCTCATGCTTCGAACAGCATTCGTAACTTTTGCCAAAGCCGACTCGGCGAGCGTAATTTTGTTAGCCAAGTCGAGCGTTGAGGCGTGGACGTGAATGTGAACGTGGGCGTGGTCGTAGGCATGGTCTTGGGCGCCTCAGCTAAAGTTTCTTGCGGTGGCCGGCGTAGCGTCTGACAGCTAGCTGTCAACTCCTCGTGGCTTGCACAAAATTTAAATAAATTGATGAACAAGTAGCAGCTCGAGCTAAAAGCCAACCGACTCTATGCCAAATCCTGCAGTTGACTTGCTTAGCCCGCAGGCGCAGGGATGCGCGCAGCGTGGCAAGCAACAGCGCTGAAAACTTGCCACAAATTGCATTAGCGTCTCTCTCGCTCCCACCCACTGACTGCCCGACGGACTGACAGACTCGGAAACCAAATGCCAGTGCCTGCAGCAGCCAACTGCAACAGCAACTGCAACTGCAACTTCAAGTGGAACTGGAACTGCAGCTCAATCGTATTATGCATAAGGAAAACGGCTAGGCAGTAGAAACATGCTGTTGAGATGTGGTTACTGGCAGCTGCACAGCTGACAGCTGGCCGAAAGGTGCCTCTATTGTGGCTGCAAGTGTTTTCAATAATAAATAAATATATAGAAATGCCATATCTAGAAATGCATTTATCATGAAGTCAAAATAAAAAAAAATAAAAAAAAATATTAACTAAATAAAAAAATAATAATAAATAGAAAAAAAAATTCAAATAACTAAATAATAACAATACAATTTAAAATCAGTAATTATTATTACTTGGCGAATAAGCCAATTTTTTTTTTTTTTTATAAATTGCTTATAAATGTGGGAATTTTTTTATTTTTTTATTTTTATATATTTCTATGTATTTTTTTAAATTTTAATTCCTTAGATTCGAGTTACTTTATGGATTATGCAAATATTTTAACAGATAAAATTAACAATTTAAGCAAATTCAGTAGAATATATTTAGCATTTAATTTTTTGAATATATAATTTCATATTTATCTACAAAAATAATTATAAAAAAAATATATAAAGGTATTAATTAAAATAAAAATAAAAATTAAAATTAAGAGTTATTCTTATTATACATTAATTAAATTAATTATTATTTATTAATTAATATTCAAAATATATATTATTATACTAATATATATTATTAAACTAATATTGTATATGAATTAATTTACATTTATGGATTTGGGTGTGTGGAGAGACACAATTATATATTACAAATTTCAAGGACAGATGAACGAACGAACGGACAACGTCTATTGCCCAAAAACAAATATCAATTCATGAAAATATGAAGTAAAATTTGCAGCATGACAAGTTTTATAATCTAACTGAAACACGCTCAAGTATTCTCCGTAAAAGTCTTTGCACTATTTTCTTCCTATTCCAAGTGAATATTGACAGGAGCGCAACATATACGGTGCGAATTGCAATTCCTTTGACTATATACATATATATAAATATATATGTATGTATGTCTTAGACTGTATATCAGTATATGTGTGTATTGGTGTGCTCGCAGCTTTTGGCGCAAAGTTAACGACGACAACGTCAAGAAGGAAAAAATTCCTTTGGCTGCTGCTGAGACTGTGGCAACTTTTGTTTTAGTTGTGCTGCTGCATGTGTGTATGTGCGTGTGTGCGTGTGTGTATGTGTGTATTGGGTTTTTTTGTACAACTTTGTGCCTTGTTTATGTCGCAGCGATGTCTGCACTTTTAATCGTCGTCTATGCTGTGCTTATTTGCTTCCGTTTTGCTTCCCGCCTCTTTGGGGCATTCAATTTTGCTCCATTTTTCCATGGGTTGTGTTTTTGTTGTTGTTGTTATTGTCGTTCAGCTCTGGTGCAGACTGCAAGTGTCTGCTGTGCTGCTGACATGTCTAAGGAGCGCACTCTGCTCGGCTCGACCCAAAGTGGCAGTGGCAGTGGCAGTGGCACTGGCAGCAGTTTCTTAGCGAACAGCAGGGCAGCTGGGCTGGGGTTAAAGGCGAAGGAAAGAAAGGGGAAAAGAAAAGTTTACAAGTAAATGTGACAATGAACAGACATAAACACGTTTTGGCTGCACAAAACTGTTAAGCGGGGCTGACGGGAGCAACAAACAAGCCGATCTCTCTGTCTCTCTCTGTCTCTCTCTCTCTCTCTCTCTCTCTCTCTCTCTCTCTCTCAGTGTTTGTCTTGCGTTGCAAAAACAACACATGTACGGCTTAAATTGTTTATAAACGTGGCTGATTGTATGTGTGTGTGTGTGTGCGAGTGTGTGTCAATGTGTGGGTGGCACAAAGTTTTATGTCCAAAACGAAAAAGAAGAAGAAAAAACCAACATATAACAAAAACTTGTCAACGACATTTTACGGTTTGTTCGTGTGCGTCACAAATTGATGAAAAGTTTAATGACACGTTCGATTAAAAGCCATTTGATTGGACGCCACGGCTAATGCGACTGATGAGCGTTGCCTGGCGACAGCGCAGAGTTAATGTTAACAATGAGGCATGTGAGTGACGGAAGCTCAGCATGACACGCACAACTGGGCGTATGCGTAATACGAGAGAGTTGAGTAATTGAGTGGAGCTGGGTACTGAGAACTGAGAACTGAGAAGCGGGAACTGAGGACTGAGAAGTGGGTACTGGTACTTTAAAGACAAAGATAAGAGCTTAAATTCATAAATTGAGGCAATGATAAAAATTAATAGAAATGGGAATGAAATGAATTTAAAAATAGAGCATTTATGTAATTAATTTTAAGTATGAATATATTTTATTATAATTATTTTAGTGATAAATGAACATGTATTTTAAATATTTTAGATTGAAAATTCGCATTAAAACAAGTATATATTAAGCTTGCGTGGTGATAAAAGAAAATATACTTAAAAATTAGTTTATTTATCAATATGAATTTATATATCAGTATTAATTAAGCTACTCAAGATATTCGTTTAAATCAGTGTATAATCTTAGCCTAATAGAATATTAACTTGAAGGAAGAGTCGATAAATCAGCTTTAAATTGTGCAACCACAGAGAATCCAGAAGAACAACTATATATAAGCAGTTCAGCCAGCAGAGCTCGAACTGTTTGCTCTTTTCATATATTTATTATTTTAATTGCCTTATGCGTAACACTTTGAAGCATTACAAATGTATTATTCTTACTATCTAAATCTATATTCTAGCGCACATATCGCTGACTATAAAAACAGACATTTTTGAGCGCGATTTCTGTTCCCTTTGCTGTTGTTGTTGCTGCATTTGTTATTTTTGTTGTCAGTCAGGAAACGTCTGCTTAGCGGTTGCATTTCCGCATGGGCGTCCTGTTACACCTAAGACAAACACACGCACACATGGAGAGCTGGCTGCCAGGCAAAGCATATATAAATATGCATACGTGCGCATAGGATTGGCAGCTCCACATCGCTCTCTCTCTCTCTCTTCCTCTCGTTCGCTCCCTCTGTCGTAGTCTTTGAGCTGCCTAGGCAGCCATTTCAAGCACTTCGCTCACTTGAGAAATAAGGATTACAATTTCATTTCAATTTCCTGCTTCTGCTTGTTATGCACACAAACAAAATGCAGCAGCAGCAGCAGCAGCCAAGAATGGCAGCTACTTGCCACGCCCAGCTAAAGTGGGCGCAAGCCACGAGTGTGTGTGTGTGTTTGTGTGTGTGTCTACGTGTTGTTTACTTGAGGCTTAAGGTTTAAAATGGATTTGTTTGACTGGCAGCCAGCCGGCTACACACACTGAGCTGAGATGCACCTCTCTCTTTCTCTCTCCCTCTCTCTCTCTCCCTCTGCCACGCCTCTTATCACCCCCGCCCAGTAGCCTATTGCGAACACATGTCGTACACGCTCAACGCCATTTAAGCTATTTAACAGCTTCCTTGAGCTGCAGTTTTCCTCTCTGCTTTTCAATTTGCTTTAGCTGCTGCTTCTTCCTCTTCTTGCATTGCATTTTCTTTTTGCCGTTATTTTGTCTGTGTGCCATGGCTTAATTAGCTTTTGTTAGCCTGGCAAAAACTTTTGTTTCTCTCTGCTTTGCTTCTCCTCTTGTTTTTGTACTTGTCTGCTTTTGGCCTTTATTATTATTTGCAAGCGTTTTTTAATTTGTAATTTTTATGCCGCTTTCTTCGTTTTTTCTTGTCTCTCTCTCTCTCCCTCTGTCTCTTATCAACATTATCTCGGTCTTCTTTACATTAAGCGGTTGCCGCTTTAACTGCAATTCAGTTTGGAGTGTAATGGACAAAGTTTAATGAAAATTGGGTAGTTAGCTAGGAAATTTAAGTCGCTTACGAGTTGGCTAAGTGAAAACGTTTCTGTGGCTGGCAGTGCATGCAGTTATCGAGCGAGGGAGAGAGCAAGAGAGGTAGAGAGAGAGAGAGAGAGTGAGAGAGATGGCGATGGCTGCAGGTATTTCAAGCTGTGTTATTGTTTTTATAATTAGTGGAAATACAGCTGTTTTTCTTTTGCAATGTTTTTCATTGAATTTCATATTTATTACTATTAATTAATTCCACTAGTTATTCATTTAATTTTATTTAAATTTTATATATATTGTTTTAATGTTAGTTTTAATTATTTTATTCTTTTTTAATTTATTTATTATATTTATTTTTTTTTATACAATTTTATATAACGTATATATATTTTAATAAATTAATTTAATTTTTTATTTATTTTATTTTATTTATTTTTTTTTTATAAATGGTATATAAAAGTAAATATAAATATATTTTTAATATTAATTGTTTATTTTATTTTTTTCTTTAAATATTATATAAATTCACCTTACCACATTTACTGCCTGGAAAACATGTGTTCGCCTATGAAAAATCTGTTTTGAAAATTCATATTTTACAGTTAGCGAGCGAAAATCATATAAATCGCCTGCATCGGCTGAAGGTTCTTTAGTCTTGCATTCAAATGCAAAGAGTATTGATATTTTTATTAGCCGTGCTGCCGGCACTGCTTCTCGGCAGCAAGCAAGACACAAGCACGATGTCTGAAAGTGTTATTCCTGTGGACTCAAAACCGCCCACTCAAATCCCCATAAAAATAGCAAGTTCTGTTAAAGAATTGGTGCCCATTCCATTCGCAGCGTGGCCAGGAAATGCGACAATTACCATCAGACCCATTGTTGGGGCTAAACGAAGTTGGCGGCAAGCACCCTTAAGCCCTTTGAGGCCGAAAAGGAAATGGAGAAAGTCATCTCTTCGCCGACTTACAATTCATACCACAACTCAAGCCAATCATGAGCCAGATATATACAACGAATGAATGAATTAGTTTGAATTAACAATTAACGATTGCTGAAGAGCTTATCTATAGCATAATTAAATATAGTATAGTTACCAGTTACATAATACAGCAAAATGAATATAAAACTTTTTCCCATGGTCAAAATAAAATGATTTAAGCCAAGCTTGTTTTGTACTTACTAAGAAAAATATTTCGAGCTAATTATTATTTTAAAAACAAATTAAATATATATTAAAATAATTCAATATTTGTTTACAAGCTAATTTTATAGAAAAATAAAAATCAATACATATTTTATAAGTTAATTAATATTTTTAAAAATTTATTTAGAGTAATACAAATTTATTTTATTATTATTTGAATTATATGTAATATATATTTTTTAAAATAATAATTTGATTATTAATTTGTTTTTTATTTAATATTTTTAAAATATATATTGTGCATAATGTATACATTTTTACAAAAAATAAATGATTTATTACAAAATATATTATATATTTATTATTTAGCAGTATATATAGCAGAACAATTCCTTGAATATGTTTGTAACAAAGTTTTTGTAAAGAGCTACAAAAATTGATTCCTCTTTGGTAAACTATCATATACAGAATATTTAGTTATTTCCAATTGTATTTGCTTTTATTTTTTCTCTTTTTTTTCTCAATGTAAAACGCATTCAAAACAAAAGACAAACGACAGAAGGGAATATTGTAACTTTTCGTTGAGGCAACAAATTTTCTGGTCCTCCGGCAATGTCGATGCTCGATGCTCGATGCTGCTTTTGTTTCACATTGGCCGTAACGATGTGGCATGTTGCATGGGGGCAGCATGCATTGAAATGGAACACATTTTTATGCAACAAATATGAATTGTGGTAACGAGGAGAGCCGACTGCAGCCATGGGTGTTTGGGGCAGCCAGGCGATGCTTGTTGTGCCTGCCGCAGAGCATTTTGTGGCGCTGAAAATCGGGCATTAGCGTTTGTTTGATTTAGGTCAGTGCAACTTTGTATATGTTGCCCCTATGCCACGCCCACTCAGAGTCAATGCGCTATGCAAAAGAGAGTGAGTGAGAGAGAGTGGGGAGAAAGTGGAGTCAGGACATTTCACTGTGGTCCAGCCAGTTTAGTGTCGTAGAATGTTCTCTCTGGCTTATCCTAACGAATGTGGCTGCTTTTCATTTAAATTTAAATGAACAACGTTGTGCATTGTGTTTTGAGGCACTGTTTGCTGCTGCCGTCGTATTGTTGTTGCTGCGCTTTTAATCTGTGTCAAAATATTTTGCATGTGTGCGACGCTCGTGTTGCCATTGCCTTTTGTATGCAACATTTTAACGCTTGGGGAAATGTTTTTCGACATGGCATATAAAATATACGAAATACGTTGTACTACGTTCTACGTGGTACATACTATAAATTTGTTTTTCACATTTTCCACACTCTCTGCTGTTGTTCTTGCTTTCTGTTTTTCAATATTTGAGCAATTGCCGGCGCCTCTGTGATTTGTGCCCGTGTCTCTGTGTGTGTGTGCGTGTGTTTGTATCTATTTGTGTGGCCAGATATGTTTGTTGTTTGTTGTGCCAAGGGATTAGTTGCTGCAAGTGGCAAAATATGAATTGCTCGTATTTAATTGCAACAGCGGTTGCTGAGTGATCACGGGCTTTGTCACAGATTTTGGGATTGAGAAAACTAGGGAAATTCCAAATATTATGCTTAAATGCATGTGTAAGCCCTTGAAGAGTGCGGAATTTCCCTTTATTGTGGCGGCTTAGTTTGTTGTTGCAGGAAAAATAATATTGCTGCTCGAATGAATTCTAGAAATGGGATTGAGTGATTTTTCCATTTTTGTATGCAACTTTGTATTTGTAAGTAGCGGAATACTAGAGAATGTATTGAGAGTAATTAATAAGTCATGGAATTGTTTTAAGCAGGTTTTGCAGCTTTGTTTGTTGTTGTTATTGTTATGTAGCTTTGTTTCTCTATAAAAAAAAAAAATAATAGTAAATTTATATGCCCAATGGAATAAGGAAAAGCCAAATAGAGATTGTCATTTATGCTAGTTTATTGCTAAAATTAAATTTTATTACATTTTTAAAACGAATTATTGGACACAAAATAAAATAATAAATAATAATTTAAATCCTAATTTAAATTTTAAAAATTCAGTAATTTTTAAAATAATTGTGTAAGGAAATGAAGTTGAAATTAGCTCAATTTTCAGTTTGAGAATATTTTTATTTTAATATATATATTTTTTTATAAACTTCTAAAAGTATTTTCATCCAAATTGTACAGCTGTTTTGGCAACATCATATATATTTCTCTGCTTCAAAAAATATCGACAAATATTTGAGTTCATCTCTCACCAGGTTTGTTTTCCACACAATTTATGTCGATAAAGCTCAAACCGTGACAATGGCTAAAAGCTATATTTCTGCCTGCCACCAAATACAAGTACATAAATATGTGTATGTGTCTTTGTTTGTTTGTGTGTTTTATTTTTGGCTGTTGTAGCACAGTAATTTATGGCTAAAACAGTTAATGAATTGAAAAAATGGCATGTGTCAGCAGAGTGCATGAAATGTTTTTCATACAAATGCCCAGTGTGGTGACGCCTCCATGTTGCCACGCCCACTCCAGCGCCCTGCACTGTCAACTGCTGTGGCCGCCTCTGTGATTGGCAGTTGCATTGATAAGTGCTGCAGGACCATAAAAATAAGTGTGTGTGTGTGTGCGAGTGTGCAACTGTTGTTTGCAACTTGGAAATGCTTTTCTCTACCCTTTCACTATTTTATATGGTGCCTTTGTTTTTGGCCAGCGGAATGCAAAACATGGCTAGCAGTGAGAATGAAAAGTATGCAGCCAGCTGCTTCCACAAAGCGCTGTGACTAACTGTTGGCTGCTTTGCCGTGATTAGGCAACGAGCGATAAACGCCTAACTGGGCTATAAAAGATGCCATTACTTAGAGATTTCTTCAGTGCACTTCAAGTATTTGCTTCAGAACCATGTATATCCAACAGCATCTGTACCTCGGCTGTCTGCTGCTGGTGGCTGGATGCAGGGGCCAGGACTCACAATTTGACGAACAGGATTCCCTGGAGGAGGGCACGATGTCGGGGCTGGGCTATCAAAGTCGAGATGGGATGTCTACCACAGCGAATGGCTTCATGACGACGCCAACGACAAAAAGCCCAACAACAAGTATCTTCGATAGGTTCAGAACCAAGTCACCGGCTACCACGACTACAACGCGCTCCGCAGTTGAGCTCTTCACGCTGCTGCGTAAGACTACAGTGAACACAACTACCGAGAGAGTAAAGACAACAACAGCACAAGTAGCAGGCGCGGCAGGAGTTGCAGGAGTTGCAACAATTGCAGCAGTTGCAGGAGCTACACCAGCTAAAGCAGCTACGGGAGCCACAACAACAGCAACAGCAACAACAACAGCAACAAACGCAGCACCAACGGGCGGCAGGGCAGCAAATGATGCAACATCAGCCACGGCAATTGTTGCAGCTGCCTCAACGTCATCATCGGCTGAAGCAGCGACAACAACAATTGGCAACGGCACAAGGCTGGCCAATGCAAATGCAACCTCAACCACCACCACCAAACGGTCAAAAGTGAGCCCAACAAAGCCCCATACGCTGCATGCGGGCCTCAATGTGAAGACTCCATCGAAGCATTCCACGAACACCAAGCGAATGCCATCCAGCGCCTGTCCGCAAGAGCAGCTGCACTTTGCTCTCCTGCTAATCGTGCTGCTCTTTAGTTGTGTTTCGTTCGCTCTTCAAGCATAACTAAACTAAACGATATCGTCTAGCGGCAATAATTGTGTATATGTAGCAATATGTGTATATAGTTGATGGGCCAGAGGACGAGCTGCCTGAGCTATGATAATGATTCATAATCTAAAATTTATATATATATTTTTAATATATATTTCAATATATCTAAAATTACATTATATAAAATTTTATATATATTTTACGTATTTTAATAAATATAATATTAAATTTACTTTGTAACTATGAATTGTACTAATATTATTATTAATATTATGTTATAAAGAAAACTCATGTAATCTGAGATATTTGCAATCTATTAGACTTTATAACCAATATTTTATATTAAATATTAAACGATTATATTTTTTATGCAAATGAGAGTGCATATTGATTATTATATATTTCAATATTTTCTTTCTAAAACATATTTAAATTCTTTGCATATCCAATTGCGTTAAATTCCACTTAAGCTTTAGCCTTAATTCAGCTCTAACTCAATTGCCCCAAATTTAAAATATTTATTGCCATATTTAGCACATATATATCAGCAATACTATATGCATATCCTTTCTAGACTAAAACATGTTGAGTGCGGTTTTTGATAGCATTTTTGTATACCCTGGGCAAAGGTGAAAATAGGGTATAGTGTTTGGAAAGGAGATAGAAAATTGGCGGAAAATAAATATTAAATTTATATTAATTCTTCAAGGGCAGCAATAGCTGCGTGGATATAGCCTCTGTCTATCTGTCCAGCTGCTTGTTACCATGTCATATATATATATATATATATTATTACATATATTATATATCAATTTTAGCTGAAGAGCTAAAGACTTCAAATCAAAATCTCCACAACAATTTTATCCTCAATAGCTTCAAACCTCTAACTTAACTGGCGTAAAGTACTGCACTTACCCTTGATAGAGAGTATCTTCTAGTCGCGCACTCTCCACAATATATTTATATTGTATACCTATGTATATAGTTTTTTGTTTTTTGTTTTCATTATGACTTTAATTGCATGCGCTCAATTCTCGTTGCGATTTCAATATGAGTTGCGCTGTATTTTCATTTTCATTTTCATTATTATTTATGCACTGAAACAAAAACCCAGAAAAAAAGAATGTGAAAGCTGCGCGAAATTGGATTAAAGTAACGCAAAAAATTAGCTAAAAAAGTGGCTTAAACGAGCTGCGGCACTTTATTTCATTTTTTTTATATTCTTTTTTTTTTTTTTTTTATTTATGGTCAACAGCTGCGTCTATGTGCCAGGGTATTTCTGTGTGTGTGTGTGTGTATAAAATATGTCACAAACTGTTCATAAATTCATTTAGCGCATAAAATTGGCGCCGGCCACTGGCGCAGCGCATGGAATTGCGAGTGAATTATTCAGCATTTAAAAGTGCATCTCATATTTGTTTTAGCTGTATTTTTATTTGAATATATACATACATATATATTTGCATATATACATACATATATATATACATATATAAATATATATATATATATATATTTTTTTTTTTTTTTGCTTTTTCTGTAGTTTTGGAGGCGACAGCCCAAAAACGAGTAACCAATCTGCAAATTTGTGAATAAATATATGCATACGGCGCTGTATAAATATTTTATGCACGTTTCCCATTTGTAGGCGCGTGATGTCATTGATGAAAGTTTTTGGCCAACACCGACTCCTGCTGCTGTTGCTGTTGCCTGTTGAGTGTCAAGTTCAGGGTAAACTGCAAGTTTCCTGGCTAAGCGGCCATCAAACTGCCATTCGATACACGACACTTGACAGCTGCGTTACGTATACGCCATGCGAGCCGGGCTGTAGTATAGAAAATGAATATATATGTATATGTGAGTGTATATATAATGAAATCAGCTGACAAACGGCTTTGCTACAGATTAAATGCTCTGTAAAGCTTATATCCTTAAAAAAAAAAATATAATAATAAATAATAACAAATATCTATGATATTTTTACATATAGTATATACAATTCTTCTAGCTTGTAAATATATATTTCTCATATTCTTATATAAGGGTATTACAAATTGAGCGAGGTTTAGAAATCTCAATGGCAGCTGTTGCCATTTGCACCTTGCGAAATGTTTGCGTTTGCTTTGCCATTTCCAGACGTCAAGTTCAGACACCTTGCTTTTGGCCGTGTTGACGCAGCTGACGGGTGAGCAGAGAAAACTCGAAGTAAAAAAAAAATACAAGATGCGGCAACAACTTGAGACCAACAGCTGCAACATTTGCAACATGACTTGCCACAAAGGAAGCAGATGATGAAGAAGAAGAAGGAGAAGTTGAGACACAACTTTGCATCGCACACGGCGCCAAAAACTTCGAACAGACGAATTTAAGTAATCCATGACCTTAAAATGTTTCAATTAAAAGATTTGTAGCAGCCAGAAGAGGAAGTGAGAGGAGGGAGAAATTGTAGCCAAAGAATTTAATTGAATATATTGGTATAGAGATTTTCTATTAGATATTTTTTTATTTTTTTTTAATATGAACTGAGTTGTACGTAATTTAATATCTGTTTTTTTTATGAGTTGCGCGTAATTTCATATCTGCTATGTTATCCACAGTCTTAGCGAAATATGGTTTGCGTTACATATTGTAAAGTCTGACCATGTGGAACAAGAAAACATATTAAAGAAAACAATTTTTGAAAAGCTGAGCTTTGTTTTTGATATTAGAAACTGTCACAACAAATGGATTTTCATATTTATATTCCATTTATTTATATTTATATCCATTTATTTATTTTTGAAAAGCTGAGCTTTGTTTTTGATATTAGAAACTGTCACAACAAATGGATTTTCATATTTATATTCCATTTATTTATATTATTCCCTAGTCAATGTATGTATGACCTATTTTATGATATGATTTATGTATTTAGTATAGCTAACAATAACAAGCGAATTAAGAATATATTTATATAGTTTAAGAGGTCACCTTCTGAATGCTTCATTATTATCACAATTATCACTATTACTTGCATCAATCATACCCACTCGCTCTCCCTCTGAAGAAAAGACTTCGTTTGCTTTCGTTTCTGTTGAGCGCCTTCAGTTGAACTATTCGTGTCACGCTCTTTACACGAACATCGTTTAGAGAGCGATACGATTGACGTTCGCACAATGAGACTCAATGCAAACGATGCTCACATTCACATACACATGCTCACGCTCAATTCACGTACGATGTGATTAGCGAGCAGAACTAATAAAAACTCAGAAAGAGAGAAGGAGGGGGAGAAATACAGGTTTCCAGGCGATCACAAATTACTTCGTTGACGAACCGATGCGATCGTTTTCTCTCTGAGTTTATTCTCAGAGTAACTGACATCGAGCACCAGTCAATCATTTTTATTATTATTCCTTTTAATTATTTAAGTGTTTTAAATGTATTATTTAATTTTTGCTATACATTATATAATTATTTGAAATAATTTTTAAAATTGTATATAATTTTTACTGCTTGATTATTTTATCTAGGGAAATTTGCATGATTAATTTAACTGTTTTTTGTTCAATATATATTTGATGCACTGGCCAAAATAATTTTATAATTGTATTATTATTATTATTATTTTTTTTGAGTTAAATTGCTTATTTATTTTTATTTATTTTCATTTCTTGTTTTTATTTATTATTTTCATTTAAATACTATATTTTATACTATATTTGGCTATATTTAAAAACTTCTCTGTTGAAATTTAAAAGAAATTATTTTGTTTATCTTTTATTTCTGTTGAACAAGAGTTTTAAAGGAATTAAAATACATTTATATGAAATACGAAGTTTGGACAACTTATTTATTTATTTCTTTTCACAAAAATGTGACTTTAGCTAAGACATGTAACATATGTAGTGCCTGCTGTGCAAGACGTGGTATGAAGCTTTCTTGGGTGCTATTGTGAGTGAGGGTTTTAGATAATCGAAATCAATTATATCAATGAATTACTTAGTTGTCTTAAATGATTTGTGCTTGTGTCCGTGCCTCTTCTTCTTGTTCTTGGACCTATCCTTGACAGTTGGCTTGGTTGTTGTAGCAGTTGTTGTTGTTGTTGCATTAGCCGCTGCAATTGTTGTTGTTGTTGCTGCTGTTGTTTCTGTTGCTGCTGCTTTTGCTGCTGCTGCTGCTGTTGTTTCTGTTGCTGCTGCTTTTGCTGCTGCTGCTGTTGTTGTTGTTGTGGGCATTGCTGTGGTTGTATTTGATGTGGCTGATTTTGTTGCATTTGGTGCAGCCGCTGTTGTGTTAGTAATTGACTCCACAGTTGTTGTTGTTGTTGCTGCTGTTGGTGTAGTTGTGCTCAGCGCATCGCTCTTGAGACTCTGGAAGGTTTCGTCACTGAAGGCCACATAGGGCACATTCATCGTACGCCTGTTCTCTCCAGACATCTGCAGGAATAGCGACACGTCGCTGGGCGTGGCCAGAGACTGAGCAGCCAATGCGCTCAGCATGAGAATCAGATAGAGCTTACGAGTGTCCATAGTCTTTGTTCTAAGTTGGTTGAAGACGAACTGACTCTCTGCCGGCAGAGCTGTCTTTTTATATGTCCTATCGAACGTGTGTGCTCTGCCATGGGGTTGTAATATTTTCATATGTTGAGCGCCGAGATCTGTTTTACTGTTTGGTAAACTTTCAGGTGCTCAGCGAGTATAAGAAAACAGTTGCCCATTGCGGCTAGCAGACGTGAGTCAGCTGAACTGTAAGTAATTTCTGTATAAAAGCCGCTCTGATCGCAGCTGGCAATCAGTTCACTCCGAACAGTACTTCCGACTAATTGTCAAAATGCATTTTCTACCAGTCCTGGCAATGCTTGTGCTCATCGCAGTGGTTATGCAGCCAGTGCCCAGCAAGGCGGAGGCTGAGTCCCTAGCGGAGCCAGCTGCGACCACGAAGCCCGATGTCAAGAAGCAGGTGATCAGGACAACGACTCTCTCGCCAAGGGACTTCTTCCTGAAGCACGCCAAGAAAACCACCCATGCAGCCAAGAAGGCGGCACCAACAGCGGCGGCGACAACGCCTGGTGCAACGCCCACGGCCCATGCGCCCGCGGCACATGCGCCCACGGCCAAGCCCCAGGCCAAGGGCAAGCCCAAGTCGAAGGGCGGCAAGCCGGCCAAGGGCAGGCCCGCTCGCAAGAACCGTGCCCAGTGCTCCCAGTGCGCTAGCACTACCCCAGTAGTGACGCACATGGAGAAGAAGGGGGAGCCAGCTCCAGCCACTCCCGTTGCGGCCGCCACTCCCGCTGTCAACCAAACCGCGGCGCATGCCGCTCCCGTCGTCGTGAATCAGTTCTATGGCGACGAGATGCTGAAGGACTTGGCCATGGACGGCAGTGCCCCGGCGCCGGTGATTGCACATGCAGCCGAGGCAGCCAACCTGATCAAAGCCAATCTCATTGGACTCGAGAGCGGCAACATGACCATTGAAGAGGCCAACGTCTAGGCCCCGGAAAAACTTCACCCTCGATCCCCCACTGGCAGCAATACATGAATTGTAATTCCATAAAAACAAAAAACAAAAAAAAAAAAAAGAGAAGAATTATAATAAAGAGAGATATTCAAAACGAAAATGAATACGAAAGTGGCAAAAGTTGAAACTCATTAGCATTAAAATGCAATTAGGGTCAATTAAAACACTCGAAAGGCCCGAATAGTCGAACGCAATCCAAATGATAATAAACATGCAATGTCCCTGACACGGCGAACGCAAATGGAAATTTGTAAAATGTGATATGTAAAATGTAAATTTTTAGAATGCATTGCGCCGACTCTGCCGAAAAACTCTGATAAAAAGTGCCAAATCGAAAATGGGGAGGGAGAAAAAAAGGGAAATGGGTCAAGCGAAATGTTAATAAACGCTGAAACGTGGCCATAATTTCCCGTTACTTTTCTAATCTGCTGATAATATTAGAGGCCATAAATTTTCGCTTGCTTTCATAAATTGTTCGTGCATAAATTCTTGCGCTCAAATCTCTGCTACGGCTACACCTGCCCACTCTCCCCCCCTGCCCCCTGCCCCACCCACTATATGGAGCAATGAAAATGTTGTTGGATCCTGCAGCAGCTTTTCAAATATTCATTCATGCAAATTCATTAACGTATTTTTTTTTGTCCGCCGTCACGTTATGAATGCAAAGGCTGCACATCGGGCAGACAGCAAAAAGAATATTACGTACACGTATTGTATATTACGTATACGCCACCGCAACGAGCTGGCAGAAGCGAAAAAAAATCAGAGAAAAACGAAATGCAAACAAAATATAGAGCCGGGCAATGTAAAGTGGTTTGTTTTTTATAGCCGCCGCTGCAGACGATTGAGTTTTCTTCATTTTGCTTTAGTGTGTGTGTGTGTGCGAGTGTGTGAGTATTGGTCCACCGCCATTTTCCACGTAGGCAACTCTTAAGCGTTGCTCACAAAATGTGTGTCTGAGTGTGTGTGTGGTGAAAATAAATTTTGCGGCTTGCAAAAAAAAAAAAAAAAAAAAAAAAAAAAAAAAACAGCTGCCGCTGAGTTTGGCTGCTGTTATTAAAAATACAACGTAGTAAATTATAAAAGAAAAGGAAACTGCAAAAGTAAAAAAAGAAATGTAAAATAAAAGAAAAATATTAGAAAAACGCAACAAAAGTTGAGCTGGAAAAACTTTTGTCTGGCCGCCGGCGTCGGCGTCGCCATCTTGGCTGCGGTTTTTCCACTAGTCCTGCTGCCACATCTGCTTCTTCTTCATCTTTATTCTATGCATTTGCCGCGTGCCTCGTGCCGCGTTTTTCCTTTTCTCTTTGCTTTGGTTTTGTTTGTTTTGTTCACTGTTTTGCATTTCGCGCATTTGCCGCTTTTTTAATTTCTCAACAAGCTTTTTGACGTCAAAATAAGCGTAATATTTAGTTGTACTCGGCCAAAGAAAATAGAGGTAAGCAAAAAGGAAAAGCGAAAAGGAAAAACAACACAAGTACAACAGCAGCAGCAGCAGCAGCAGCAGACGAAGAAAATTATGTTTAGCAATGCGGAAGTAAGCATATTATTTCGCTATTTTTCGCTAGAGTCTGAAGAGCGAGCACTTCTGTTACCCCTCCCCACTGCTTTCCAACCCTTTCCTTCATTTATGAGTTTTTTTCCTGCTCTGCAAACTGTACTGTTAATTATGCAAGTGAAAATATAAATTTCCGTGAAGTGAAATAAGCATAGTTGAAATTTTCCGACTTTGTTTAATGAATTACTTTTGATTACATATTCTAAAGAAAGTGCAGAAAATTACATAAATAACTGCCATATTGTTTCAAGTGTATTTATTTAAATTGTAATACATTATTTATAGGTCATTTTTAATTATAAATAAATATATATTTAGATTTTATACTGAGCTATGGAATTTTTTGATAATGAATATATATAAATATGGAGTAAGGTAAATAATAAATAGGATATTAAATAAAAAAATATATTTTTCTAATAAAGCTTCTATATATTATAATCCTAGTTCAATATTAAGTTTAGCTTAGGTATAGAAAAAATTTAGGGAATATTAATACAAAATAATATATTATTTTCTTTAGAGTCAATAAGAAAATCTTAAGGCTGATGCATAGGAGATATTTAGCTGTTCATACTTATATATATTTTAATAAATATTGAAAAATCTAAATATACACTAATTTTTTTAAAATTTATATATATGCCTTTTATATATATATCCATTATAAATATTTCAAATTTCTTTTATTACAGGTAAGCTGAAGAAAATATTTTAAAATTAAGGAATATCAGCAAGGAGCCTAGATAGTATTCTATTGAGCAGATGTAAGTAATAATAATATGCATTATTGATTGTGTCCAATACTTAGATTAAATCGAATAATATTGAGGTAAAGAATATCAAGGAAAAATTAAATTTAAATATATGTAAAGAGCAAAACTTGAATTTATATGCCAGCTCATAGTGAGTAAAGTTTTATTTAAAGTAAAAAACAATATTTATTATGCATATAAATTCCGTTTGCAATTTGCTTAACTTTAATATTAATGCCAATCTCAGTTTTAGTTGGCAGCAAAAAAGAAAATCTCAGCCACAGCTCAACAATGGCTGTTGCTCTCCGCACGGGTTTTACGAGTCAGCCACAAAAACAGCCATTATAAGGCTTTTCTTTTTTTTTTTTTTTTTTTTTTTTTGAGTAGAGGCAAGACCATAAATAAGCGATTACCACAAGTTTTTGCTTTATATAAGCAAATAACTGTTAAGAGTGCTGCTGACTATCATTTGGTTTATAGTTCGATGTGCTTGTAAATTTGCGTAGATTTAACAGCATTTTATCATTTTGGAAAACCTTTTTCAATATATTAACTGTCAAGCGAACAATATGACCAAGTGAGTGGGAGGAGGAGAGAGAAGGAGAGAGTACGCGACTATTGAGATAAATATCGTGCATAAATATCATAAAAGAATTCGCCATAAAAGCGCGCAGATTATCTCAGAATATGCGTATGGGATAACTCGGAGGGGAGAGTTTAGATATCAGCGACAGTTTATCTCTGGCAAGTCTCACTGGCAAGTGGTATGGTGGGGGCGTGGTGGGGGGCGTAGGCAATGTCAAAGCATTATGAAAAATGTAGCATGCCTAAAAATATGTTTGAAGCGCCAAATGCAAAGCAATTTAGCGTAAAAAGGCAGCCAACTAAAGACACAAGGGCACGAGGCGGGGCAGAGGCAGTGGCAGCGGCAAATTTCGATTCAGGCTGCTGGAAATATTGAAGGGGAGCGGGAGCTGTTGCCTCGACGGAATGCTTTTGTGGCTGGCGTGAAGGCTTTCAAATCAAATGAGTGGGCACATTGTGCGCCCATATGGGGAGTCTGGTCGGGCCAGACGGCCTGGATTGTCGTGTCGTTGAGGACGAAGAAGAGGCGGCAGCAGCAACAGCGAAAGAAAAAAATAAAACAAACTAATTTATTACTTTAATTCGCGTTCAAAGTGGCTGCCGTTTGTCTTTTCCTGTTTTACAATTTTTGTTGAGTGCCAAGTTATAAATGATGCGTCATTCAGGACTAATCCCCCCGCCCCCCACACGGCTGCCGCGCCACCAGACCCACAGCTATATCATATTATGCGCAACCATGGTGTCGTAAATCGCTTTTCGAATGTTGCATCTATTGGCATTTGCCCTGCCTCGGCCTCAGCCTCTCCATCTCTCTCTCTCCCTCTCTTTGTGTCGATTTTTATCAGTTTTGCGGCATCATGTAACCCAGTTTCCATTCTGTTGAACTAACCTTGTAAGCGTACACAAATTTATGTGTACTATTCTGGGCTGCCTTCGTCTTGCCATACAACTGTCTCTGGCTTTGTGCGCTGCGTTTTGTTGTGATTTATTGCATACTTCTTGGCGGATTTTCCTATTTTGTACAACAGTTTCTTTTTATTTTTATTTTTTGTTCAGTTGGCTCCTCTTTTTTTTTGGAAGTTGATATTTTATTTCTTGTTTCCTACACACTGACTTGCCAAGCGCCAAGGCTTAAAGTGATTGCTAACTGTGTGTGTGTGTGTGTCTGTGTGTGTGTTTCCTTTGATTTAGTGTTTGTTGTGATTTAAAAGTTTTTGTACGTGGGAGCTGGCAAATCAAGTTGTCTTTTCATGGTCAGCCTTAGACGGAAGAGAGCTCTGAGAATGCGACTTTGTCGTTCAGTTCTATAAAAAGTTGCTTTAATGCTTGAGTTCCTTGCGTAGATGTAACTCGATTTCTTTGATATATTTATAGAAATACATTTTTACAATTTTCACAAAATTTATTGCATTTATTACAAGCTAATATTATGAAAGTCATTTAATAAAATATATTATTTAATGGAACTTAATGCTTTAGAAATTGTTTTTAAAGTTTGAAACTAAGCTGTTGTCTTAAATGGTACTGGATTTGACCTATATTAAGTAAATATATTAAGTACAAAAATTCAATTAATTTTCTTTTATTTTATATTATAATTCTTATTTTTTTTTTTTTTTTTTTTTTTTTTTTTTTTTTTTAGGTCATTTATATTTTATATATTTTTTATTGAATATATTTGTTAATTTATTTTTATTATTTTATTATTACTATATTAATAAAAATGTCAATTAATTGACTTTACTTTGAGGCAATATTAAATTTATTTTCTTTTATTAAATTTATTTTGAACCACATTCACTTCAAGTTTTCATTATATTTATATATATATATTTCTGAAGACTTATGCCAGTGCTCAGATTAAGCTTACCCTTATTCCAACATGACATTTTTATCGTTATGTCACGCTCAAAGTGTTATGATTATGTACATGAACTGCTCGTATAGACCGCCATATATAATGCTATTATCCATTATATGAATTGCATGCCATGATAATTTAAGCGTTCGACATTCAACGTTGCACTTAGTTTCGCTCGAGTCCCTCGTCTCGTATGCGTAATATCAGTATGGAGAAAATCTAATGCAAATATCACTTGAACTGCGCCACCTTAGGACTTACCCTCGCGCACAGCGAGAACTGCACTCGGAGCCAATCCGCAAGCAGGGCTAGACCAATAACCACTTAACACGTACACGACATCATCGTCTTTGAGTCCTTTCGTGTGCTCGCACTACGTTCACGGCGTCATCAAAAGCGCAAAAAGCGTTCGGCAGCAGCGCGCCAATAACAATCATACGCCCCATTGTGCAGCTTTGTAAGAACAACAACCACAACAAGAAGAACAGCAGCAGCAGCAGCAGCAAGAGCACACACAAGAAGAAAAAAGCTGAAATCAAATTTTCAACCTTCATTAAGCGCTTTGTTGACACCGGGCCAGCAACTTTAAATAGTTTGCCTGCCTGCCTCCCCCTCTCTTTCTCTCTCTGTCTTTCTCACTCTCTGCTGTGGCTGCCTGGCTTGGCTTGTCTCCTTGCAGCTGGCATCTGCTGCTGCTGCTGCTTAACACTTTTTTTTTTTATCATTTAATCCTGCGGCCGCAACAGGGCAAAGCAAAGCTATAGCCAGGCCACGGCAGCCCAGGCGCTTGGCCCGGTAATAAATTGTAAGGACATTAAATTCGTTAACAGCAATTTAACGATTAACGACAGGTAAAGCGCACAAAAAGGTGGCAAGGACCACAGCATAGTAGTAGTAAATTGCTTAGCTGCAACTAATTTGAATAAATTGAAATTCATAATAAATTATAATGTTTATATGCAATAATTTTAAGTTCCTGTTCATCATGATTTCGCTGAGTGTATTGACTCATCCATTAACCAGGATTACCTTCACATATATATATACCCGCTGTTTTATTTTGGCCAGCTCAGCTACTTGCCTTTGACTTGGCCAAGGGACGCGCGCATCGTATGTGGAATTTTAATTCGATGCAAAAGGCGGAAGCAGTCAACCAGACCAGAAACAGCCTGGACGGAAGTGGGTTAAAAGCAACGCACATACATACACACACATGCACACACAGACACACATGCAGATGTTTGTTGACTGTCTGCTGTTCGCTCTCCCTCCCTCCCTCATGCTCGCCCTCTCCATCTCTTTTACACTTCCTGCTAGTCCGCTCATGTTCTTGTAAGCCATAATATCGATTAAGGATTATGATAATGATTGTGTGCTTATGTTGTAATTGCAAAACTCAAACAGCTACCGATGCAAACAGACACACACACACACAGAGAGACAGACAAGAGGTTAGACACGCACACACACACACATATATATAGGGGGAGATAATGTGTGTGTGTGGTTTGTTGTCGCGCAGGTTTGCATGCATGAATAAGTCGTGAAGATTGATTAGGAATTTGTGTCATGGTATTAAAGCGCTTGTTCTTGTTGTTGTCCCTTATAATTGCTCAATGTCGCGTTGTCATTGTCAGGCTCACGAAAACAGAAGCCACACACAGACACACACACACACACACACACATGTATAGGGGCACACGTGCTTGCAGCAAAAGCCGCTTTTTGGTTAATTTGACAGCAGCTCAAATTTTGGTTGTACTTACTATCTCCCTCTCTCTATCTCTCTCTCTGTGTTTTAATACTTTGCTGCCTTTCTCTCTGGTAATGCCTTTAGGCTTTCAATAATTTATACTTAATAAGCTGCTAACAAAATGACTATTAGCTGCTGTTACTTTGTATAAAGTAAGCTAATGAGAAAACGATGAATGCTTGGATAGCAAGTGAAATCGGAACTTTAAGTGATATCTATTATTCTTAGAGAATGACTAATTATTTATTACGAAAATGTAGATTATTTGTTAGATAAAACAGATAAATAGATAAAAAATTTTGGATAAATTAAATAAATCATTTTGCTTAAGTGACTTATAATTTAAAAAAATCTTTGATTTTTTTTACGGAATGAATGAGTTGTATTACATATACACATTCAAGCTCAGATTCCTATAGATATTCTTATTGATATTCTAATTAATCAACATTGCTTCTCTTAACTATTATATTAATATTCGCTATTCCCTTATTACGTATATAAAACTCAATATTAAATTTTATATTAATATTCCCTTTTCCTTTATTTCTAATGTGAAACTCAATATTATATTTTATATTAATATTCTCTATATCTCTATATCTCTATCTCTATATTCCCCATTTACCCTAAGACTTACAGAAGTTTCATACCCTCACCTCGCTTCAGCTTGCTTGAAAGTCAACATATGCATTACTTATATTAATCATACGCACTGTATGCTGCGCTCCAATACTTTTTAATGAATAATCTAATATGCATTTCAGCTGCTGTCTGTTTATTAAGGTATTTTACCAGCATCCAATTAGAGCCATCAACAACTTGAAAATGAATGGCTTCAGCTGAACCTTTCGCACAATTCTCAACACGCTTTTACCATTTATGCAACTTTTCCGTTGTTCTTCAAAGGCTTTTAGTTCTGTGTCATATTATCATTTGTATTTTTTGTATTTCCCTTTTTTTTTTTGGCTTTTTTGTTGTCAGTTTTAGTTATAAACAAAAACAAAAAGAAAGCAGCGTTGGGGCAACCAACTGACAGCTTCTTTTGTCACTTTTTGCCGACTGCTGCGAGGCGGAGTGAGCCGGAGTGAGCGGCCAAAGCCGCATAAAAACCGGAAACTTTGTTGCTAAACAGCCAAACAAATAGATATGAATATACGTGGCTCTGTCACTCTGTGGACCCCTATATATGTGAATGTGTGTGAGGGTGTGTGTGAGTGTGTGGGCTTGCTGCAGTTTTTCTGCTCTATTTATCCCCTAGCTCTTTTTATTCCAAGCACTTTTTCCTTTTCGTCTCTCTGTCCTGTTACGTCGCTGCATTGTTTTTCATTAGGCATTAAAAATTGTTTTCCCTGCGCTGCTGTCGACTTAACGCGGTGGCTACTTTGTTATGAAGCGAATTTTTCGCAGCATTTTCACTTTTTCCAATAAGCAGCAGAGAGGGAGTGGGAGAGAGGGAGAGAGAGAGAGGAGATGAGTGCTCATGTGGGTATTCGAGGGGCATGTCAGACTAATGTATGCCAGGCGCTTGTTAAACTTTTTCCTATATTCAGCTGCGTCTACCTTATCCTCACTTCGGCTGCTGCTGCTGCCAGCGAAGCTCTTAACGGTAATTAGATGCAGGATAAGGCATGTAAATTTCTGTAAAAAGTCCACTCGGCTACGCGCCTGAGAGCCATATTCCATAAGAGTCTAATGAGATTATGAATTATGAAGTTATTGAGCGATGCGGGCGAATAGCATGAAAAATGCGCTGCTTAAAGCGGCAGCAGAAAAGAATATTTCGTGAATATTTTATTTCATATTCGATATATAATACTTTTTGCCATTTAAAAGGGCAGCTCTGTGCTGCCTTGATATATCATTTATTTTGGCTAACACATGTATTATTTAAGAGAGTGTCCCCAATGGCCGGCAAGCGAGAGGATATTTAAAAAATGCTACAATGTCTGTGAATTGGGTGCAGTGGCACGCCCCTAAATGCCAACACGTGCCTCACATACGGCAAATGATATCGATTGCCACAATAGGAGCAGCCACAACAGAGATGGCATGCGTCTGTGTGCGATAGAGAGGGAGAGAGGGGGAGAGCTAGCACCTTGGAGCTTTAAATAAATAAAATTTCTTGCTGAGCTAAATCCGCCAGAAATCCCATTTTGTATGGCAAATGCTGGGCTGAGAATTCAAAATGCGGCTTGAATTCTCAAAGAGCCGACACCGCATAGCTGAGATGATAAAATATCGCATAAAAAATGAATTTCTCTCCATCTTCATCTCCATCTCGCTCGACTGAAATTTCCACTTGATGTGTCGCTTTTTCGTTGGCTGGCGACGCGTCGCGAGCATTTAGCAGTTTCCATAAGGTGAGCTCCTCGTTCGCTCCTCGTTCGCTCAGTGCCTGTGAGTGTGCAAATATTATGCCATTTCCGGCCAAAGTGGTTTCTGATAGTCATCCAAGCTAACAACGCCCCATTTTCCAATCCCATTCCACAGTCTCTGAGACTGTTGTCCCGGTTATCCTTCGCCGTTGTCGTCTGTGCGCCCACTTCAAAATATCGATTTATGTCTTGACTTGAGCAGCCGTTTTGAGAAGTCGCCTTTTTTTGCTCGCTTTGTTTTTTGTTTGTTTGCTTGCCGCAAAATTCAAATAGCTGGATTAAGTGCGAGTCACAGTTAGAGCCTGATGGCTAAGAGCCAGGCTCCATGGCCAATCGATTGATGAGCCAAAGATTTTAGCCTTCCTCAAAATGTTTGTCCTGCCAATTTCGTCTGACTTCGTGGCACGTAATTTGGAAGCCTTTGCTAATTTGCTCAATATGCTGATGGCTCTCAGCCATTTAGTAACTGCCGAGTGCATCCCTTTGGCCCACTTTATAAACTACATTTTAATACTGCATTAAGACTGCTCGGCACGTTTCAACTGTCGTGCTATCGAAAATGATAATGAAAAAGGTGAATGGAACTGGCAAATGGATATGCTCAATAGATGAGCGGGAGATGTTTGGATAGAGTATTGATTGTGAGAGAGAAATCTGGATATTTTATATAGGACATATAGTGAAAGAAAAATTTATTAAAATAATAATGATTTAAGGCCTGAATCAAGTAAATTGTAATATGAAATATGATATTAGAAAATACCTGCCTTTTCGAAAAGTTCAAATGGCCTTGCTGCTAATGGCTCAGCTTAGCCCATGTCTCACAAGCTGCTAGGTAACAAGATGCATCATTTATTTATGCTACCCCAATTGCTTGGTATAATTCCAGCTATTTGCACATATCCCAGCAGCCAAAACTCTGGCGACTGGTGAAGCTGGAGCTCGAGCCAATGCGTTGGTCAGGACATTGTGCAGCAGAATTTTTATCACGTATTTCTAATTAGCACACGAAATGCGCCAGGCAGCTGCTGCGTTCGAGCAGAGGCAAAAGTCATGGGGCGACTGCATTAGGGGCGGGGCTGAAAGAATATTGCACCAATTGCATGAGCGACGCTTCGCTGCTCCAGGGAGTGAGAGTTAAGGCTGCAGCTGGAACGCAACTGCGGCACACGCCAAATGATATCAACGTCAATGCGAAATTTTTGACATTAAACTGCAGACAGTAGGGGAGAGAGAGAGATAGAGAGAGAGAGATTGAGTGAGCGGGATGCTATTGGGAGTTGAGGAAGTGCAGTGAATGAACCGTTGGCGATGCTCGGGACGTGCTTTAACGCCTGTCTTCCAGCTTTCAAGTTTGTTTAACCCATGCAGCCGGCGACTGTTTGCCGACACAGGATCAAGTTTGAGTTGGCCAAGCCCTGGCACGTGTCTGCTCGTCTAGAGGCTTGAGGCATCGTCTCTCTCTCTCTCTCTCTCTGCTGAGAGTCGGCACACACTTTACTTACTCCGTGGCGCGAGTTGGGCGACTTTAAAGAGCAGCTTGCTTAATTGCCCGAAAAATTGACCCACAAATGCCGAGCGACTGTCATGTTTGCATCAACCGTGAGCCAATCAATTTTCATTGATTTTATTTAACAAATAAATAAACAAAATGAAAAATAAAACACAGAGTGAAACGTGACATGGCCAAAAGAGTTGGCGATTAAGTGAGCCACCTCAAAGATACTCTGTAGGCGCGAATGAAATCAGAGTCGAAGAATTTTCGATGTAGATATATGGCATGTGTTTGAAAACAAAGATTTTTGTATTTCTATATATTTTTATAGATATAAATTCATATCCTTAGAGTGTATATGAATCTCTACTATAGCATACTTAAATTTAATATAAATTATATAATAAACATTCTGTTAAAGTAATAAATAAGTTGAAAGTCTAGTATACCCTTGCCACATCTCTGTAATATTGCTGGGTGTTTTTAATTGGAGATACCTTGCATAACAAATCGCTAGATAAGTGAAGTGATAAAACGAGCATATACCTACATATTTCATTAGCAGCGTACGGCTAGAAAAGCATAAAAATCTTAGGGTGTAACCTATAAAGCTGAATAATACAATATTTGATAATATTTTATATAATAGTAAAATTCGCTGGAAAACATATGAAGTTCTTTATATATTTTGTGTAATTTTTTTTTTTTTTTTTTAGCATTTTCTTGTTAGTAGGTTGGTAGTAGTGGGTAGTAAAAGACAAAATATTGAGTTCTTATATTAAAATAAACCCAATAAAAATATATTCTTTCCAATTTTTATTTAATATAAAGTGCACAACAAATAAAACCCATTACATCGCTGCCACATCACTTGCACATTTACAGGGTATTCAAACAGCATTTGGTTGCTTAATTTGTTCAGGGTAGTACTGGCATCAGGCCTGCTCCACCTCATCCCGCGGCGTCTGTGTGTGTTGTATAAAAACAATTGGCTTTCTGCATAAATAAATAAATTTTCCTGAAAAAAAAAGAACAACAACAAAAAACGAATGTGTGACTGTCTGTCACGTGTTGCTGTTGCAGTTGCCGTTACTGTAACTGTAACTGTAACTGTAGCTGTGACAGATGATGTTATATATGTGCCGTTGCCCGTGTTCACGTCGACAGTTCCCGAAAATTTGCCCACAAAGCTTACATGAGCATGAATTTAATTAAGCCGCACCGAAAATATTCACAATACTTTTGCAAAGCATACAAAAATAAAGAAAATTAAAAAAAAAATTTAATCAGAGAAAAAAAAATGTACTTATTTATTTTTAGGATTACGTTTTTAATAAATTAAAAAAAAAAAAATATTTTTTGTTTGTTTCTGATTTTGAACAGAAAAATTTATGATTGTCATTTGCATTTTTTTTTTTCGATTATTATTGATTATTTGCAAATTTCAATTTTTAACTAAGCTTTCCTCTATCATTTTCATATATAATTATAGTTAATTAAGCTAAATGCAATAACAAATAAAAATCAAATATTCATTGCAATTGTCTATTAATATAATTTGCATTTTATTTGCCCATTCGAAATATGATTCTAATGTCAATTAGCCCCGAAACCAAACACAATCAAATATATCCAAAGTAAATAAACGAAAATTATGCTAATTATAGAAAATTTAGATTGAGTAAATGATATATGGGGTCTGATATGAGCCTGAAATGTATACAATATTGGATTATTCATGGGGAAGGGAAAACCTCTTCAGCTGGGCCAAGTTAATTTTATCAAAAATAGTGCAAATTTCCGTTTAATTTTTTAGTTAAATTTTCCAATTGGCTGAATTGCCGGTGTTTCTGCTCCTGCTCCTGCTACTCCTGCTCCTCCTGCTGCTGCTGCAGTTTTCCGCACCATCAATTCCAAATCAATCAATGTCATTCTTCTATAAATCATGCACATAAATAAAGGTGTATGAAAAGTTTTGTGAGCTCAACACACACACACACACACACACACACACACACAGTCGGAAAGGTGTTACGGCAACAGCTGCTGCATTATATATTATTAATAAAAATGTGTTATATGTGCATGAGTGCGTGTGTAGGTGTCTCTCGTCTATCTTGTATACCATTTCCATTTGAAAAGCAGCAAAACTTTGTCTACCAAGATTTTCTTGAGTTTTTCATAGTTGCCTCTGTGTGTGCGTGTGTGTGTGTGTGAGAGTGTGTGTGCGTGTGTGTGAGTGTGACGCATTTTCAATTAGTTTCAATGACACTCAGCACGTGGAAGCGTCCCACGTTGCCTGCTGGCAAATGTATCAACGTCATTCACACGACACATCGGGGGTTCGGGATCAGCCAGACGAGAGCTCGAATGCCTGATAGTCGGCAAATAGATTGGCAATAAATGCACCGTTAAATCAGCACTATTGTGGCCATAACTGTGGGTCTGGAGGCAGCCTTACCAGCTGCTGTAGCAGCAGCGGGAGCACAGCTCTCCATCTCTCCCTCTCCCTTTCTCTATCCCGCTTTCAGCCAGGGCTTGAAAACTTTTGCATGAGTAATGAGCGGCATGAGTGGGCGCTGGAAAATAACGCTTGAATAAAGTTCATGTAGGGCTTGCTTTGAGTTCAAGACTTGGCGGGGATAAGCAGCGCGCGCTCAAATTGAAAAGAGACTACAGAGAATATTCATGAAAATAAATAGTTCGCTTAATGGAGATAAGTATTATCAACTTGTACAGAGAGAAGCAGGGAAATCTTGATGGAAATTTGTAGAAAAACTTAAATGAGCTGGGAGGCATATATTTAGTAATGCTAAGAGAGAATCTAAAAGAGTACCAAGCAGAGAGAAGCTAAAGTTAGAAGAAACTTGGAATCGAGTGGAATATGAAAGCAGCTTAATCTAGTTTCCCATATGCTCCAAAATGTTTCATTCTATATGTTTGTTCCCTCTTCGTTGCCTCTCGACTGCCTACCATCATCATTGCTCTCTCCCACTGTCAGTCACAGCAGCTTTATGATATATACGATTAAGTCAATTCGTTTATTTCATCCAATTATCTCACTCGCTTTTATTCCCACCTCTCACGTTTGCTGTTCGTCTCTCGCTTTGCATTTTACACTGAACGCTTTTTTGCAGCTTACTTAATTCATTAACCATTTAAGTGAGCCGCTTGTTTGTTTAAAATTCATTTTGTAATTTGGCCCACAAATTTATGTTGAATTTCATGCACTGAACACACACAGCTTTCGTTCTTTCCCTTTTTTTTTCTTTTTGTAATTTGTGTGAAATGTGCTTTTAATTAAATTTTTGTTGAAGAGAGAACTATAAAAAAAAGTGCAATATACACACATATATATTTATATATATAAAATAATGTGAGCGTGTGTTTGTTTAAGGGCAGCTCATATCTAGCATATGCGGGCCGTGTACATAGACTTACACACAGAGCTGTTTATAGATATTTTAAAAAAATATTTCGCTTCTTTTGCAACATTTTTTTTGTGCCCATATGAGTTTTACCTTTTTAATTAAGTGAGCACACACACTCACACACAAAAGTGAGATAGTTGTGTGAGAATAAAAAAATATCTTCATAGAAACTGATAATGGGGCGCATGTTGCATGAACTTGATTTTTTCTGTTTGGCTGAGATCAACTTTAAATGATTTATAAAATGCGCATAATACCAACACATTGACCACGAAATATTTGCATAAGTCCTTCTACTCGTTTCGATTTTATTCCACTTGCTGCTCCCGTTTCCTGGCAAAAACAATATGCATTTAAATGCCACACATGCATTTAATAGCCGTGCAGTTATTTAAAGCGAGCCACATCTCGACAAAGTCAACAGGCTGCGAAATGTTTGCATTTTTATGAAAATACTACGAGCACAATGCGGCATATGTGCGAGAAAAAAACTGGAGTTATGTGTAGATGGAGCGTATATGAAAAGGAAGAGAGCTAATTGGCAGTCAAGCGAAAATCGATCGGATAGCTGGAACAGCAGACGGTGATGGAACGGGAGAGAGGGGGAGAGTAACATGCTGAACAAAAGAAAAAATAGCCGCAAACTAGCCCAAAGGAAGAAAAGTATGGCGATAAATATGTTGTATAAGTACATGTATAAAATGCAAGTGTGATAAAATATGAAATAATTATTTATGTATATAAATTTTAAATATTTATATAAATTTATACTGTCATCTATATGTAGCTATTATAAACGATAATCAAAATGAAAAATAAATTCTAGGTTCGCTTTGAATATTTATTTGTATATTTCAATATTTAGGTATGGTTTTTGCTGCTGAAAAAGAATTAGGTTTACTTATGCTAATATTCAATACAAAAATATTTTTTATTTAAATTATATTACGCCAAATTGAGTTTGCAGTTATTCTTCGATTTATTTTAAATTTTTTCTGCTTCTATTTGCTGAGCTAAAAATAAATTATATTTTATTTATATGTATACATAATATTTGTATATTATTTATTTTAAAGTATTTATTATATTGTATTATATATTATTTTTGTTAATAATTATATATATTTTTTAAAGTATTTATTTTATCATTTATTTTTATATTATTACTCCATGAATAATTAATTAAATCTCTATGTAGGTTTGCTGAATATCAGAGTTCAAATTCCTTCTCATTGCTTCACTCACAGACTTCGCAGTTTTTCACCAGAATTTCACGCATTTATGACTGCAGTTCACTTACCTTAAGCAAAAATGCGACCCACCAAAACAAGAAAAAAAAAAAGAATAAAATTCGGACGAGCGCTTAATAAAATATGAGAGCTTTCCTGTTGCTGTGCTTCCGGCCCAACAAAACATGCGTCGTGTGGGAAAAATAAACCGTAAATACGGCACGCACTGACCTACACGAAAAGAGAAAGAGAAATGGTGTTGGATTGGTAGCGGGAGAGGAAGAGGGAGAGAAAAGGAAAAACCATCAGCGGAACCCTAAAAGTATGCAATAAAATAATGAAAATCTAAGCAAAACTTTTTGCAATTAAGCGACATTTTTATTGCTTCCTCAATCCGACGAGAGACACAGCCCAAAACAGTGCGCGAGCAAGAAAGAGAGAAAGAGTGGGAGTGGGATAGAGTGACTGAGTGAGCGACAGAGGGTGCAAGTGGGAGGCCAAACGTTGATGGCGCTACAAATTTTTATTACATTTTCTTGCCGCTTCGCGCTTTTTTTCAGTGTCAAGGGAGAGAAAGAGCGAGAGAAGCGGAGATGGGAAGAAGGGCAGAGAAAGCGAGTGGAAAGACCGTGGAAAACTTTTGTCCTTTTTGTCTTCCTGTGTCCATTTTTTTTTTTCGGCTTGACACTTGTATTAGGGCTCGCTCCTCCGCTGGCTTTGGCTGTTGTTGTGCTTGTTTCTACTCCACATCATCATGCCAACTAGTTGAGCCCTTTGACGGCGTGTGAAGCGAGTCGGGCAAAACCAATTTTTTCGTGCAACTCCGGCCCTTTGCGCCGGGGTATTTAATTTGTACTAAGTGCTCATTAAAAGCGACGGGCACCAGGAACAAAAAGGCTCGCCCCCCCTCTCTCTCTCTCTCTCTCTCTCTCTTTCTCTCTCTCTGGCAGCCAAAATGCAGCTGGCTGTTTTATTAATTAAATTAGTTCACAAATACTTTTTTGCTGTTCGGCTGATTGATCCGCAAAATTGTTTAGCGGCAGAGCCGAGAGCTAGGCGATTAATATACATTTGAGGCAGGGTTCAGCATTTACTTAGCCCACGCAATCAAATAATAAACTTTTCTGTATGAACTTTAAAAAAGAATTTCAATATCTTTTTTCTACTTGTTCTACTTGAGAAAGGTTCACTTTTAATATTGATTTCATCGCTGAATTTTCAATGAGTTTTCCCATCAAAATTCAAATTCATTAAAAATATGTTTCCAGCTGCTTAGGCCCTTTTTATTTGCATTTTGCATTGGGCACAAATCAGGAAATTGTTTGCAAAACTCAAAACTCGATTAGATATTGAGTGCTTGGTCCATTTTGTGTTAGCCAAAGCCCAGCTCTCAATACAAAGTTGAACCTAAAGCGTTTCCCGGAAAAATCAGTAGATATGCAAGCAAAATCAAAATGAAGTAAGTAAACAGAGAGGGGCAGGAGGAGAGTGAGAAAGAGAGAGGAAGGTAGAAATAACACTGGTGAAGCACTAAACGTGGCTCCGGTACATAAATATAATTTCGTCGTTGTCGTCCGGGTCGTTACTTCGATGTAACAACACACAAAAACTGCGCTTTCACTTCCGTTTCCGGTGTTTAGCCACACTTTGGCGAACGCTGAACTTCACTTCAACGAACCAAAAACTGAACCAGAACTGAGAACTGAGCACAGAGAATAGGGAACAGAGAACATAGAACCGAAGCATTCGCTGACTTTGCCTAGTGAATGTGTCTGCAAAGGTCTAAACGATTATCAGCTGAATGAAATGAACGGCACACGAAATCCCGTTAGCTGCGAGCACCAGAGTGCCGCTCACGCACAGCAACCAACGGGCAACGGGCAACAGCCAAGCGAGTTACCCAAAAAGGGTTACGAACACAATGGCCCAGACCCAAAACAAAAGGCATAAAAACGTCTGAAATAACTTCCGCTGCGCTGGCACGCACGTTTGTTGGCTGCTAGAGCTGGCCTATAGCTGCCGCCGGCCAGTTGAGGGTGTTGCATGGCTAATACAAAACACACACACACACACGCACATACAACAAACAACTGAATGCCAAACACTAAAGGCCATTAGGCGCTGCTGCCTTATCAGATGGACAAAGTGCAACAGCCTAAAACTATGCAACACACGCGCTGCAACCAGAGTGAGGTCGAGGCGTGGCACAACCAAACGCGCCGCATTCTGCGGTCGGCTGCCACGTGTGCAGGCTGCACTTGCCACATTTTAAAGTGGACTAACTCAAAATGCAACCAACGACAAAGTGCCGAAGGCCTGGACATAAATATGACGCAGAAGATTATTGATAAAAAAAAAATAAATAAATAAATAAAAAAATAATAATAATAAAATAAAAAATAAAAAAAAATATTAAATATTAACAATAAAAAAAAAAAAATTAAAAATGAAGTAAATATACAAATAAATAAAATTAATGAAATAAATTGTTTAGAAAATTATTTTATGCAATATACAATATACAGACTTAACTATCTTAACCATTAAAAACCTCGATTTATTATTAATTATAAACAAAATATAGATTTCTTTATTTTATTTATTTATTATTATTTTTTTCATATTTTATATTTATATAAAGAAAACTCCAAACTCGCCCAAGAGTTAAATTAAAAAATTTTTTTTTTTTTTTTTACTATATGGTCATGTATATAAAAGATATTGTTCCGTGGCTCTAACTGAGCCTTTCGTATGATTTCTATCGAATGCTATAAAATGTGTAATAATTGAATATCTGTCATGCGGTCTTGCACAATAGCAGACACACAATAAAATCTAATTTTTCATTTTACTTTGTATTTAAAAATAGAAAACCAACGCAGGAGCTTAGACTGTTGTTAGGCAAGCTATTTAGGTATTACCAATCGAATACAAATACCGAATATAATATAAAATCATATGAATCCCACATGAATTCACAAAGACATTTTCCTCTTAAATACCATATATATATGTATATTCTTAGAATAAATGTAAATATAAATGTAAGCCCCCACAAATATTTGTGGTCTTATAATAATGGCAAGGGCTACACCTTTTTATGTTCTCCAACAATTTTCAACAACGTTTGCCTCTAATTAAATTTCTAATTCTTGTAAAATTGTCAAAAAAATGAAAATGGAAATGGAAATGGGAAAATTTGGTGTGTGAAATAATTAGAAAGCAAATGTTTGGGGCAGCTGTATGTATATGAAAGGTTGTATCCAATTTTCGGCATACGCCCCACATTTCTCTTTTGTTTCGGCACTAATTATACAAATTGTCACTCATTTGGTGGTGCTCTGTAGGCCCTCTCGCTCTCTCTCACTCCCACCCTCTCTGGCTGGTTGGCTCTTTTTAATTTTCATAAATGCCTTGGACTGAAAACGTAATTGAATGTCGACCGGTACTGGAGGAACAATGGACAGGCTACAAACGGGGGGAATTAATAAACACATCACGCACACACGCAAGCGACAAACATGAAAGCGGCCATAGAAGGGCAGCAGAAACACCAGAAAAAAAGGAAGAGCTAGAACAACAACAACAACAACAAATAAAAGAAATGGGGTAAAATTACAAGGGTAAAAATATGTAACAGACCCGTCAAAGGTCAAAGCTAAACGACGTAATTCACGTTGGTCCTACGTGAAAAATGTCTAGCTGGCCGTATATGGTTCGACAAGGCGTATACATTTAGGCGTTTAGCATTTAGAGCAGTTCGACTGGGCGTGGCAACGCCCCCATCAAAAAAACGTCCGATTATTATTTATTAATGCCCTCCAAGGGGACGGGGGAGTCGCGTAGAGTTGCCCATAGACTGCTCCGGGCTCATCAATCGACGACTGTGTTAATAAAGCCATTGAAGACGCCACAATTGTGTGTTATCATAAAATAGTTAATAGTTAAGCCTATTTATAGAGCTACACAATTATTCATAATAATTTATGGCTTCAATTTTCCTATTTCATATTGTAATATAATATAAAAATATATTCCATAATTATCCATAAGCTTTGGCTCGTTCCACTTTCGTCTTTGTTCGCTTTGTTTCCTATGAGTTTTTACCTTTTGTTCGCTTTTAATTGCAAATTTTCCAGCTGAGTGCAGGCAGCGTGCGTGGAAACTGGTTCCGAAACCATTTAACATCGTATTTCAATTGAACTAGTTTCAAATTTTAATCAATTTCATATTCATTTGTCTCTGAGCTGCCTTCTCTTCTTCTTCTCTGGCTGCCTTCTTCCTATTCCTGCTCATTGAAGTGCGCGCATTGAAATTAATTGCTTAACTGTAAATAATGCGAGAATGCCAGATGGGAGCGCCATTCAATTTCAATAATAATTATAAATTTTCACGATTTAATTTTAATGATAGAAATTGAAGAGAAATGAAATTAGCAGGTTAGGTATTATATTTTGTGTGGGTGTGATGTGTAGACTAGGATGAGTAATCAAAAGGGAACGCTAGTTGGAACCTATGTGGTTATTCATTTCGATAAGTACCAGTGGTCTTATCTATTTTCATTTAAGTTAACCTTTAGAGGAACTCGACTTTCAGTTATATGTCAAATAGGGGTTTCCTTCTGGCTAGCTGATAGATTAATTTGAATAAATTTCTCTATCTCATTCTCTTCCTAAACATTTTTAAGTTAAGCATATACCAATACCTAAAATTTATTTTAAGGCAAAGACTGTATATATATTGGGTAGTCTAAAAAGTCTTTTCGTATTTGTAGTGAAACTTCAAATCATATTTTTATAATAAACTTTATTAAATCAAATATGCACCATTTTGGTCGGGCCACCTTTTGCCATTTTTCCACTAGAGACATAATTCCATTCGTGTAAAACATTCGTGGTTTCTCTTTGAAAAACTGCTCCAAGTAATTTTCACAGGCTTCTCTTGAAGCCAACTTTACTCCATTAAGGGAGTTCTGCATTGACCGAAATAAATGGTAGTCCGAAGGTGCAAGGTCAGGGCTATATGGTGGATACATCAAAACTTCCCAGCCAAGCTCTCTCAGTTTTTGCCAGGTCATCAAAGATGTGTACGGTCAGGCGTTGTCCTGATGGAATACGATGCCCTTTCTTTTGATCAGTTCTGGCCGTTTTTTTTTCGATTGCTTGCTTCAATCTCACCAGTTGTTCACAGTAAAGTGTCGAATCAATCGTTGACCAGGCTGAAGCAGCTCATAGTGGATTATTCCTTTCCAATCCCACCAAACACACAGCATTACCTTTCGAGCCGTCAATCCTGACTTTGCGACCACTTGTTGAGCTTCACACTCTTGCACCATGATCTTTTTCGCACATTATTGTCGTATTTGATCCATTTTTCGTCCCCTGTTACCATTCTCTTCAGAAATGGTTCGATTTCATTTCGTTTCAGCAAAGAATCGCAAATGTTAATTCTGTCCAATAAATTTTTCACAGACAATTCATGTGGTATCCATACATCGAGCTTCTTTTTGTAGCCAGCTTTTTCTAAATGGTTCAGAACCGTTTGATGACGATTGTTTAGTTCATTTGCGATGTCATGGCTGCTATGTGACGGTCCCTGGTCAATCCTTTCCATAATTTCATCGACTTTTTCAAAGATTGGAGCGAGGTGCATCTTCACATCGAAAATTTTCAGAACGAAGCGAGCGAACCATCCGAACCATTGTTGTGTACACGAACTGATAGAGCATCGTCACCGTAAACATCCATAAATTTCATTAGTGGCTTGCGTGGCATTCTTCCCCTTTTTTATACAAAAATTTCAAAATATAGCGGAATTTCATCATTATTTTTACTCATTTTTGAACAGCTGTAACTTTTTTTCAATTCTTTGAATCTACATTTTTTTTTTGGCAATCGAAGCTTAAAGTGCTACCAATCGAACACCATAATGTGCACATCATGTGATTGTAGCACTGGAGATATATGACGCCAACGACATCTATTGGCAAATACGAAAAACTTTTTAGGACTACCCAATAAAATACATATAAACGACTTATACTATATATACATAAAATATAAATATATACATAAAAATACAGGAAGAGAAATAAATATAAAATAATTTATAAATTATATTAAAGACTAACACTAACCATAAATTACATGACATTTCATAAACAAATATACCCAATTACGATTTTCGCGCGGGCATACGTTGTAAATCTCTGTATTATATCGCAATCATAATTATATTAAAATTTGCGGCCTAGCTGTCTGAGCTTTATTCAAACAAAACAGCGTACGAGCACAAAGCCAAATTTCATTATATAGACAACAAAGGAAAAATTTCATGCGACTTGTGCAGTGTGACACCACGTAGCCGGGCCTGCACGTAGGGCAACTACAAATCAAAAAGTCTAGTCAGACACCCTTTTGTTTTTTTAATAATATATTTATTAAGTGTAGAACCGGTACATCAAAAATAGAACCATAACAACACAGGGAAGGTAAATTAATAATAGAGCCGAACCCCATACCAAGTTATGGGGATTTTAAGTTGTGGAGGTTTTACTATTGTCCAATAGTTTTGGCAAAGCCTTGCCGTTTGAGTCTTCTTAGAGGTCTGGCAGGTAACAGTCCTCTTGCGAGTAGATTGCGGTGTCTCAACAGTCTGTCACTGTACCTGCTTGTGTGCCTGCCAATCTGCTCTTCGACAGTATGCAGCTTTAAATCTTTATGTAGTGTGGATCCACGTACATACCAGGGACAGTTTGTGATCTGTCGAAGTACTCTATTTTGCAGTACTTGGATTCTTTTGTAGTTGGATTTGGCAGCAATCCCCCAAATCTGCACTCCATAAAGCCATATAGGCAAAATGCAATGGACGTATACCGCTCGTTTGCATCTTAGCGGCAATGTGCTTTTTCTGTTATTTAGCCACCGCAATTGCTGCAGTCTATGGCGACATTTCTTGGCTGCAGCTTTAAGGTGTGGCCCAAAGGTGAGGCGCTTGTCCAAAATGATGCCAAGGTATTTGACTTGCGACGGCTGTTCCAGGGCAACCCCTTCTAGGTGAATTGGAGGGGTCTGCATTGCTTTTTTGAGGGTGAAACATGGGTTTGTGGTTTTCAACGGATTAATTTTCATATTCCAACGTTTACACCATGCAGCAAGAGTTTCGAGATACCTTTGTAGGCCTGCACTGGCTTCTGAGCAACTTTTTGAGTTGTAAATGACTGCGATGTCATCGGCATATGTCGCAATAATAGCCTTGGCAGGATCATCCATATGCTGAGAGGTGGGGCTTGGTATATCCGAGATATATAAGGAAAAGAGCAGTGGACCCAGGACACTGCCTTGTGGCACACCTGCTCTCATTGTATAGGTGGCCGAGTATATGTCCTTTACCCTGACTTTAAACTCTCGTCCCTCCAAATATGACCTTAGAAGGCAGTAATATGGGGATGGCAAGAGGTTTTTTATTTTGCACAGCAGACCATCGTGCCATACCTTGTCAAATGCTTGCTGCATGTCAATGAAGGCAGCGTTTGAAAACTCCAGATCGTCATACGCCTGCATGATGTGCTTTACCAATCTATGGACCTGCTCCACCGTCCCGTGTCCCTCTCGAAAACCAAATTGGTGATCCGGCATAGTATTGCACTGGCTTATATTGGCGGAGATTCGATTTGCAATAGTCCTCTCCCATAACTTAGACAGAGAAGGTAGGAGACTTATTGGCCGATAAGACTCTGGATCCGTTTCTGGCTTGCCTGGCTTGTGTATCATTGTAATTGCTGCTAATTTCCATTGCTTTGGAAAGACTTGCAGCCTGACGATAGCATTGAAAATTGAAACTATATAGAGTAGCGCTCTTACAGGCAGCGCCTTCAACGTGGCATTGCAAATCCTGTCAATACCCGGAGCTTTGTTTTTTGGCAATGAACGTATAATTTCTGTTACTTCCTCAATCTCTATAGGCTTAATAGGCAAGGACATTTGTAGTGGGGTCTGTAGGCTTAGTTGAGTCTCTCTTCTCTGCTCTAAAGTGGCATAATCAAAGCTGCTGAAACGCTCCGCGAGATGGTATCCGAACGCATTGGCCTGCTCCCAATCATTTTTCGCAAGCTCACCATCGTGACATCTGACGGGGACTTGTCTGAAGGGTTGTTTCTTGAGCGATTTTGTGCATTTCCATAGAGAGTAGTTGGCATCAATTGTATAATCCATAGAAGCGAGTTTCTGCTCAAAGAAATCACTTCTGATTTCCCTTAGGAGGTAACGTAGCTCTCTTGCAGCTCGATTCCACAGAAGTCGGTCCCAAGGATCTTGAGATCGAATCGCTCTTCTTCGTAGGCACCTCTTTCTTCTAATTAAATCTCTAGCCTCTCTTGTGAGGACAATGCCATAACTTCTTGGGCGTATTTCAGGTGCAGATGGCGTTGAGGCAGAGGCAGCCATATATATGTTCTCGGCTAGAGAATCAACAGCTCTCTCGATGTCTTCTCCAGAGTTAATGGTGGAGTTCAGTTCGATGGCAGATTCAAGATGTTGTCTGAACTCCGTGATGTTAGTGCGGCTGTTGATCAACCGTGGGCTTGGTCTGATGTTGGAGCCATCTACTTGCAAGTTAACAACGAGGGCTATGTGGTCAGAATCTAAGTCCCAGCTTTGGTATATAGTTGCTTGTGACTCCGGTACCCCATGGTATAAGGCAAAATCGATGCAGCTTGGTGTGTGACTCGACACATATGGATATCTGGTTGGAGATCCCGTTGCGAGAATGCAAGCTCCTCTTGCTGAAATAGCTTCGGCTAACTCTCTGCCCCTGGGTGAGTTATAGGTGTCTCCCCACAGCCAGTGTCGCGCATTCCAATCTCCACCAACAAGATATCTTTGGCCACAGGAGACAAGTATGTGATTGAAGTGTCTTTCTTCAAGTCTATTCCTTGGCGGGCAGTAAATTGCGCTGAATACCATATCTCCCAGACCTGTAGCAACTTTTATTGACGACATTTGTATGGATTGCGTTTCCAAAGTTTTTTGTGGAAAATGGCGAAGAGAAGTCCTGACATATACCGCCGCTCCTCCAACGCCGTGATTGTGATTAGAGGGTTTGTAGGCTGGATAGAAAGTATATCCAAAGATATTTATTATTTCCCCTCGGTTTAGTCTTATCTCGCTTAGCAGGAGAATGTCCACGTTGTTGTTGTGCGCAAAGAGTTCAACTTCTCTGGCTTTACCTGCAATGCCATTGGCATTCCAGATGAGAATCTTGAGTGGGTTCATTGTGAGGTTGAGGCGTTATTGTGAAGCTGGTGATTCCACGTATTTCCAGTCCATTGTTTTATCATATTAGCCATGTCGTGAACCATGCTTTCAAGTCGCTCTAATCGTAGGCTGTTTTGCTTATTTTGTTGTTGTTGTTCTCTTTGTTGCTCTTGGAGCCATAAGAGGAATTGCTGCTGCTGCTGTAATTGCATCTGTTGTTGCCATTTCAGAAATTGCTGTTGCTGTTGGTCTAGCAATGTCTGAATGTCAACTGGATGGTGCTGTTGGTAACTATTATTTGGCGCATATGAATTGATTTGTTTCTGTGGCTCTTGAGTTAGACGATGAGGAGGTGCATTGCCGCCACGGACTATTGCAGCATAGGATTTACCTCCAGGATCGACTCTAGGGTTGGACGTTTGTTGAGTTTGCTGCCGTTGTCTCTGTTTTAATTGTGGTTGTTGCGATTTTGCCTGTTTTTGATTTTGCTAGTCTGTCTAGGTAGTAGTGTGTCAGAGTGTTGTTTTGCCAGAGAGCCTGTTGCTCGTCTACTGAACTCCTGATACCACTGGCAGCCTTTGTAGCTTGCCATATGGTTACCTCCACAGTGGATACAAGTGGGCTGTTCTTCCGAGGATCGTGCACATAGCTTGGTGAGGTGGTCTTCACCACATCGGGCACAATTGGGATGACGACGGCAGTATTTGGCTGTATGACCATAATCCTGACATCTTGTACATTGGGCGATTTCGGATGTCTTGCGCATCCTCTCTACCCTCACCTTCTGTCTGCACAGTGTCTTATGTTATATATTTCATTAATTTTAGGACATGGTCTTATATTAATGAAGAATATGTTGAGTTTTTCATTGCTGGAAGCCCTAGCTCTTAGGTTATGCACCTGCAGAGCAGCAAATCCATTTTTTTTTAAATCCTCAATAATCTCGTTGTTCAATGTACTGTGGTGTAGCCCCTTAACAACTATTCTGCAGGGTTTATCTTCCTTTAGTTGATAAGTGTGAAATTCAATCCCAAGAGTATCAAAATGGTTTACAATGGCTCTATATGTATCACTGTCTTTGGGAAATATTCGGGCTGTTTCACCTTGATTGACTTTGACGGACACGTTATCTAGGCTAGTTACCTCCTTGATGAGTTCAAAGAGATCATTAAGGTCGGTAATACTAACTACTATCTGCGGTGGCTTTGGGGAACTAAGCTTATTAGCATTAGAAGTAATATGCTGTGGGTTGTTGTCCGTGTCGTTAGCATTCATATTGAGAGTATTCTGAGGGGCAGCATCAGAAGAGCTGTTATTTCCTTCATTGGAAAATGTAAGAGTTTCGCCGTCGTGCATTTCACTGGCTGCATCAATGTCCATGTCTAGCAAGGCAAATCTGTTGCTAGAGTTTATTGTGCTGGTTGTTACTGAAGACGAGTCCAGTTTTAAGTTTTTGTTCGACCTCTGAAGGCTATTATAGGGAGAAGAAGTCTTCCTTTTATTTTTTAAGTTTCTTTGGGCAGTCGCCAATTTTAGTGCAGCTCCACTAAGAACTGGATTGTTAGTTTTAGCGGCATGGCTGCATATTGGAGCGACAGTATCAGCGGAGCGTTGAATTGAGCCAGTTTCAAGGTTAGCCGTGCATCCACTAGGGCTAACACAGTAGATTGCTGCAGTGGCTGCTGTTGCGTTAGTGTAAGTGGAATTATTAATCGCACTAGTAAATGTTAGTGTTGTAGTTGTACTACTAATATTCTGTGTATCAGTACATAACAGATGTTGTATTTTTAGAAATTCTGCCCTGATTTCTAGTGGCGATTTGCCGGCAACTTGGTGCATTTTTTCGTAGTCAATCTGCTTATTACTAGGCAGATTGTTTGAAGAATTATTTTCATCCATTTCAATTGGTTTATATTGTTAGCAACTTTAGTGTTAAAGTTTAGCCTATAAACCGACAGTATTTTACTTATATTTTCTTTTTTACTTTTTTCTAACCAAAATATCAGCTGAGCACGTCGTTTATTTCCCTTCTTGTGCAGTGGCGCGCACGAAGAGGGGTAATAAGTTTGGCCCTTGCGGGCGACGAATGTATGTGGTTTGTCGCAGTCCCCTTGCTGTTTGTTGTTTCGGGCAGCCGACACTGCACGGGGCAGCGTCCGAAGGTTTTCGTTTACCGTTACGGCTATTTTTAGCTTAGTAGAAAATAAAATCGCGTACTTTGTGCGCAACACAACCGAACGCGACGAGAGCAGATTAGCGACCTAGAGTGAGTTCCTCTTTGTTGCTCTAAACGTAACGAAATTCATGAGCTGCATACGAAATTATGTTGATGGCTAAAAGTGTGCCGTGAAATTAAAATGCCACAACATGAAATGCTGGTCAAGAGTCACAGACAAAACCGAAGCGTGTGCTGTCTCTCTATCTATCGCTCTCTCTCTCAGTCTGTCTCCCTCCCGCTTATATGCTTTTTGTGTGAGCAGTCACTTGAAATAAATTACGTTATATATGTATACGTTTATTTATTTTTTAGGTGACTAGCGCAAAGTTTTTGCCAAGTCGCCGGCACTAGGCCAGCGCCAGCTGCTACACCTGCTACACCTGTCAGACTGGCACATATGCACATGCATAATTCACTTAATTATGTGGACTCACACACATATACACATACATACTCCGCTAACGATTTGAAATGATGCCGCGGCTCGACTCAAACATCGACTGCAGCTGAAACTCAAATTAAATTCAAGAGCAGCTGGGGAAAAAAATCTAATTTTAATTTCAAAGCGGCGCTCATTTAGAAATACTTAATGATGTTAAAATAAAAAGCAAGCGCCATGAAGTGCGTGCTGCCACGCCTCTCTGCCTGCCTCATTTGAGGTAAATTTCGCACGGATCTTGCAGTTTCATTTCTTTGCTTTTTTTTGGTATGAAAAGCACGTACACGAAATACCGCAAAGCGTCGCAATGGGAGAACTTGGCCAAATCGGCAATAACCGCCAAGACGCAAAAGATTTGCGCCAAGAAACTAGCAGCACTGCACTTTGGTGTGGGCGTGGCGGTGGCTGTGGACTGCGACTGCGGCTGTGGCTGTGGGTGCTGCTGCCTAGGCACTTCACTTAGTAGGTCGGGTCATTGCTTTTAGCGCGGTGATTATTTCTCTAGCCAAAAAACAGAAAGAGGGAGCGCGGAGAGAGGAGGAAAAACTTCGATGCTCGCTGTCGTTAGCTGTCAGAGAAGTGACCAGGCGAAAAGGCCAAGGAGAAAAGCATAGAAATCCTAAGTTCTTCGTTCACGATTTCGTATTAGTAGCGAAAGTTAAAGCTTCATGGATTTTCATATTTAACTAAATATAGCCTATAATTATATCCCAGTTTTAAACCTTATATTTAGACCATAGCCTAAGAGCTTCTGTCGTTCGTATTTAGTAGCGAAAGTTCTCATCATTTCATATTAATAACTAAATATTCCTAATAAATTCTTAACAATTTTAAAAGTATTTTCTCTGTATTCATATTGACTCACTCTCTGAATAAAAACAATATGAAAATTTCAATTATAACTTAAAACCCTCTCACATACACACACAGCCATATACACCCATACAAACACACACACAGAGGTATAATTAACACGCCTCTGGGCATATCTGTTGAGCAGTTCAGCTACGTGCTTGGGCCTTGGCAGTGAGGATTAAGCCAAAAGTTCAAAGATAAGCACAAAAATTGAAAAATAATAATATGCTAGGCCAAGTAAAAAGTTAAATAGAAAATTGTTAAAATAATTATAGAAAATAAACAACAATTTCTCTTCATCATAAATATTAAAGCGAGTTGCGAAACTCTCTCGCTCTTCTCCCTCTCTCTCTCTCTCTTTCACTCACTTGAATTTTTGTTATGAACAAATTTTGTCTGTCTAGACAGGCAACAATTTTGATGATGCACCGAGTTGTTGTTGTTGCTGTTGTTGTTGCACATTCCGCAACAGATTTTTTATAGCCAAAGTTTGAAGTGGCAGCTCGACTAAACTGTAGCTAAATGTATCTGACTCGCTCTCTATTTTTATTTTTATTTATTTTTATTTTTGTGTGGGGGGCAATAATAAGCGATTTGGGCACTTTAATGCACTGCAGGCTCAATTTGCTCAGCTACTGGATTATTGATTATCGCTCAGGGCAGGAGGGCGGCAGCCACGCCTCCTACACATTTGATTTATGCGCCACTTTCGCTGGCGCCCCACAAACTGTGCCGCGTTCTGTGCCCCAAAAAGCGAAGCCCAAAGCACTCGAAACGTGGGCTGAAAAAAAGTTGAAGTGTTTGACCCGAAATATTTTATTATATTCCATGCACTTTTATTTAATTTTATGATTTTGAGCTTGTTTATTTATTTACCTTTTCAGTTCATGGCTGCTGGCCACAAATTGTAAAATTTGCCAGAGTTTTGTTTTGTTTTTGCTTAATTTTTTTTTTGCTGTTTTTTTTTTTTTTTTTTTTAGTTTTGTTTGCGGACTGCGCCTGACGTTTTCAAAGTTTTCCATTTAGTTTGGACGAGACGCCAAACCGAAGTTGGCCATTGAAAATGGCGAGCAAAAGACAGAGAGAGAGATAGATACAGAGTGAGTGACAGAGAGAGAGAGAGGGAGAGTGCGCTGCTGCAGTTGAACAACTGTTTATATTAATTACGCTCTGCACTTGATGGCCCCCTCAATGAGGTTAATGGAACAAAAGTGTTATAACAGGTGAACGGACAAGGACAGTGCCTGTCTCCTGGCCAGGAGCGTGGGCGTGGCATGCAGCATATCCGATGTGCCGACACTTGTCCAGGCGCAAAGAGATTAATTACGAAAGTCTTTAGCGAAATTTGCAAACATATTACACAATTAATTAACATAAATGCCGGCTAGAGTATCGAATGTGTGTGTAGTCGCTGTAGTCGAAAGAGTTATCGAAACGCGAACTATGTAATTGAGTTAATGAGCTCAACTGAGCCGAAACGAGCTGTCTATAATAGATGTGGTTGGGCCAGGAGTTTCAGTTGCTTTGAATGAAAAGTTTGGGCTAGATTTCTTTGGTTAACAAACCATTAATCACGTCACAAAATGGAGCGAATGATTTATGGCCTGGCCAATGCGACAAACGCAAACAATTAACTATTAAATATGCCGCTTACACGCCAACTAAATGCATTGCCAGCCGCTAGATGGCGCTGCAGTGCCAGCTCAGTGCCAGACTCGGAGCAGACTATGTTAATTATGTTACACTCTGCGTTAATCGCTGCTCAAAAAGCACCCAGTGCCAGCAGGCACACACACCCACAAGCACACCCACACCCACACACAGAGAGGCCACCCATCAAGCTCGACGCACAAAGTTGCGTGCTGCACGGCCATAAATTATCAACAAGCGTCTTCATTAGTTCTCAAGCGGGTCTGGCAATACTCGCAGCGCGGCGACGTCTCACCATTTAAAAAGTTAAATGCCACAAACTGTAGCTCCTTGATGGCGCTTGATGATGGCTTAGCCGTCAGGTGAGCCCCAGCTGCCATTCCCTTTCGCGCTCCGCCCGCGCCAAGCAATTGCGTGTCCTTTGTCCCAGGCCACATTGAAAGCAACCCAGCAACAGTTTTCCCTGGTCGTCGTCGTCGTCGTCCTCGTCTTAAGTGTGCCGCATAATTTTTGATAATTCAATTAAGATAAGTTTATGCTCTCTCTTTTCGCATGGACATTCTCATCGTCTGGCATTTCATTCAATTTTCAACGGCCAACCTTTTGTGCCTCTGCTCCTAGCGCACCGCCGACTTTAAATTGAGACATAAAATTTCATGTTTATTTCGCTTGCTTTGCATATTGGCCTACGCTTTATGATGCCAATTAATTTTTGTAGACTGCGCTGGCCTAATGCCACTCTTACTGGACATGTAGCTAGCCAAACCGAAAATAATGAGTATTGAGATTACCCATTAACAATCGATTGGCTTATTTAAAGCTATTCTCATGCGGATTTTTATAATTGCTCAGCGAAGCATTGCGGAAAGTAATTAGCCTAATTGAATTATATGATTTCTATCGCTTGGCTGCACATTGGCCAAGGCTCTGTTTGCTTCAATTTCAGTTTCAATTCAAGCTCAAATTCCGGCCCGGTGTCTAATTACATATGCCAAGAGAAACCGCCCCTCGAATAGTTTTTCCAGCCTTTAAGCATTTTTGTTACAGATTTTTGTGGTTTCACCTCGCATATTTACCACAAAAATCACACACGCACACACACACGCGCACACACATACAGAGATTCGATCGAGTTACTCTGCAGCCGTAAGCCGGGTTAAGCCTTTCGTTGGAGCTAAGCTAATAAAGTGTTAATTAAGCGTGCCAAAGTGGGCCCCTGAATGCTTTTAACTAATGCGACGACGACGACGACGACGACGACGACGACGGCGACGACGGCTATGGGTCCGCCTCTCTCGGTGGTTCTCATAAAACTTTTGCTCGGGTTAGTAGGCATGTCTAAATATTTGCTGCATACTTTGCGGCTGACGCAATACCCCAACCCCCACCCCCAACCCTCACACAACCCACAAAGCTCAACTCCAACAACAGCACGCTCTGCTTACCTGTGCTGTGGCAGGTAAAGTTTTTGGCCTTCAGCTTCAGCTGTAGCTTCGGCTACCCAAACTTTGCTCCTCTAACACACACACACACACGCGCAGACAAACACAAACTGCCCCCTGGCGGTAATTAATGGTAGGTAAACTATTTGATTTCCTTGTAACCAACTTTTTTTTACAGCTCACCCACACATCCACACAGCTTTTGTGACTAATAGCATGTTAGATGAGCAAATGTGTTAATGCAGACATTTGCATACTTTTTTTTTTTTTTTTTTGGCTGCTTGGGGGGTTGGGGTTGGAGCTCTTTGAGTGAGTGAGGCAAAAATAACAAATTAAAAATAGCCACAGGGCCACAAGGCCAAAGAATTGGATTTGGACCTTTGTAAGCCAAATTAAGAGCATAATTTCATTTGCACTAAGGGGGGCGCCTCTTGCTGGCCAACAGCTGGCCCAGGCTACGGCCTCAAAATAGTTCAGTGAACTAGAGGACCCTGCAAATACATATCTATCGTTGGGCACGTAACAACTGCAAGCTGCATTGGCATAAATTGAGCATGAAACAGGCCATGAAACAGCAAAGAGTTTCCCTTTTGGGCCACTGCAACAATGCTGAGCTGTGCATTGTGAATGGAGAGGCGTGATGGGCATAGAAATATGATATTTGTAATTGGGTTTCTATGCTTATGGGGTAGACTTCAAATATAGACTATGTGGGCAATGAGGATATTTTTGTAAATTGTATATTATAGTTTTCCCGTATGTATGTTGAACTCTAAAGAATCAATTTCCATGTTATAAAAATATTATTATATTTAAGTAAAAAAGAACAATGTGTCCTGTGCTCTTAAATTTAAAAAAATGTTAAACACAACACTTTTGTATGCAGTAAATTGATTAAACATATAGTGCCCCATATAAATAAATAAATAATATAGTTTAAAAATGCTAAAAATATTTTGTGATTGAATGAGGTTGGATATAATTTATATTATATATTTATAATTGGAATATAATTTATATGCTGGCCTAAATGTCTATACGCTAGTTCATTTTTATATATTTTAAATAATTTAAATTTTTACCCCATCAGAGTGAGTTTTTAAGATTTTTCCACTTGCATTTCTTTTGTCAAATACACATATTTTTAACTAGATCTTCAGTCAAAGTCTTTGACTCACCCTATGCCAAACTGAAACTAAGTCTATCAATATTTCAGTCATCATCAGTTACATGAGTAATACATTTAGTCAGCTCACATAATGCTCTAAGCTGCTAATTCGCTTTACTGATTCACAATATCATTAAAACGCCTTTGTCCAAGTCTAATCTAAATCATGTTTACCTCATTCAATACCAGCCTCTGCTACTTATAAGCGATTCAATAGTTTTCTTTAAATGGCTTTAACAGAGCTTCGTCAATCACTCGTCAGCGTCAGCTGCATTTGCAGCTCTTAAAGTTTGCTTGGGTAATTGTTTAGTTACTCATTTTCGCTGACTCCGATCACACAGACATCGAGTCTATATATAGTCGCAAAATGGTGTTAATTAGTAGACAAGAGTGCGGCAACGCCTTCTCTCTCTCTCTCTCTCTTTCTCTCTCTCTCTCTATATGAATGTATAGGAAAACTCTGGCAATCTCATCAGACTTGGGCGTCCCGCGTCCTTATCGCACACACATATCTAACACAAAAGTGCTTTTAAGTGCGCCCCACAACAATTTCGAGTTTAATTAACAGTAATTTGTTTGCGTTGCACTAAGTATGTACGAGTAATCCTTGCGGAGAGGCCAGGCCAGGCGCTATCTGGCCAGGACGATCATTAGAGCACCAACACACACACACTTTCGCTCACACACACACATACATATACATATGCAACGGCGCACTAGTTTGGTTTATTTTTTATGACGAACTTAACGATGATATTTATATGTCTATAAAAAGTCGCTATAATAACGTTTAAAGCGAGGCACGAAGCCAACAGAAGCGCATGAAGTACGCCATTAAAAAATACCCAAAAGAGAGAAAAAACCAACTGCCTCCGTGTATAAAGGCAACGAAGATCGAATACCTTGCAGATAATATTGAAATTTTAATGTGAATAATGAAATTGAGAGAGAGAGGGAAGGATAGATAGAAAGAGAAAGAGAGAGTTGACGCTATGTATATACATAAAAGTAGTTGGAGCTATAAATATTGTAAAATCAGCTTTGATATAAGATGGTATATACCATACGGTATTCGCTTCTTCATATCGTATTGTGCCATACAACTATAGTTCTATAGAAACTGCTATATAGTTCTATAGGAACTGTTATATACCAAAAGTCTCTCGCCTATATCACATAGGTAGATAAAAATATACAATACGATATTGATTTCTTCATATCGTATCGCCACGATATTGACTTCTGCATATCATATCGTATATTTGATTCTAGTCTTAGTTAATATGCCAGCAAATGCTCTACAGAGAGAGAGAGAGACAAAGAGAAAGAGAGAAGGAGAGAATGATGTTAGATGAATTATACGTTACGATATTGGTTTCTTCATATCGTATCGATACGATACTGATTTCTTCGTATCGTATTCATTTATTTAAAAAGTATATCGTATATTTGATACTAGTCTAATATATTATGCCAGCTATATTCCCAATAATCTCTCACCTTTGTCACAGAAATCCGCTACAGTAGCGCAGTTAGAGTATAGACGATAGTCAAGGGAAGAAAAACCGCCAGAGCGGCGTGTAAACAAGCTGAGTGTAAACTATAGAGTGTGAGCTGGCGAGTCAGGAAGTTTGCAGTCGACAGTCGGCAGTTAGACACTCGAGCACATGCACGCCACTCAACAGGACATTGACTTTTTAGGCAGTTCGCCGAGCGAGATCCCCTAGAAAAGGTGCCTCTCAAAGTTTAGGTCTGCGTTTGAATAATGACAGCCTGTCGAAGCGTAGGGGCGTCGCGACGGCAGTATGAGTAGCAAAACTTTTTGACGGCTCTCGAGGTCCGCCTGTAGCTATGCAATGCCACATAATTTGCACAATTTAAATGCAGCCCGGCGTGGCGCAACGACAGAGAGAGAGAGGGAGAGAAGTTCAAGGACATGGCCAGCTGTTGGGCTCAAAAGATTTCATAATACATACACACACACTCACTCTCTCTCTCTCTCTCTCTCTCTTTCTCTGTCTCTACCTCGCCTAGCATTAAATTATTTAATTTTATGACTTGCCTCAGCTGCTGCCGCACGCACATGGCAAGCAGCTTCTCTTTCAAAGAGCCGGCACAAAGTCAAACTCCCCAGTGCCCGGTACCTGATGCTCGTTGCTCGATGCTGGGTGCCCAGACCAGTGGGGTGTCATGCGCCCTCAGTTGCTTAATTTCGCTTTGAGCATATAACTCATCATCATCATCAGCCACCGCCCCCTCAGCTCCATCCCCGAGGGGGACTGAGAGCGGGGGCACAATTCCAAAATAATAACCATGAAATTAAGTTCCTAAACAAATGCGAAATGAGATGCGTATGCTTAAAGTGCGCGTCGCATAAATATGGAATTCTAATTATATGAATCAGTCAATTTCCTGGTATTCATAATATTCGAAAAGTTAACTTCAGTTTAATAATAATTTAATTTATTTTATAAGGAAATGTATGGCTTGCTAAAAATATAATTTTATTTTAGCTATATATAATCTTAGTGTTCTATATTATTATTATCACAGAGCTATTTTATGGGCAAATTATTTTAGTTCTATAATTATATTTGTGGAGAAATTTAATATTATTTTTATTTTACTCGCATTTTTTTTTTTTTTTTTTTTTTTTTTTTTTTTTTTTATACCTAGATTTTACTACTATTTATATTTTTAATATTATTGTTTTCTATATTTTATATACTGTATATATTTATATTAAATATTTTATATTTTATTTTTATATTTTATATTTATATTAATATTTTTTAGATATATTTAACAAAATTACATATTATGCTTTTTTAAATTTATTTGTTAATAATAACTTTTAGTGTTTAATAATATCTTTAAATTTAGATTGTATATATGTAATATAATTCATTTCTAAATAAAAGAGTCACAATATTATAAAAATTAAAATATTATATGAATATGTTATATCATAATTATAAAATTTATTCATTTTTATATCGGTTACATGATAAATATAAATATTTATAACAAGTTTGCAAGGCTCTTTGGCTAGAGTAATTTCTCTCACAGTGTTGCTAGTCCTTTGCAACATCTATGACAATCTGTATAAAGCTATCGCATAACAATTGAACTAATGATCTGATTTGTCATTCATTGGCAACAATGCATTGCCGTGATGTGTGGGTCAATAGCTGGACACGCGCTAAAATGACAAAAGCCGCTGACACATGTCGCCCAATTAAAAGATAATAATTGCAACGCTCATAATCCTGGAAGCACAAACATGGCCTGCTATGGCTGCTTGAGGACTCGCTTCGTAGAGCAACAACGGCTATTTCTATGGCAAGTTCATTGTTGAAAATTGTTGCTTCATTGGCCATGGCCATGCCCATGCCCATGTCCCATGTCCGTGTCCGTGTCCGTGTCCGTGTTCTGTGTTTGTGTCTGTGGCGCATTGCCAAGTGTCCAATGTTATTGTTGGGCTCCTTCGAGTACGTGACCCGAGGCATAGCTGGGATCTGTTGTGGCCGAGCGAGTGAGCAGCGAGCGAGGGAAACATGTTAATTGAGTCAAAGTTTGCAGCTTCAAGTTGATGCGGAACGTGTGCTGATAGCTTAAAGTTGCCCTCGGCTTGTTAGTTTTAGCCATACGTGATTTCACGAGTCCCTTAATTGGACATGTGAGCCATTTCACCCACAGCGCCGACCCTCAAGGTGCCTTTGGAGCTCGAGCCACCTCGAGCTGATGTCGGGATGGCTCATTAATAAACTCATAAAAGCGTACGACACCTTCTTTCCGTTCTTCACTCTCTTTTTTTTCGCTCTTTTTCGAGTGTGCTCTCCCCATTTGTTTTTTTTCTTCTTCTTTCTCTCCTTTGCTTATTACAAGCTTAATAAATATTAGCGCACGACATGTAATTACGTTGAGCTACATAAAAATTATAATAAACATTGTGTAACATTACATAATTGACAGTTTCGAGTGTTGTTGGCGCCCACAGGTGGCATCATCCTGACACTGCTGGGAGAGTAGGTGAGTGAGGGAGTGAGGTGAGACAACTTTGTTGCTTCAAGTTCTCTCTCTCTCTCGCTCTCCCTCTCTTTCTCTCTTTGTGTGTGTGTTTATTTTTATGCATGTCTTCCTTTGAGTCCTGAAGCCTTGCGCCTTGCATTATCCTTTTGGCTTTGCCCTGGCAACTTGCCATATCGCTGGCGTCATCATCCTTAACGCCTTCGCCGTCAACGTTGCCGTCGTTGTCGCTTTTAATGTCTGTTGATTTCTTTTTACTGATTTTTAATGCCCAACCGAAAGCTACCATAAGACACTGGCACGCAAACATATTTGCAAGTTGAGAAAATTAGTCAGAAGGCAAACTAGTGTTTATAGAATATATGTGAATTTTTAAAAATTAAATTCAGTATATTTCAATTTTTTTTGTTAAATGAAATAAACTATATATACTAAAGTCTGTAAAAAATATTCGTTAGAGCAGAATGTTGAGAATGTTTTTTTTTTTTTGGTGAATAGTATAAATTTACGAAATGTCCATAGCTGAAAAAATAGCTAAACTGATATTTTGTATAAATAATATTAAATAAATACTTTATAAATGTGTGAAATATCAGTAGAGTTATGGCTAAAAATATAAATAGTGTTGAATATATATATATTTTTAAAGTATTATAAAGTGCAAAAAACAAAAAATAAATGAATACATAATAAATATGTAGAAATTTATAGTTTTTAATATTCTTTTCAAAATAATTTTTTTTTTTTTTTTTTTTTAAATAAGTCAAAAATTAATAACTAAAAATTTATATATATTTTATTATAATTTTTAATTATTATATATAATTTGATTTCCTTGATTCATTCCAACCCCTTTCCTTTCTCATATGTTTGGCACCACTGTGCCTGTGTTGCTGCCGCTGCTACTGGCATGTCTGTAATTCCCCACTAGAAGCCGTTGCTCGTTATTGCGCGTATGCACACACGCTATATGTTTACCGTTATCTTTGGCAAGTTGTAAGTGCGCCATAATTTGTTCAAGTGTTTATGTTGGGTATCGAGCTTTTATTATATGTTCTTATTGCTCGTATTGCTCGTACAAGTTTAATTAATGCGCATAGCCCAGAGTCGTTGCTGTGGTTTAGCCCGAAACTTTGGATTGTCGAGCTATATAATAAAATCCAATCAAGCGATTGCCCCTGGAATGAATTCGGTTTTCTGGTATCGCTTGCGCCTTTCTCCGAGCTCGTGCAAATTAAATTAAAGTTATTTTTTCGTTTTCGGGCACTAGATTGAAGATAATTGGTTAGAGTAAGGTATGGAAAATCGATATGGCTGAATACTTGGGACTGTTGGGATTATCTTAGTTAGCTTTTGGCATGTGAAGAGGAATGTATAAGCTGAAGTTTCTTTTACTCATTAGAGATAGCTCATAATGGTTATGCCATATTTATGGAGACTTCCTACTTCAGCAATTTATGATTTAACTATTCCCAAAGATATTCCGGCTATGAATAGAAAATGTCAGCAACTAGCACGTTAATTGTCTGCTTAACACATTTTTAAAGTTGATCTAGCGGATTCCTCCTCCACTTCAGCTCTGGCGTTGTCTCGGGCGTGGCCTAGCCGAGTCCATGGTCTCTCGAAATTAATTATGACAAACAACAAGAATGTTTGCGCGAATGCTGGCACTGCCGTTGTTAGCTTGCTGCCGTTGCTGTCCAAAACCAAAAAAAAAAAAAAAAAAAAAAAAAGAGGGAAAAAAACCAAACATTTTGCGTGTAATTAGCAAAGTTTTCCGCTCAAAAGTTTTGCAGCCAAAATTTTTCGCTGTTGTCGCAGCCGTTTGCAGAAATATTTTTATAGTTTTATTTTCACAATTTCGTTTTATTTTCTGCTGCTCGCCAAATAATGCCAAAAATATGAGAAACAACATGGAAATATGGCCTGTAGAAAAGTCGGTTAAAACTCAGCGGGAATTCAGCTACTCCAGTGGCTGTTTCCCTGGCGATGTCATCGTTGTCGCTGCTGCTCTTGTCTCCTGTCGCGTGTTAATATTGTTGCAGCATTGTTGTTGTCGTTGTTGTTGCTGCTGTTGTTGTTGTCATTGTTGTTGCTATTACTATTGTTGCTGCCGTTGCTGTTGGCATCGCCCACAGCTCAGCGTTTTCTGCGGTCCGAAAGAGTTTCCGCTCTGTGGCGTTCACAGCATCGTGTCGCATCGCCTGGTCACGCTTCTCCTGCTCCCAGCTCCCAGCTCTAACTCTAAAGCCAACGCCACCTACTGGTCAAAGCATCTCCAGCTTCAGCTGGCACTTTGTCATTTGCAGTGTCTGCCTCTGTCGCTGTCTCCTGCTCCTGCTCCTGCTCCTCTACTTACTCCTGCTGCGGCTATGTCAAGTTCATTCCAACGCGTTGTGAATGCGGGTTTCAATGCGCTTTCTAGTCGCGTTTCTTGTTTCTATGGATTTAACTTTATGCAATCTAAAGATATTTTCAAATATTTTTAAAGAATTTTCCTTACTAAACTCTGCAATTCGTTGCATTTATATAAACTGAGTTTTACTTTTGGCTTACTTTCGGTTTTCTTGTTAGCATTTGCAGCTAAATTTGTTCTCTTGACCATTTGTGTTAACACGAAAACGAACTTAATACGCAAATGCGTTTTTCCTGCTGCAGCAAATGTGAATGTAGAGCAAAGGCAACAGCTGCGTTTTCTGGGCCACTCACATTTAATAAATGAGCAGGTGCTCGGACACACACGTACACGCACAAGCACACACACAGACACACACACACATGCAAAGGGGGCTGTGGTCTGACCGCAAAAATTATGATATGTGCTGCAGCAGAAAGGAATTGGCAAAATATTTCCAGAGTCAGCAGCAGAAATGAAAGTAAAAACCGAAATGAAAAACGAAATGCATACTGTGGGAGGTGTGTGTGTGAGAGTGTGTATTTGTAGTACAAAATGCAGTAAGCAAAAATGTTAGTCTGAGAGGGAGAGAGAAAGAGAGTGAGAGAGTCAGGGGAGAGTGAAGGTAAAACACAGGTAACATTGCCTTTGGCAGTTTGCTAGTATATTTGGCTGTATTTGCAAATAAGTTTATAGACTTTTCCTGTTGCCATAGAGTGAAAACAAGAGATATGCGTGTGTGTGCATGAAAAATACGAAATATTATAAAGAAAATGCTGAAATGTGATCGGAGTTTTGAATGGAAAATATATAGAAAAAATATACAAAATATTTCCTTTAACTTTTCGTTAATATATATATATATATATATATATATATATATATATTATATATATATATATATATATATATATATATATATATATATATATATATATCTAAGAAAATACTTGTTTTTTTTACAGTTTCAATGTATCTAAAACTCTCATCTAATCAAGTGAATAATTCAGTATTAAATAGCAATAACAATGCTTGGTATTTAATTGGCTTAATTATGAATGATGGCAATGGAAATGTTTGCGCATTGCTGAGCAGCAACTCAACTAAATCTGTCGCGAAATAGGAATATTATTTATTTAAGCCCGGCAACAGGATCTAATAAGCATTGCTCAAATCCTTAATGCATACATTTGAATTGTGAGCTTTGGCTTTAATCCTACGCAATTTTCGTATGTCTGTGTGCATTAAATTCCTTAATGCAAACGACAAAATGCAAACACGAAACTGAGAGAGTGAGGGAGAAAGAGAGAGAGCGAGAGAGTGAGTGAGTGGGCTACTGGAAAGCTCATCTGTAAAATTATGCTTGTAAGCTTTCGAAATTACCATAAAATGCGTTGACCTTTCGAACTTGCTAAGCAAGACAAAGTTAACGGGCGAGTCAACTGCCAGGAAGCACAAAGACAGGCAGCGAGAGGGTGATAGAGAGAGAGAGAGAGAGAGAGTGGGAGAATGAGGGAGAGAGGGAGTACGTGCTTGGCTAAGTTTTGTCTGCAGCTTTGTTTTGATTTGCTTGCAGCTGCAGCAGCTGCAGCAGTTTGTGCTGTTGCACTGCTGTGTTGCATCCGCTCATTCGCCCTAATCCTAACTTGTTACTCAGCTGTCCAAGTGTGCGTGAGTGCGTGTGCGTGTGCGTATGCGTGTGTGTGTCTGTGTCTGTGTGCAGATGCATTGTAGTTGGCCAAGTCTTTGCCCTGTAATGAATATAATGGGTCAACGCAGCAGCCAGAGGAGCTAGCTGGAGCAGGCGATGCATTTATTCAAATGCCAAACACAAACACACACACACACGCACACACACCGTTGTAAGTAGCTTGACTTTAGAATATGGGCACAAACAGCAGGTAGTCCTGGCTGCTTTGTCTATAATTTGGCATTGCAGCCTTCAAGGCGCCAGCAGCAGCAGCGGCAGCAGCTTTCACTTCTCAGCGCTGTTGTTTGCTCATTTAACATAACTGTTAATTTGCATGCGAGTGCGTGTGTGTGCATGTGTGTAACAACAAAAGAGAAACTTTTACAGCTTTGCTCATTATTTTTGGACTGCTATAAATTTAAATTTATGATCATGACGACGATATTTTGTATGCCCGGCCATAAACTGAAAAATGTTTACAGTTTTCAGTCGCATTACTTTATGGCTTGCCACTAGAAAGCCCTCCGGAAAATCCCTACTCGCTCTCTGCCCCCCTCTCTCTTGTGTAGATGACCCAAATTTCTCGCATATGGTTATTGTTATTTATATAAACAAATAAATGTGAAAACTTAAACTGCAAAACAGGCATATAAAACTATGCAATGGATATTTGCTTTCAGAAAACAGCTAGAGAGAGAGAGAGAAAGTAACTGAGGGAGAGAGAGGGAGAGTGCATGTGTGTGTGTGTGGCATGTATTGTGCAATTTTCTAGAACATATAAATGTTTCTATTTTACGTTTTTTTTTTGTTTTTTTTTTCATTCTGTAGATGCAGTTGCATTTTGCCATCAAATTTATTCTGTTTGCCTGCAGATTTTGTGGCGCAATTTTCATTGAAATATTTGCGGTTGAGGCATTTGTGTGGGCTTTGTTTATCTCTTTGAGTGCAGCGCCGCCGGTGTGGCAAGTCCTGCATGCAAGGGACACGTTCTATCCAGCCACAACACCAACAACAACAACGATAACAATTTTTCATCTGTTTAAGTTCTTGCATAACTTTTAATTAAACTTTTATCGGTAATGCAAAGTGCATGGAGAACTTAAATATTGAGAAATTATAATGGAATATGAAAAGGAATGCTGAGAGAGAGAGAGAGAGAGAGAGAGAGAGAGAGAGAGAGAGAGAGAGAGAGAGAGAGAGAGAGCGCGCAGCTAAGCAAGGAAAAGATGCTAGAACAACAAAGAAGGAGAGAGTGAGAGAGCGAGAGAGACAGATAGTGAGAGGTGGAAAGACAGAGAGAGCGAGATGTATAGAGAGATAGAGACATAGAGCGTCAGCGAATGTGTGTGTGAGTGAGATGGAGAGAGGGGGACACAGAAAGAGCACAGGGCAGCGGAACTGTGTATGAGAAAGAGAGAAATATTGTGGAGCGCATTGCTACCGAGCATAATAGATAAAGACAGTTTGTGGGATAACGTGTAAGTGATCAAAAGATAGAAAAATATATGACAGTGTATACACAAAAGAGATAGGGACTGGGATAGGGATAATCTAATATACACTTTATACAATATATGTAACTAATCGATGAACCATTGCAATATTCATCCTTCTTAAACTTAACTCCGTCCAAATGTTAATAAACATAATAAAAGCCTTATTTCATGTTTAATATCATTAATTTTATTAAAATAAATATTTGAGCCTGAATCAACATACGACAAATCATTAACAAGACTTCCCTCTTTCGAATAGACGTACTCCTCGCTGTCTGCCAAGTGCGGCTCATTGAACTGCCCCACTGCTATTTAGTTTTTGCCCCGGTAGTTCGTGCTGTGCCACGCCTTCCGTGCTGCCCAGACGCCCCTTTTCAAGTGGCACACTGAGACACGCGGCGACGACCTACAAAAAATATTTATGGTTCCCATAGCCACAAATATTTGCCACACTCGCACACTCCACTGAGTGTGTGTGTGTGAGAGTGTGCATGTGTGTGTGTGTGAGTGTGTTGTGCCTCCATGCAAGCCATTATTTATACGCTGCTAATCTTCCACCATGTGACTACTGTGGTGGCTGGTTGCCTTTTTGGCTGCTGCCTGCCACTCGCTCCTGCTCACTCTCTCGCTCTCTACCCCCCTCTCTCTCTCTCTCTCTCTCTAGTTCCCTTTAGGCACTTTCACACTCGCTGCGCGCCTTGCTCTATGCAACACTTTATTGTTTATTGCGGTTGGCTAACAGTTCGGTCCCTGGCTGCCTGTTTGTCTCTCTCTGTCTCTCTCTTTCTCTCTCTGTCTCCCCGTCTTTCTGTCTGGCTGGCTGCTTGGCTGCCTGCTACCCTGTCGTAGCATTGTTGTTGGCCTCAACTGCAGTTTGCTGCATTGCGCCGGCTACAGCAGAATGACCGCAAAATGCTAAGCGTCTTTTCAGTTACAGTTTAAGTTTGCCGCATTTCAGCCAAAGTGCATTCAGTTTCAGGGCTCCCCCACTCCCCCCGCACACCATACTCGCTCACAGCCCCTGCTCCAGCTACTGTGTCAATTATGGCAATTGCTTTGTACACTTGGCCACAAAATGTTGCCATTTGTGTACCTCTACCTAAGATATGTTTACAAAACCAGAGAGAGAGAGGGAGAGAGAGGGAACGCGCGCGCTGGGCTTCGTTTGTTTATATTCAAGTGCAACTTCTCTAGCTGGCGCCCAAAAAGCTGGGCGTGGCTTTATAAAATTTATGTGCACCAACAATTTGACCTGGCAAATCGTTGATAATTTGTTGTTTTACATTGTCAAGCCACATTAGAAATAGAAAGCAAATTTAAATTAAATTACTAATGACTAAAGTTATTTATGGCAGACCTAAGAAAAGTCTTTAAATGCGTTTTAATTGCTTTATTGATATGGGTAAAAAATACAAATATTGCATTAATATTTATTAATGGAGATTTTAAAGCAGCTGTAGGTTTTAGCTATAATTTTAATTATTTTTATAAATATAAAGTCCTATAAGTCCCATCGAAATGCTTCTATATTAAATAATTCAAAAATTTCATATTAAGATTCAAGAAAAGCTTTAAATATATTTAGTTATTAAATATTAATTAGAAATAATTACATGTTTCTATATTTATATTCATTCTACCTCAATCTAAATTTCTTTATACATATATCATTTAAGTATATCCTCGATTTCATATTGGTTTTCTATATAAGATTTTCTCATATTGCATCAAATTTTGTAACTTTTCCGCAGCAAAAAACCATTACAGCTTCCACTCATAGTAAAATTTGCTTATTTGTAAATCTCGTCACACTTGAGGCCCACTTTTCAAATATATTTTGCCATCATCTGCCAACACTCGACGCCATTTAGAGACCCGCTGCTGCTCGCTGCTCGCCCACGCTCTTCGCATAAAAAATGGTCTACAAATTTCAACACCTGCTGACTGGCAGCCAAACACAAAAAGAGAAAAGGTTCAAAAGCGTTGTTGTAATGGGCAGAGCGAAAATTGAAATATATATAAACATATATACATATGCATACATATACAAATTGGTATATATATTCAATTGTTACAAATTGCGGTAGGAAATGTGAAAATGTATTTTAGAGAGCAGAAAAAAACAGCGCTGATTTGTTGGCATGTAACGCATTTGCAGGTGAGACACACACACACACACACACACATATGCATATACATATACATACTCGCACACAGATAGATATATATGAATATGAATGCCAAAAGGTCAACAAACAATTCAAGCAAAGAGGAAAGCCATAGCAGTCGAGGATAAGGAAAAGCAAGCACAGGCCACACGGCAAGTGAAACACAGGTTGACAAACAGTAAAAGGCTGCGCCTGGCTGGCAACTGATGACAGACAGACAAACAGACGTCGAGTCGGACAGCATTGGTTGAAGTGCTGCCAGCAGCAGGAGCAGCAGCAGCAGCAGCAGGAGCTACAGAAGAGGGACCTACAGCTGGACGCCAGCCCAAGCGAGCGCCCTTTCGCTGCCTGTGCACTGCACTTGACTGAAATGAATTGCTCTCGCCCCCTGCTGCACCCACTGCTCCTGCTGCCCCACTACTCTTGCTCCTGCTGCTGCTGCTGCTACTCGTCTTTGGCGCAGGCCTGTTAACGATTACGTGATGAATTTGCATTGCAATAACAGAGCACACCTAGCAGCTCCCACCCCTGCTCCTCCTGCTGCCGCTTCTGCTGCTCTCCTTCGCAGCAACAATATGCCAGACTTTCGACTTGCATCAATTGGAGCAGCAGCGAGGGCAGCAAACGTCAACGTCAGCGAAGATGTTGCTGCTGCTGCTGCTGCTTCAGCTTCTGCTGCTGCTCTGGCTCCTGCTCTGGCTCCTGCTGCTGCGTGCAAAGTAATTTAACGCCAATTTTATGGCCAACGTCTAGGAGAGCGCGCCAAGTGCAAGGACTTCAATTGTTGGAATATTGTTTCTTAATGATACCCTGTAGCTTGTTAAGAGAAGATAGGATATAGATGAGCCCTTGATACAGATGGATGTAATGAAGTTCAATTCAATTTAAATATGTTAATTTAATTTTTAAAATTATTTTGTGAACTTAGAGGGAAAATTAATTCATAAAAAAATATAAAAATTAATTTTAATTATAATCTGAATAAATGCAACCAAAATCAAATTATAGACAAGTTTCTTAACAGTTTCTATGAATTTGCTTTACCACAAAATCCATTAAATAATTTTAATTAATTTTCCAAAATATTATGTAATATTAATTGATCTGGCAAACCATTAGCATATAAAAATTAAATTTGTCTCATTCAAAAAGTATTTTCAATCCAAATTCAATTCATTTAGAGGGTATCTATTAGGCATTCACTTTATTCAAAAATAATTGCAGTTTTTGCCATTTGATTTATTTATGCCTGGGCTGCGGGGCTGTGTGGGAGACAGTGCGGCGCAAGTGTTGGCAGGCAGTGTCGGCGTGAAAAATGATTTTATAATACAAATCAACGAGTCGAAACGAGCGGACGAGGGCAATGCTACTGGAATAGTTCTCGCCCATCCGCGCGCATGTTGGCAATCAAACTGCCAGCAATTACAACTGGCAAATTGCAATAAGGAAAGAGCTGAACTCAAATAAAACGTAACGTAAGAGGCGAGTGCGTGCCAAGGCAAAGGCAAAGCAAAAGGCAACGGCAGCAGCAAAAGCAAAGGCCAAAGCCTTGCAGGCCTGTTTGCCTATCTAAAGGGGTAAACAGCCTGTTGTTGGGCGTATCGTAAAAAATTCTAATTGCAAGGTGTTAAAGTGAGACGAGGTAGAGTCCCGCACAATACCAACAGCAGCAGCAGCAGCAACATGTATTATAACATGTAATGAAGTGCGAGCTGTTCGCTTTTATGCGAGCAATGAAAATGTTAACTAGCAAATTGCAACTTGCAGCCATAAACAGAACAAGCTGTTTAAGACCCCATTTTGTACCTGACAAGTTCATAAAAAATGGGGCATACAATCCAAGGAGTTCATTTTTTGGTAGACATTTCTCAAGATGAACTCGAGTAATATTAGCAGATCATTAAGCTATGTAGACTGAGTTGAGATAAGGGAGAAAGTTGAGATAAGGGAGAAATCTAGGCTCTATAAATATCTATACAACAAATGAGAATTGCAAAGAGAGGCAGTATATACTCTCTAACTGCATACATACTGTATTTCTTTTTCTTCCATTCTATATAATCAACACTCCCAAATTAGAATCTCTTCAGCTCTTCAGAGTTCAATTTCTTGTCAGACTCATTAAGCGTTCAATTAGATTTTGATTAATGTTGGTTGAATTCGCACAGCATTTGGCTATTAAGGTGTGCTTTAACTTTTTATTATCTCTCGCTGCTAAGTGGATAAAGCGAAAGACATTGCTGCATTGATTTGCAAGCCCTTTGGCCTAATCGCCCACTAAACGTAGCTCAGCTTAAAATCCCCACTCAGCGGTGCAAAAAAGCAGGAAGTGCTTCATTATCATTTGTGCCAGACAATCTCTGTGAGTGTATGTGTGTGTGTGTGTGTGTGTGAGAGGGAAAAGCAAATAAAATCTCGTCGAGCAGTCAAAAGAAATCAGCGTTCAATTAATGCTAATCATGTCAACGAAGTTGTTCAGCTGCGAGTGTGGAGCTGAATCGAGGGAATCGCCTGTTAAATCAAGTAAATAACAAACTAAAAGCGGCCAAAACAATTAGTTGATGAAACGGGCAACAGAAGACGATGCCAAAAGCAAAACAAAACATGAACCAAATCCATTTAGTGAGAGAAACAGAGAGAGAGAGAGAGAGAGAGAGAGAGAGCGAACACAGACAGACAACGAGGGAAATGGAAATGAAGTGGGCAGAGATCGAGCGAATCGGTCCCTGATTGCACTGACTATAAAACAATGGGCAATGCAATGTAGCACAGTGTACACTGTGCATTTCAACGCTAATTCAATTATCGCTTATTGACATCAATTTGCAACAGCAGCGGCAGAGCGACAGAGCGACAACGTGACATGGCCAGGCCACTGGACAACATTGAGCTCTGGCTCTAAAAATATGCGCCATAAAAATGGGCGCCCTACCCAAACCCGAACCCGAACCCGAACCCGAGCTAGAACCCAATCCAATCCAACCTCGCTTGAGCTGAAGTGCAATTGACACTTTTTGTGATTTAGTAGAGAACAAGAACAACGAACCAGCTACCCTCGCATTGACAATTGCTAATACGCAATGCGAAATGTGAAATGCGAAATGTGAAATGGAAAACAGTTGGCAGCAGGTGCAACGCTTCCGTTTTGTGTACTCGTATCGCATCCAGATACTCTGGGGGCACCAATCGCACCCCAAAGTTGTCGTAAATAATGCAAAAGCGTTCGAGAGAAGTCGCCGAGTGGCTCCTGCAGTTGAACTAGATTCCGAGGGCTGTCCATTTGGTCAGGGGATTGACAAGTGCTTAGCTTTAATTACATTAGCTTTGATTTATTCGCCTCTGCCACACACACACGCAAGCCGGCTGCGAATGTGAACTGAAAGTGTTTAGATCGATAAACCAAATAAAAATTTTTAAGACATGCTGTAAAAGCCAAAGCACTTTTGTGGCGAGCGATAAGGCTTAAACAAAATCAATCAGACCTGAGATCCATAAACTGGAGTAAGCTCAACTTAAATTTTATTGTTGTTCGTTTTGGTAGATTCGGATTTTGATTGAGGAATGTGAGAGCTATAGGAGAAGAAAAAGCAATAATAATATATTTTAGGTATTATTTAAAATATTTTCAGACACATAACTAACATTAGATTCTTAAGTTGCATATCTAAAAAAAAATTATTCAATTAATATTAATATTCATTTGATTATTAATTTATTGCCCTCTGTTAACCAATGCTTTAAATGCTTTGCTTTCAATAATTAAAATTAATATCTGTAGAAAAACAATCGATGTCATAATATACCAAAGATTGCCTGTCAATCAATCAATAAATCATTAAATAAAATATTTAAACTGGAGCAAGCCTAATCAGCCTAAGCTTCAACGGTATTAGAATATGAATTTCATTAGAGCTATTAATAGATAAATTATAATATATATATTAAATAAATAATATTAGATATTAAATTAAATTTAAAAATCGAAAACATTTACAGTTCAATTATACACGTCACTTTATTTTAATATTTATTTTTAATATTATGATTTTAATATTTAATATATGAAATCTTACTATATTATTAAGTTTGCCCCACAGCAGTCAAGTTCCATTCCAGCACCCACTCCCACTCGCAGTCTCAGTTTCAGTGGCCTGATTAGCGTGGCAAACGAATTGGCAACTGTTGAGTAAGTCAGCACACATCACGCTCAATCAAAATGTATGCAAGCATATGAATTTACCGCGTCTCATAGCCTCAATTCAATTTTCGTGAGCAGCTGACAAGCCGCACTCGGCACATAGCTTGCAGCCCTCACTGTGGCGCGGCTCAGCTCAGCTGCCAAGTTCAGAGGCGGCACAAGGTCGTCGAGTCGTTGAGTTGGCTGAGCCAACCAACCAGCTCGTCAATCAGTCCCTCCGTCCGTCCGGCCATCCAGCCGTCAGTTCGTCAGTCGGTCCATCAGTCAGTCAGTTGCTCAGGTAGTCAGTCATTCATTCATTCGGCTGTTGGCAGGGAGGTCCTTCGCGTGTAACGCCGCACTCATCCATCGAGTGCCAAGTCAGTGAGGCTCGTGAATGGGTAACGAGTCATTTTGGCATGCCTTCACCTTGACGGCTCTGGGCCAACACAAACAAAGCTGACGTGCAACAGCGCTGCGCCCTGGCTACGGGGCAATGTGGCAAAGGGGCCAAGGGGCTAAGGGACTGGCTAACCGCTGCCTGGGTAACGCGAGGAGGAGCAACAGAAACGAATCCTGATTGCGATACATGTGCGCGGTTTTTCAAACTGACAGATTTTTATATGTCTTTCGGTTGGCGTTGCAATTTTTTCGTTGCCATCCTTTGGCGCAACTGTCGAAATTTCTGTGGAGCTCAGTTACACAGAGCTGTGCGAAATGTCCGGAGTACACGGTGCAAAAAAATGCACAGCGCCGTTTGATTGAAGTCATTTGTTGACTCGGAGGCTAACTGATTATAGATATGGATTGAGATATTAATCATAAATGCAATTTATGGCTGAGAATTGAGCTGTATGCCTAAAAATCAAGCAAATTGAAGCTGCCATCAATCAAATGCTATATTTATTATTCAATTAGTGTGAAGCGATCAATCTAAAGAAGATTCACTTCTTTTTGCGCGAAACAAAATTTAAAATATAATAATATATTTATATAATATATTTATATATTTATATCAAAGTTTTTCTTTACTTATAGATCAAGCAATAAAAAAAGATTTTTTCAATCACAATTAATCATTTTACTATGTTATGTATGTACTATGTTATTTCTTATGCAGGTATATGGGTTTGTTTTACTATTGTTGATCATTCATACATGACATTAGATTGATTATCATGCAGGTTTTATCAATCATCTATCACAATCAATCAATTCACATTTAGGATATTCTATTATCATCAATCAAAATTAATTAAATTCAAAATTTCTTTGAATTGTATTAAAATTTGTACAATAATTAAAACGTGCTATCATCAATCACAGTCAATCATTTTCAAAATTTACATCAGACACTCGACATTTCTTATGATATACTACAAAATTGATTGAGCTGTGTTGGTAATACCAGTTCAGCAATTATCATACTCATCAATCACAGTCAATCAAGTTCTTTTTTCTTCAAGTGCAGCTGCTGCTGCTGTTTTTTTTTTTTTTTTTTTTCAGAGTTCTGTTCAAAGTCTCGCCATGCCTTTTTCGGGTGATTTTGTGGGTTACGCCTCGCTTGGCTACGTTACGGCAATTGCAGCGTTTTATACCCCTCCGCAGACCGACAGACCGACTGAGAGACTGAGCGTCGTTCCTTTGGCTTGTTTGTTTGCTTGTTGCTACAAAATTTGAATGCAAATATGCTTTGAGTGTGTTAGTGTTTCACTCTCTCATCCTTTCACTCTCTCTGTCTCTGTCTGCTCTCTTTCACTCTTCATGTGCGTTGGGCAATGCGTTTATCCTTTGGCAGCAGACACAAAACGTTTGGAGCTCAGTGGAATTTGTGTCGATTTTACTTTGTTTATGTCTGGGGCGAGGAGTATAAATGAAATTCATTTATTTGACTTTTTACGAACTTGTTTTACTCGTTCGTTACCTACCTCCAGCAGGAGGAGGGGGAGCAGAAGCTTTCCTTAGAGACGAATTAACGTCATTCGAGCGGCAAATAAGAAAATTTCACTGCCATTGCAATGGATCCACAGTCAGAGTCAGTGCGACAGTCAAAGCCACAGCCGCAGCCAGAGTCAGAGTCACAGTCAGAGCCACGCCCACTTGACCCCATTACAAATGCATCAAATGTCAAATGCAGGCAGGAGCCACTTAAAGGCGTTCAGCTTTATCGAAGCTCAACTTCCTTCTGGTTGGATTAATTACGTATATACCCAAGCCAAAGTTGAGCATTCATTGAGATCAGCTCAAGGAACAGGAAGCCATTAAATTGCTGATTGGCAAATAAGTCATAAAGTTGGGCAGACGGAGAAATTTAAATGCGAAAATAATCAACAAGGCGAGGGCGAAGACGGAATACCCTTAATGTGAAATTAACTGAAGAAATATTTTTAAAAATTTCAATATTTTTATTAAAAGAGAATTTCCTTATGATGCGACATTTCTCTTGTCTCATATTCTGCATATATCTTTTAAGTTTGCATTTCATATTCAGCTTGCATATTATAACAGGCTCTTAAAAGCGAGGCGAAAGTCCCCAGAGATCTGATCCCAGTGCGACCCTGACAGAGTGCTCATGTCAACTGTGGTTCAATGACAATTCGGTCGCTTGACTGGCAGCTCCACATGTCACTGAGTAATGTCAGTTATGTAAGAGATATGTTGCTGATTTATCAGCTACCCACACCCACACGCACACATGCAGAGAGAGGCCACACACACAAAATTACGCATTCGCCGCGTAGTTCAATTGAAATATGAGACAAAAATTTAAATTGAATTTGTTGAAAAAAAAGAGGAAGAGAAAATTATCAACAGCATCCAATTCCCAGCATTTCGAGTAACTGGGAAAGTTTTTTCGCCTGCCCCTCTTCTGCTGCTTCTTCTTCTGTTTGTTATTTTTAATCAGATGCAAATGAGCGCAAGTTGAAGTGCCCTCTCTCTCTCTCTCTCACCCTCCATACTCACTCTCTCCCTCTCTCTCTCTCTTAATGATTGTTATTTTTGTTTGGTTTTCCAAAAAGTTGTGCTAAAAATTATTGAAAATTGAGTTTCGTGTAATGCGTTTTGTTGTTCGTACTTTGACATAGATAAAAGACGTGTCGCAGCTAATGCAAATGAACAAGGCAGTCAGTCAGTCAGCCAGGTGAGTGTGAGAATATACAGGTGTGTGCGAATATTTGATCAAAGCTACAAAACTTTGGATAAGTATTGATTGTTAGCTGAGTGAATGAGTTTAGTTTGAGTTGAGCTAAAGCTCAATAAGAGCAGTAAGAGCTAGCTTAAAGAGGTTTCTTGAACTCTGACTATCCCATTTTCAAGCCCGCCCACTTTTTATATTTTTGCAGCAGCTCTTTCTATTGACAACTTTCCGTCGAATTAACTTTGATAAAATCGACTCAGCTGGCTGTTAGATTCCGTTAGCTTCATTCAGACTGCATTGGCTATTCGCTGTTAATTAGCCGACTCCGATTTCAGCCACATTTTTAGCTGGCTTTGGGCCACAGCTGGTCGGGGGCGATGGCCGAGTGCAGCGCGCCAAAGCAGCCAAAGCAGATTCTCAGCTATTGCCATTGTCAATTAATTTGACAGTTTAATGCAAATAAACCTTTCGCTGCAAATGGGGGCGTCGACGGCAGCAGCAGCAGGAGCAGCAGGAGCAGGAGCAGACGACCAAATGAACTCATGGACTCTGCGCCAATTTGAACGCGTCGCGACGTGAGTGCGCATTAATTGGGCTAATTAAATGGGCCGAGCTGTTGGCCAACTGAACTGAACTGAGCTGAGCTGAGCTGAGCTGCGCTGGGTGGCTGCTGCTTGTGACTTGTTGGCTTTAAGTTTAAAGTGCCCCGCAGCAGCTGCCGCCTCTGCTCAATTAAGAGCTCGGAACTTTTGGGCGCTGACAAAGTGAAAGTCCTGAGCTGAAGTCAACACGAAAATGCCATCAGCTCGACATTGAAATATCTCAAGGCAGCCAGCTGTGCTATACCCTGTATACAAACCGTGCAGCGCCTTATGAAAGTATTGAAATATGAAATAAAAATCAATTGAAATTATTAATTTAATATAGTAAAATTTTAAAACAACTTTAATGAAAATATAAGAATATAAATTTTCTTGAAAAGGATTTTTTTTTTTTATTGAAGCGAAAGTCTGTTTATTAAAAAAAATCTTTAAATCACATTTAATAATATTAAATTTCTATTATTACTAGTATTATCTTTCAGTAAGCTTTAAAAAAAATAAAATAAAATAAAATAAAAAATTAAAATAAAAAAATAAAAAAAAAATAAATTTAAAAAAAAATAATAATTTATTTTGAAGTACAATTTATTTAATAATGTCGTTTTATTTATTTTATAAAATTATCATTTAATAATTATATTTTATTTTTGATAGCTCAACTTCTTTTCAATAGAATTTTCAGCAAAAATCCCTTTAGCTTCCTCTGACAATTCTAGAGGGTATTTTATAGTCTATCACTCGCTCTGTGACAATGTCCTACTTGTTTGCATTGTCCACATTGCAAGAGATGAAAAATGTATATAGATATTAATGCGCAGCGCAAAGGAGCTGCATTTCGGACAGGGCCTTTAAGAAATTGCAAGGCTGGCCCTTGGCTTGGACAGCGATTTATTGAAACAGCTCTCGGCACTCTTCATCTCCTTCTCTCTCCTTTTCATTCTTCGTATCCTTCTGGTTTCTTCGTCATCTTCTCCTTCTTCTTCTTCTTCTTATTATTCTTTCAAGTGAAATTAATTTTTGCTGCAGCTGCTGCTGCTTTTGTGACCAAAAATTGTGTGTGCTGGGCTGAGTTTATTGAATCGAAAATGCATTTGCCACAGAAATGGAGCAAGCAATTGAATTGAAATGTGTAGAAAATGGAATCAGGTAGGGCTGCCATCAATATGACAGCCAACAGCTGTTCGGCTCAACAGAACTTAAAGCCGGCTCAATCAATTCAAGGCTTATTCATTCTATATATGAATATTAATTAATTCATATACATATGCATTTATTTATTATTACATTTGCAATCTCGCTTTTGTCTGTCTGCTTATGAAGTCTAATTAAATTCCTTCACTCATTTAATTTGATCAATTAACTTTAATAACATTTCGCTTCGTTCAGCTCGAGCTGTGTGTTTTCCAATTAAGTTTTTAAAATAAACTCATTCGATTTCTTATTTTTTGTAAGATAATCTTTATTTAATTTTTTATTTGAAGCGCTGCCCTTTCAAATGCGACTACACAGGTAATGCGGCGCAGACAGGACATGCGTCCAGGCAGGACATCATGCAGGACATGCTCTGGCTCTGGCCATATCATTTGAGTGCTTTTCAATTATATGTCGCACTAATTACACGCTTTAAGCCGCCGCCGGGCTGAGGTCGTAATTAAATTCAAACGCCAGCCAGAGGATATCAAGGACGCTCAACATGGCCAGGACAACATTGTAAATTTTCTATTAAGCGAAAATTCCCTAAGCTGATTTTGATGTCTGGCTGTCAGTCAAGCGTTGAGCAGAGAACAACAACAACAACAGCAACAACAACAACAACAACAACAACAAGAAAGGAAGAAAGCACAAAAAAAGGAAACCGCAGGCATGGCAACCAAAAATAATACAGCTAGACCGTACAACGGATAAATGAGTTGTAGTAGGCGAGAGGCGGGTCGAGGGGGCGGCTGGCTCATAAGAGAAAGACACGCATAAAATTTGTATAATGCTTTACAGAGAAATCCAATGCGACGAGGTCTACGAGCAATTTTTTCGGGCCAAGCTTTTAATGCGCGCAAAAAGGATTAAGAGACAGACTCAGCAAGACAGAGCGGAAGGGGGAAAGAGTGGGGGAGTAAGAGAGTGGGAGAGTGAAAGAGAGTGTGAGGCAATGTGTTTCCGGGCGGACTTTAACACATGTAGAGCTCTTGTATGCAAATGGAGCGCCAGAGACGTAGGCGTTGCGCGAAGCATACGATTTACATACATTTAAATTTGCATGCCAGGACATGCAGAGCAGAAACAGCGAGAGTGGGAGAGGGAGAGAGAGAAAGGGAGAGAGCTGGGGTACGGGTGTGTGGGTAGCACGTATTCCAATTTACGCGCGCGTTCGACAGCCGACAAACATCATTAAGCGGTAAACAGTCGACGCCCAGCAGCAGCAGCAGCAGCAGCAGCCGTAGGAGCCGGAGCAGGAGCTGGAGCAGCTGCCAGCTAGTAGAAAAAACCTTCAGTTTGTCCTGCCAATGGGATATTTCTCGATTTGTTGGCCAAAGCAAAAAGTAAAAAGAAAATATCACAGAAATCGCGCACAAATTGATTTGCGTACGGCTGCCGATTGAAAGGTGCGAGGGCAGGGCGTCAATTGTGGGCGTGGGCGTGTTAGGCACTGCTCGAACAACTGCAATTGACAGGCAGCGTAACGCACGTACTCATTCAGATTCGCTCTGAGTTTCGCTTAAACAAGCAAACACACTTGACTGCCTTTTGCCCTGCCTGCCAGCCTCCTCCTGCTGCCTCCTGCCGCCTCCTGCTGCCTTCTGCTCGCCTCTGTTTTACTCCCCTTTCAGCTACTCTCGCTGCGATATGTGGCTTAAGTGGCTGCCACTTGCCATTTCATTTCTTTTTGCAAATTGATGTGATGTGCACATGATATGACAGCACAGCAAGCGTGGGTGTGTGTGTGTGTGAGAGAGAGAGAGAGAGAGAGAGAGAGACAGAGCGCTGAGTGCAGGCCCTGCTAAATATGCTATGTTTTTTTCTCTGTGTGCTGATGCGATTGTAATTGCGTGTGAGTGTGTGTGTGTGTGTGTGAGGAAGAGACGACTCCTGTTGCGATAGCTACTAATTAGATTTTATGTAAATGACAACAATGCTTATTTAAATTAGATAGAATGAATGGGTGTTCTTTCTTCAGGGCTCGTCTTACCGCTAAAAATAGCTAGGCTTACCGCTAAAACACGTCGTAATTGTTTTACATCAGTTAAAATTACGAATAACAGATACAATACAATATATATTTTTTCTACCACTCTCACATTTTCGCCACCTGATGAGACTCACCTGCACAACCCTTTTGTGCACCCACAACACCTCTGGCAACCCTTCTTATGACTCAACTGCCCGTCAATACGTATATAATTAGCCTATTAGTTGGCCTAAAACAAAAGCCGGCTCATTATAACGCATTGCGCTGACCGTTGCTGCCACGCCCATCAAAATGGGGCGAACGTGCCAAAATTTGTGCCTCCCCCGACAACAGCTTGAACTTTTACCTTTTGTTTGTGTGCTGCTCCCTCGGCTGACGTCTTCCAACTTCAAAAACAATACAATAACATTTGCATCATGTTTTCCTTTTCGTTTTCTTAAGCGCCCCCAAAGAAACACCTGACCTCCGTCTACCCCTCATACCCTTCAGGCCTGACGCCCTCCTGCCTTCCTGTCCGCCCTGCGCATTCTGACAGTTCGGTTTTCTTTTGTCTGTATTTTTAGCGGCCGGCGGGCATTCGGATCCCTTTTCACCAAAAACTTTCCTTTTGCTTGTCAACGGAAGGTGCACGAGGCAAAAGGGAAACCCCGGCTCGAACCCACGAACGAACGGGCCGTGTCCCGGCGCGTCGTCTGCGTCCGGAATGTCTGCGACTACATCAAACAGGAGTCGACGTTGACGATGCCGAGGACATGTTGTCAACCATTCAAGCAACCAATTTGGCTTAGCCTGCAGCACTTTCGCTCCCCCTCTCTCTCTCTCTCTCCCTCTCCCGCCCTCTTTCATTCTCTGGCTGTCAAGCTATGCCCGTTACATCCATTGTCCAGCTCGTAGACTGACGTCGTCTGCAATTACGTTTATTATATATTAAGCTTTAAATTAATGTGCATGTTTCCTATGCTCCACTTCAAATTTCAAATGAGAATCATACGCTTCAGCAAAATCTCAACAGGAATACATTACAGGCTTTCAGATAGGCTCGCATTGCCGGCTGTTTGAATACCCTGTAGTTGTGGAGTTTTGATTCTGTTCTATGAGTGCACTGAAATTAGGAGACTTTAGGCTGTGGATTAAAAAAAAAAAATTTCAATTTAATGGTTCTCTTGTTCATATCTACCCCTTCTGGCTGTTGATTTATCCGTTTTCTTATTTCTTTTTCAGTCTCTCTCTTTTTTACATTTTCTTCTTCTTCTGTCTTCTTTTCGCGTCTTATCTCCTCTCTCTCACTCTCTCTCTCTTTCTCTCTCTGCCCACCGTTCATTCCTTTACTCTATACTCTTTATTCATATAGAGGGTATCTCACTGCTCACCCAACAAATTTTCATAATATTATTGAATGTTTTTCTTTTGTTTCGTCATTTTGTTTTGTGTGTGTGTTTCATTTTTTGTGAATTTCTTTGTTCGCTACCTTTCGAGTTGCTTTTGTTTTGTGGAAAGTTTATAACGTTTTTGCACTACATAAAACTTTATTTGCCGTACAGTGAAGCAACAGCAACACGGACCAACAACAACAGCAGCAACAACAGCAACAACAACAAGTTTTGATTAACTTTCGTGCTCGTCGCAGCAGCTTTTGCTCATTTCCTGGCTCATCCCCATTCCCGAGCATCCACACAAATATCCCTCGAGTTATGATGCTTAATTATATCAGACTCAGCCGTTAGTCCCCACATTGAGTTTATCTCCCTCTATACTTCATACTCCAACCACTTCCTTATGGCGCACGTGCTTTTTAAGTTCACAGACGCGCGCATTTTGATTTATGTTCGTAGGAAAACCCTCAGTCCCTGCCCCCCTTTGGCCATGCCACGCCCAGTAACATAAGTATGCCCGGTTCGTGGGTGCATTTAATGAGCTCTGTCCTGCGTGAAGCTTTATTTCTTTTACGAATTTTTAATGTATTCAACTGAAAACTAGCCCGCGGCTCGAATTTGGTCAGCTTATGGTCAGAGCGCGCGTTGCCAGAGAGAGCTCCCACTCAAAAGAACATGGGATCCACTGAATAAAATGAAATAAAATAAAAAGCAATGAAGCCCATTGGCATCGGCTTTGAGAGCATTAAAGCTGCTCATAGCGAAGACACACTCACAAATAGTAGCTGGTACTAGGGACTTACCCCAGTATACTATTTGCAGTCCCTTGCTCTTTTCTTAGCATCACATAAATCTTTCATGTACCTCGCTTTGATTGCGCCTGATGTACCTTCGGGGCAGACATCTATTTGTGGAGCGCTATGAAAGAGAGATGTAGAGTCTCAAGTCTATTTAAGCTACTTTTTGACCTTCAGTACCAAAGCAAAAGGTCAGCGCTGCTCTAGTTTTCATAATAAATGTGAAAGATTATGTGTAGAATATTTAAAATATATTTTAATAAATAAATTTAACTAATTAATATTTCTATTCTTTAATTTCAGGTAAGCTGACGTTCTATGATGCCAAAGGTATTTTTTTTTTTTTTAATTAAAAACTAGATTTAATATACTTCTCGAAGAAGCAATGGCTCTTGCATAGCAATCAGCTTTTGAGTGCTGCAGCATGCAGCTTTGGTCAGTCAGCTAATATAGCAAGCAGCTGCAGTCTTCTATGTCAGGTGTTGGCTAAACCCTTTGTTTCTCACACAATTTGACTGCTTCATATTCAACACATTTTTGTATGTCTCTCGTCTATATTTTTTTAATATTTTTTATTTCTTTTGCCTGCTGCTTCATCAAAATGAAACAAACTTTTTTGGCTGACTAAAAATAAGAATGAAATGAAGGAGCCGAAACTTAAAACCAACAATGCTGCTTATTGCCAGCGCTTCAAGGGCCACGCCCCCACTTGGCATGCCGCCCACTTGCGTGAAAACTCATAAAAACAACAAGCGCACGTTGGTCGTTTCCACCAGGCAGGCAGGCAAGGGTAGCTCCCCTTTTTTGGAAAAACTTTTCGGTCCACCCTCTTCGTTTTAGGCCTCTGCATAATTTCAACAATTAAAACACACAAATGTGCAATTCCAACAATTACTTCAACTTCCGAATGGCATAAGGAGCGTACTTCAACCACAACCACGCCCACGCCCAGCGCGCCCCCGCCCGACCGCAATAAACTTTAATCCTTTTTACATTTAAATAAGGCAGCCAAGGAATAGCGAGTAAGAGGGAGAAAGAGAGAGAGAGAGAGAGAGAGAGAGAGAGAGAGAGAGAAATAGAAAAAGAGAGAGTGTTTCACAAATTTGCATACAAAATGACGAAAAATAAAAAAGAATTCAATTTTAAAAACAAATTAAGGACAAATTTTAAGAGAAATATTAATATATGTACATATAGTATATATGCATTTACAGTTATTTGCCAAGTTAGTAGAGGCGCATTGCATTGTTTTTTGGTTTTTAATTAAATAAAAATAATGACAATAAAAAAAAAAAAAACACACAACAGGGGAATTCGTTGTTGCTGTTGCCGTTGCTATTATTCCGGTTACAAGCGCCGGACGTGGCGCATCCGTTGCAATGTGTAGATCCCGGGAAAAAAGAAAATTGAAAATAATATGAAAAGGTCGCCGAAGAGTTGGCCAAAGAAATGGCACAGCGTAGCGACCACAAAATAACAACAACATAAATGGGATGAGATGCTGGAGGCAGGGGGCAGGGGGCAGAGGCAGAAGGCAGAGGGCAGCGCAGGCGAGGAGTAGCTCAAGCTCGACTCCATTGAACGTGAACTGACATTAGGGATTAAAGAGTGCAGTATTTTTTCCGGTTCTGTTGTCTGGTAACTCCATTCATTATACCCTGCACAGAAAGGGCTAAGGGTATATGCATTCAATTAAAAATCTGAACTGTAAAATCAAAAGGAATTTCATCTGTAATTATTTTATTGATTTTTGTTTTATTTTACGGAGTCTCTTCTACATTCCGAACGATATTTCTACATTACGATATTTATCAACAAAGTGAAGCTAAGAAACTTTCTCTATAATATTAATACACCTTCTCAGCAGCTTGTGGTCTATCTATATACAAAATATTTGCTGTAGTTATATTTCTGTGTTTAAATGAAAAGACGGTCCCATATTAATTTGCTATATCATCATAAAATCCTTAAATATAATATGAAATAAGTTGTGAAAGGGCATTAGTCAATTCATCAGCTGCATCGACTTTCTGCTTTTTGCTTTCTGTTTTTACAACTGGGAACTGGCAACAATTTCATTTTCCATTCATTCCGCATGCAACTGCAACGTGGAGTTGCAAGCTAAAAACATTTGCCGGATTCATTAGTGATTTTTCCCTGCTTCTTGTTGTTATTTCGTTGCTGCAGGATATGTCAGACGGGCATTGTTATTGTAGCTGCTATTTGTTTTATTATTTATTTGTATTTGCGCTTTTTGTTGTCGTTGTCGTTGTTGTTGCTATTGTTGTTGCTTTATTCTACTTTTTTCTCTCTAGCTGCATCGCGCGTATTTGTTTGCTCATTACACACGTCATCATGTCAACCGCCAGTGGCCATGTCCTTCTTTAGCCCAGTCCCTCTTCCGCTCGCCCCTTCTCTTTGGCCATGTCCCTGTCTGACATCTGTTCTGGTTAGAGCCGAACAATTGCTAGCCATGGAACAATTGGCTTAGATTGAAGAGTAACCAATTGTGTGAGGGGAGGCAGCTAAAGGACGAAGGAGGCGAACTGGAACGAATGGGGCATATGCAACAAAAGGATTCCATGACATGGCCGTCGCAGTTGCTGTTATTTGCATTGAACAACTAAGGCAAATATCTAGCACGACTTTGATTAGATGTTATTTAACTGCAGCAGAAATATATACGTTCAGCTGGACTTAAAAAAGAGAGAACACAGTAAATAGCCTCACTGCCCTCAGAAGTTCGCAAAATGAACCTGAATAAACAATAAGTGAGAATCGCAGGGGAATACCCCGAAAATGAATTATAGAGTAGAAGAGTGTGAGTTACAGTAGGTTATAGAGTATATGAGAACTAAAATAGTATCAGAGTAAATGAGTATGTGTATAAGATTGTGAGCATAGAGAAATATAAGATAATGCGAGGAAAAGAGTATTAGAGTTGTGGAGTGTTTGAGTAATTCGTTATATTAGTATTAGTGTATTAGAGTATAAGTATATGTCTATTACTTTTCTACTCTAATAAAAAATACTCTAATACTCTAATGATCAAGTACTCATCTCTCATATTATTTTAAAGTACATATAAGAGTATTAGTAGAAGAGTAACATAACAATTCAAGTAGAATAGAAGAATAGACTTTGATAGTTACCGCATTAGAGTCTATTGCTGAACACTGTCGATAGTCAGTATAAACTGTACATATACACATACATATATATCATATGATCCATCTGTTTCTCTTTACAACTTCCTGCTGTAGCTCATCAGTGCCTTACATCAATTTAAGAATCAAGAGCAGAAGCTGTTTACCTTTCAAGCTTCAACATTATTTGATTTATATAAGTTCTTATGCTCGACGATGACTCGATTAGGTTCGTATTACATACATACATATTTCTTCATCCACTTCTCTGGCTCGCTCTGTCTACAGCCATCATTAGCAACAAAAGGAAAGCAGATACTCCTTTCATTTTTATTTTTTGGCTCCGCTAGGCAGCCCGTGCGCTGAGATTCCTCGTTTTGCACAATTTCTCAGACAACATTTGGTAAGCCTTTAGACGGAGTTGCTCGAGCAATACATGCGAACCTAAACTCGTTAAGAATCTCATATATACTCGCACACATACACACACACACACACATACAGGCGCGCGCGCAGGAAGAGGAAGACAGGGAAACGGAAATCCAGCTTTTTAGCAAATTCGTACACTTCATTACGGAGGGAGACGAGGCGAGTGCAGAAAAGGAAACAAAACGCGAAATGAAAAGCTTTCAAATGAAACGAATGAAAATCGCATTGGAATTCGGCCCAAAACAGTGAAAGAGAGACGGTGATAGAGAGGGCGAGAGAGAGAGAGAGGGAGGAGTTTAAGGAGCCCACTAGACGTCTTCTTGTGCAGCTCATGGAAAATGTAAATAAAATTCCATTGCAAAACATTTTGCAATTACAGCGCACGGCTCCGTTCGCTCACAAAACTCCCAACTTCCACTTCAACTCGCTGCGAATTCGGAATTTAACTGCGACTTCGTCTCGACTCCATTGGTCATTAAATATTTAGCAAGAGGTGTGCAGCGCAGGTGGGCATTGTGCGGCATTATTGGCAGGACGACTGAGGGGGTGTAAGGGGGAGGCAGGAGTGAGGGTAGCCGCCTGCTCAAGAAACGTCTCAGTTTACCTAGGCGAGAGCGAAAGTTTTCCCAGTTGCCTTGTGGGTGACGTCCTTTTGGGTGCAACCTACCCTGTAGCCATAAAGGGAAAGAGTCCTCTGGAATTGAGAATAAACTTGTGACAGACTAAGCAAATAGTATTTGTACATTAAATATACATATATTTAAAATATATCTAGAATAAGGCAATAAATATAATAATAAATAAAGCTTATAATCATATTATAATCTCTATATAAAATATTTATATAAAATTCATAAAATATAAAAATTCTTTTCATTCCTCTCATGAGAAGAATCACAACTCTCTTCAGAAATAACTCCTGGGTATCTTCTTGCACAATCCAAGTCTCAATATAAGGCCTTGATTTTCCTTTGCTTTACGTTTCTGCTGTGCGTCTTGATTCGTGAAAATGTCGCGACGTTTTTTGCTACACTTTTGTTTTAACGTAGTCTGGCCGCCTTTTGGGCCAAATCGTCGCTGCAAATTACTGAAATTAAAGCTAACGAAGCGCGAACATTGCCAACAGTTCGCTCGACAACCTCCGACAACTTGGCAGACATATCGCAAACACACACACACACACACACACACACAGCAATTCACATTGGGGCACCAAGACCTTATCCAGGACTAGTGCTAACCCTACCCCAGGCTCATGCTTTGCCATCAATTCGCACTCTCTTGGCATTTCTGCTTGGCAGGTGGGTGCGTGGGTGGGTGGGAGTGGCTGGACTGCCTCAAGGTTTCAGTTTTCGTTAATTTTCACGGCATTTTCGTTGGCTTTTGGCAAGTTCCTCTCACCTAACAAAATAAAAGCAAAAAAAAAAAAGGTAAAACAAAAAGATTAAAAGTTAAATTCCCACTTTTGTGGCAATTGAATTAGCTGCCTAAAAGGCTAAGTACGTTTTAAGTAACTGGAATGATCCCAGTTGAGAAACTATTTCCATTTTGAGTTTCATTTTTGGCGTGGTTTTACTTTACTGCTAGATTGCGGGAATTCTTATTGTAGAAACCCTTTCCTGGTTTAATAGCATAATATAATACCTTATCTATTTCAAATATGTGGATTTTATTTAAGAAGTCCCTTCCATATTCCAAGCGTATTTCTCTCATGCTTAAGCCATTCAACTAGCGTAATCACAGGTTCCACAAACAATAGCTTCAGCATGCTCTCACACACACTCAAGAGCGGCCTAACGGGATCGTCAGTGCTGCAGCCAATGGCATTAGCGCTTACAAGCATTGAAAGGCTCGCTCTCGCACTCGCTCTGGCTCTGCAGCAGCAGCGCTCAATGCACAGATTCCACACACTTACGTACAGCTTATGTTCCACAGCAATTGAATCCACTCTGAGACAGTTCTGTCTGTGCCCAGAATTTATGGTGACATTATAATACACCAGGCAGGGAGATAAAAACAAAGTGAAGACAGCTGTGCCCACATTGGCAGCATATTGAACTCAGAGTCGCCCAGCATCTGCTTTGCATGGACGGCTGCCAAACTAAAGCGCGGGGGATTATCCCGAGAGCCAGCCAGAGAAGAGGAAAAAAAAAAAAACAATAAGGCAAAGCACACGCACACACACTTCAATAATATAAGAGGCAGCCACACACTCAATTAGCCAACGAGGGGCTGGTGCAGATCGCAGTGCTGTCGATACCTGAGAGCAGAAACCTCTTGTTATTGTAGCTACCTGGTAAACACCTGCGTGCAACTGCGTAAGAGCGCGCGTGGCAGCAGCAACGGCAGCAGCAGCAGCAGCAGCAGCAGTGGCCGTATGTCTCATTAATAAACGAGTCGATAAGCAAGGGCAGCGTGGCAGGTGAAGGGGCTAGCACACACGCACAGGTGTCAGACGCCGCTGCCGCTGCCGCCTTTTTTTTTGTTGCCAGCATTTGTAATATAAGAAGACGCCGAGTCGTGCTGCTGCCGTTTGTTGGCTTTTTGTTTTGCTACGCTCATTCGCCTGCTGCTGCTGACGCCAGCAGCGACGCGCTCTCTGGCGCTGACGCCCGCTCGCTCTCTCCCTCTCTCTCTCTCTCTCTCTCTTGCTCACAGCTGTGTAGAGTTTTATGGAGAGTATCTACTTTTATCTACGTGCGCACGTTTGCTTTGGCTGCCGGCCAGCCAGACCTCTTTATTGTTGTTGTTATTTCTGTGCTCTTTGCTGTTCTCTTGTCTCTTTTTGTCCTTTGTCAAGCGCCAAAAATAAATGCCATGCGATTAACTCTCTTCCTCTTACCCCGCTTGCTCAGGCTCTCGCACTCTCTCGCTGTATTGAACTGCAAGATCTTTGAATATTATTTAGTTTTGTTTTTTGGTCGCTTTCCAGACATTTTAGCTAATTAATGTTTGTTTGTTCTGTTCTCTGACCCACATATATATTCCGCCGCACTGCTTTTAATATACTGTTCAGATACACATATTTTGGCTGAACTTGAAATTCGTATTCCATTCCCTCTATGTCTTTGGGTGGCCGTAAATTATGGCCACATGTAGATCCCATCTGTAAATCGTGTACATACACAGGGACGATCCAATTTGTTTTTTCTTTTCATTGAGTAAATTTTGTTTGTTTTGCGTGTAAATAAATTGTCGAATCTAGAAGGAAAAATACTCAACTTACGATGTAGCTATATATACATACATATATATTAGATATGCAAATAATATATAAATATTATTAGTAGTACTGTTGAACGTAAAAAACTTCACGTCAACCTCAACATATTAAAGCAATTTAAAATATTATACTTGTATTTATTGCTATTAATTTTGATGCCTTATCGAGTTCAAAAATCCCCACATTTTTGATCCAGTATTGTATTTATTACGTCAGATATATAGATTATATAACGATTTGTTAGCATATGTAGACCAGGCCGATCCACCTCGTTGAATACGTGGTAAGTGTTTGAGATCCTTCTCATATAGATATTGCAACCAGAAAGAATCTGATACCACAGCATTTACTGATACATCATTCTACTGTACATTTGTCAAGAATAATTGGAATTATGAATTTAAATTTAAAGCAAATACAATATAAAAATATACATATGGTTTCGTTAAATTTTGAAAATTTTTATTTTGGCTCAATGAATGAAGATAAATATGTAATATCGTAGATAAATTCAAATTCAGCTAGAAAAACATAGAGACAGAACAAAGCATATATGATATATGAGTATATTCCGATCGAGCGACGCGTGAAGAAGTTGTAGATCAAGCCCCAGGCCAGGTACGAAAATACGGCAATCATATAGAAGACGTGTATTATAAAGCCGTGCATGCCGACCATCCAGTTGGCTGTACCCTTCACTCGAACATGTTCATTCAGTAAGCAGATCACACCCATGCCCAATGTCAATTCTAAATTTATATACCGCGTTTGAAACTTAAAATATATATGTATTACCATGAAGTCATACCTAAAATGGGATGAGCAAAAGTCGCAGCAAATGCCATTCGCTCGTAACCCTGTTTGGCGAGCGATGAATTCACAATTACATCGCCCACGGTCGTCGCAAGCACCTGAATGCTGATCGCTACATAGTCCTCCGACAGGTTAAAGGACAGGCCAATGATTGCGAACAGCACCCCCACCTCGCAAACACAGAGCATCATAATGATGAGTGTAGTACTGAAGCCAATTACAGCAAAGATCTGAAATAAATTAGAAAAGTAATACAAATAGAGGCATCACAAGTTATGGGTCTTACGAAATGATAAGCAGGCGGCTTATCGGTGCGAGAGTGAAGAAACACAGCAATTGCCAAAGGCACAGTAATTCCTAACGAATATAGGGCATAGGTAAAGTCGAATTTCATTGCGTAATCATCATAGGACTTTAGAAAAAGAGCTATAATTAGAAACGAGAAAGAAACGAAAAGTAGAGAAATATATGTTACCATAAATATAGAAAACATGAAGGTAATAGAGGCAGGAAAGTAAAGTTCAGTGAGTAAAAGGGAGAAGGAAGGTTACCAGATACAAGATACAGATATCTAGGGTATATACAAATGAACTTACCATGAATAAGTAACGTACAAATAAACGGACTGATTATTATTTGAATGCAGTTGAGCAACTTGCTCCAGCCATGCTTATCGGCCGTATAGTCCGGGTTTGGTATTATGATAACGCTGAGGAGATATAAAGGGGCGAGTAATAAGAGTATGCCACGTCCGCACCAGCCTTTCAGACGCCATTGCTCTCTATCGACGGGCCACAGCGCCTCACGGAATTCGCTGAAGATGAACATGTTCTTGGGATTGTCCGGATTATGGAGTATGTTGCGTGTGCTAGCCTTATCAATATTTCTTTCTTGTGGAATCACCCTGGAGACTCGTCCAAGTCCAAGCGTAGACCGACGAATGGTAGACCTGCGCAAAGAGCTCTTCCGAATCATATTATCGTAGTAATAGGTATCCCTATAGTTGTGCAGTCCCATCATATTGTGTATCTCTAGGGCAGACAATGTTAACTCAAGGTCACTCAGTTCCTCATGATCACTGATTGTCAAATCTCTGGTTTTCATTTCGGCAATCTTTTGTTTCACTTCTGTGGAAAATTTTTGCAAATTAACGTCAAGCGTTCACTGACTACTCGGCGACTTACTCTCCATGTAAAGACGTGACAGTTTCAGATCGATTACATTAATGATTACATATACAAAGAACATTGATACAAGAACTGCAAGGTTAATTATTATGTAAAATAAGAAGAGATCAAGGAATATGTCATTATGTAGATTACCGCAAGATTCCGTAAAGGTCGTGAATCCGTCTGAAATTATACAGTAAATCAGTAACTCGCTGCTAAAGATTAGAAAGAGAATATCGCGTATTGCGCACGCGTTGTTAATCTGAAACGATCTTAGATAGCAAATGGTACCGCTAGACAACAAAAGAATGGATACACCGCTGCTCATGTTTATAGAATAGACCGGTGACAGGCTGCGAATGGGCATGAGATTGGTCAACAGCTCGGGCGCTGCGTTGCAGAAGGCAACCAAAGTGATGCCAGCTAAATATTCATTTAAATTCAACTTGATGGTAATAATCTTGACTATATGAGTGAAGCTTAGAAAGAAAAGAACCTTTCATTCGAGGAATAAAACCGTTAAGAGCTTTTGAGTTGGGCCACTCACTACTTCTCCAGTATAATGACCCACAGTATGAGGAAGAATACTACTGTAGCGTAGATGACAATGACAAGCATCTCCGAGCTTCTGTCATCGACTTTCATTGCGCAGTACATGATCCTGTAATATCTTAAGAGATTCATGGCATGTTTGCAGTCCTCTGCGGCAGTTACATATTTGCAACGATCCACATGCTTCACAGTCATCACGCTGAAACAGCTCACCTGAGTAGTAAGTGTGATTGAGTGAAGCTTGTTTATGATAGTCTGCGACTCCATAATTCTCAACTCACCTTGCTGTAAACTTCTGCCAAAGAAAAAGTTCGGTTCATTATGAAAGTTTCCATATTTTCTGTAATTTTTTTTTTACTGTACTATTAAATGTCTCTCCAATAAGCAAGTGAGTTGAAATACTAACTTCATTTGACTAAAACTGTGTTAAGGGAAAAGCAAGGCCTGGTTTGTGAACATAAATTAAATAGAGGTAGAAATGATGTACATTCGGAGTAGGCTAATAACTGATCAGGGTTAGATTTTTAACAGACGGCCACTTAGCTTCTTATTGGGTCTCCATTTAAGGTGATCGAAGTAAAGCAAGGAAGAAAACTCCAGAAGGAACAATCTATTAGAGCCCGCCTAATATTAACATGCACATCTGACTCTACCTCTGTCAACAGCTTAGTGCTAATATGCTAGACTACAGGAATCAGCATGTATGTGTGCACTGGCATATGGAGCTCTGGAGCTGGTATCTGGTATATAAAAAAATCAAATACAACATATGAGCTAAGATTTTCTTAAGAGATATGTAACAGACCGAAGGACGTTTGGCACTAATCGACATAGCAAACTACTTGACTAAAAACTAAAGTCCATTACCAAATACATAAAAATCGGTTGAGCCGTTGAGTTGTAATATAACTAATACGGAAAAGGCCATTCCACCTTGTTGAATGAGGTAAATGTTTCGTATCACTGCATCCAGCAAAAATATATTTACGCTCAGGCCTTTGGAATAAATATATACATCTGTTCTTTTTAATATAAATTATTTTTATTGTGGCTCGATATATGGCGATAGAAAAGATATATCGTAGATGACTTCTAATTCAGCTAGAATAATATAGAAACAGAACAAAGCATATATGATAAACGAGTATATTCCCATCGAACGACGAGTGAAGAAGTTGTAGATCAAGCCCCAGCCCAGGTACGAAATTGCTAAAATTAAATAGAACACGAGAGTTATATAGCCATGTATGCCGATCAGCCAGTTGACTGCGCCCTCTTCCTGAGTATGAGCATTCACGAAACAGACCAAGCCCATGCCCAATGTCAATTCTGAAACAACATAGATGGGTATAATATATAAATGCAGATTATTATATTGGACATCTACCTAAGATGGGATGTGATATAGTTGCAGCAAATGCCATTCGCTCGTAGCCCTGTTTAGCGAGCGACGTATTCACAATTATATCGCTCAGAGATGCGGCAAGCACGCGTATGCTGATCGATACATAGTCCTCCGACAGGTCAAAGGACAGGCCAATTATTGCAATTAGCACCTCCATCTCGGTGAAACAGATGGACGAAATAAGAACTGTTATGATGAAGCCAAGTATTGCAAAGATCTGCAATATATTAGTTAGTTAATGAAAATAGATATCTTTCCTATTATGGGTATTACGATATGATAAGCGGGCGGCTTATCGGTGCGAGAGTGAATGAGCACAGCAATTGCTAACGGTACAGTAATCGCAAGCGAGTATAGGGCATAGCTAAACTCAAACTTCATGGAGTACTCATCATAGTCCTTTAGATGAAGAGCTGTAATAAGAAAAACGAGAATGAAACAAAGAGTAGAGAAATATATGTATACGTAGATATACAGAACAGAAATGTAAATGAGGCAGTAAAGGCGAGTTCAGTGAGAAGGAGAGAGAAGAAAACTTACCACGAATAAGTAACGTACTAATAAACGGACAGATTATTATTTGAATGCAGTTGAGCAACTTGCTCCAGCCATGCTTATCGGCCGTATAGTCCGGGTTTGGTATTATGATAACGCTGAGGAGATATAAAGGGGCGAGTAATAAGAGTATGCCACGTCCGCACCAGCCTTTCAGACGCCATTGCTCTCTATCGACGGGCCACAGCGCCTCAATGAATTCGCTGAAGATGAACATGTTCTTGGGATTGTCCGGATTATGGAGTATATTGAGTGTGCTGTTCAAGTCAATGCCTTTCTCTTGTGGAATTGGCTTGGAGACACGTCCAAGTCCAAGCGTAGACCGACGAATCGTTGACCTGCGCAAAGAACTCTTCCGAATCATATTATCGTAGTAATAGGTATGCCGATAGTTGTGCAGCCCCATCATATTGTGTATCTCTAAGGTAGAGAATTCTAACTCAAGGTTACTCAGCTCCTCGTGATCACTGATTGTCAAATCTCTGGTTTTCATTTCGGCAATCTTTCGTTTCACTTCTGTGGGAATTTTTGGAAATTAACGTCAAGCGTTCACTAACTAGTCACTATTCGGCGACTTACTCTCCATGTAAAGACGTGACAGCTTTAGATCGATTACATTAATGATCACATATATTAAAAACAATGTTATCAGAACTGTAAGATAAATTATAAGTACTATAAGAAAAAATCCTGGACAAATATATTTAGATTACCGGCAGCTTCCCATATACTAGTACGTCCATCTGTTAATATAAAGTATAGCACCAACTCGCTGCACAAGACTAGAAAAAGGATATCGCGTATTGCGCACGCGTTGTTAATCTGAAACGATCTCAGATAGCAAATAATACCGCCGGACAACGAAAGGACGGTTATCCCGCTACTCAAGGTTATCGAATAGACCGGTGACAGACTTCGAACGGGCATCAGATTCGTCAAGAGTTCAGGTGTTGCGTTGCAGAACACAACCAAAGTGATGCCAGCTAAATATTCATTTAAGTTCAGCTTGATGGTAAGGATCTTTATAATCTGGGAGAAGCTTAGAAAGTAGAGACAAATAAACATTAGAGGAATAAAATCGATTAGAGCTTTTGAGTTGAGATTCTTACAACTTCTCCATCAGTACCAAGGTCCACAGAAGCAGGACGAAAACCATCACAGCGTAGAGGACAATAATAATCAGCTCCGAGCTTCTGTCATTGACTTCCAGAGCGCAATACATGATCTTGTAGTATCTAAATAGATTCATGATATGTTTGCAATTATCTGCCGCGCTTACAAATTTGCAACGATCCCCATGCTTCACAGTCATCACGCTGAAACAACTCACCTGAGTGAGTGTAAGTGAGTTAGGACCGTTTATCCATAATTATCTACCCACCTACCTTGCTGTAAACTTCTGCTAAAGAAAAGGTTCGATTCATTGTGATAATTTGCTTGCTTTGATAATTTTAGCTGTACTATTTAATGTTTTTTCAAAAAGCAACTGATTTGAAATACTAAGTTCATTCGACTTAAACTGTATTATTAAAAAAGCAAAGCCTGATTTATACACCAATTATCAATTAGATATGAAGCAAAAACATGCTGTAGTAATACCTCTTATCGATTTATGATCTTGAGTGAAATTAAGAAGATTGTAATGAATGCGTAGAATATATCTGAATCAGAATGAGCAAAGTTTTCACGATTTGGGGTATAGACAAAGCAGAGGTGATCGTAAAAAAGAGGAGAGTGCTGCGTGTCCCTAATTCTTGCGCATTGGAGTGCCATAGAAGAGAGAGACTATAATTTATAATAAAGGATAGGAATGAGCCGCCGTCAATACAGTCTTCTAGGTCGTTCAGTCTGAAAAACATTCAAAAAGGTGGCCAACCGACTTAGCGAATAGATTGACTAAATTTAACTAGGTCTAATATATATGTATATATATGTTTATTTATAAAAGCAAAACGTATTTCCATAATAAAAGCGAGAGATCAAGTAATCAAATTATGCGCAAATGAAAACCGCGCAAAGATAAAACAACAGAGCTAACAAGAAAAACAAATCGAAAATTCGGCCAAAAGGAAATGCTCGGCCGCAGATGCCAAAGTCAAAATGTATTTGCAGCAACAACAAGAGCAGCAGCTAGAGCAACACGAATGAGCAACAACGGGAGAAAAAAGTCTACACAAGACGGGAAACATGTGGCCGGCGTTGCGTCTCTGCTCTCAGTGGCCGCGGCGCGGCGCTCGAACACTTGACCAACACGCGAGACGCGGGCAGCGCTGCTGGCGTAACGTTAACGTTAACGCCAACGTCAATGTCAGCTGTAAGACGCCAACGCAGCCGGCAACATTTCGCGCGTTGGCCATGTTAGGGGTGGCTTTTCGTTGTTGCTGCTGCTGCTGCTGCTGTTGCTGTCGGCGTCGCTGTTGCTGCTGCTGTTGCTGTTGCTGTTGCTGCGACGCGTCGCTGCTTCGGCTCTTTGGCTTTGGCTTTAGCTGCCCGTGCAGCCATCAAGTGGATTTCAGTTTCATTTTGAACGTCGTGCGTCGAGTACGTGGACGGATTGCCCTTAGCATACGCGCGCGTTCCTCGTCTTACGAACCGAGAAACCAACTCGAATCGAATCGAATTGAATTGAATTGCAGCTGACGTTGTTGTCATTTTGGCCTGGCCAATACCAAACAGCAGCAGCAAACAACAACAATTGCCAGTAATCAGCGCGCGTGTGAAAATATATATTAAATAAAAAAAATAAATAAATCTAAAGAAAGAAAGAGTTATGCACAGAGATCCATGCGAAAGCTATGTGAAAGTAAGCTAAAGAAAATGGTCAAAGAATATAAATAAACCAACAAAATTACAAAATAAATAATATTCCAGAAATAAAAATATGATTAATAAATTAAATTGAAATAAATAATGCTGAAAATATTATAAATGAAATAAAATAAACTAATATATATCAAGTAACCAAAACAAATAATATGTAATTTGAATGTATAAAATAAATTTACAAAATTTTATATGCTTACTAATTATTATAATTAATAATTATTATTAATTACATTTTCATTTAATATGAAAAGCGAAAAAAAAACTGAAATAAAAAAAAAATATTTTAAAATATGAATTACACTTAAATATAAATAAAAATAAATTAAAAATATAAATATATATTTTTTAAAATTTATAAATAAAATATATATTTAGCAGTTATTCAAGGGCTCGACTATGTATAAAAGCTGACCTTATGTGTTTTTGTAATAACTCACAATATATTGAAAAGTTTTTAGAAAAAATTTCAACATAGAAATTTATGTCACAGCCAAAAGTAAATCAAACACAAGAAAAACAAAAAAGTAAAAATAAAATAATAAAAATGAGCAAATTTTGAAAATATTTTTTGTGCGCGAAAAGCGAAAATGAAAATAAAATGTTTATAGATATATACATATATATAATGTACAGTAGATACATATGTGTATATATGTTTTATATATATGTACAGATATATAAATCGCCGGCTAAGCAAATCGGCAAAAATTATATCATAGCCGAGACCAATTTTAAAAATAGCGCGCAACGATATTTAGTTTTTTTTTTTTTTCTGCTTTGCTTATAATTCATGCAAAAAATGTGTCATGCCTGGCAATATATATATATATATAAAGTTTCCTATATATATACATATATATCGCAAAAGTAAATTCAAGCAGCAGCATATATCGAGAAGAAGATATAGCTTGTTATACACAACTGAACTGAAAAGTTGAGCTGTACTGCATGTGTTGTCATAAACGATGAGCATATGTTGTCTCTGTAGCTGTTTATTAGCAATATTCAGCCATAAATCAAGGTACACATTCTACATGCGACTGGAAAAACACAAATCGAATCTAATGAGTGATTTAGCCTGAAGAATTATAAATACTTATGACAAATGGTGGAGGGCAAACACTTTTAATTACTTATTTAGTAACCCAACATGAGACAAAACTTGCCCAAGGTAATGTCTATTAGTTCTAGAAAACAAATGCATTAGAAATTCTTCTCATACTCACTCTCACTCTCACGCTTATGACTAAAAATGAATTTATATAAATTTTACAAAATCTATTGCAAGAGAAGAGACGGAGTTTTACATATAGAATAAAATACTTATAGTCTTTAGTATGACTTGAGAAGACTCTAACTCTACTATTCAGCCAGCTGCTTCATAAGTTCTATCTGCATATTTAATAGTTCTACTGTTTACTTTCCACGTAACATATTCAAAATATATTTTACTGCTGCTCTAGCCACCCTTAAAGGCAACAAAAGTTATATCAAATGCCACCTGTTTTCCACTCGCCACTCGTTCGATTGACGTGCCTCAGCCTGTGAGCCAAACAATTTTTTCAATTGCTGTGGCACATCCTCTAGGGCTGGAGAGTGAGAGAGAGGGAGAGAGAGAGAGGGAGGAATCGAGGTTGGGTAACATTTTGTGTGCACATTTTAATTCATGGTTCGATGACCACAGCGGAAATTCCTTTAATGAGCGCTGCTGAAGCAGAGCCAGTGACCAAATGCACGTGTCCCAACCGCTCGTAACCTGAACCCGGCTCGTTGACCAGACAGACAGACAGTTGACCAACCGGACAGTTGGACAGGCCTAAAGGGCTGACCCTCGTTTTCTGTCTCGCTCTACATTGCATTTCAATTGTTTAATTCTTTCATATCATTTGAAAGGTTTTCATTTGGATTTTTTTCTTCTTTTTTTTGGAAATGTGTTTAAAAATTGTTTTATTCCAACGGTTTTTTTTACCAAATTAAAAATTTGCCTATAAAATAAAGTTGAAAATGTAAATTGCAAATTATATGCGCGGCTGCACATGGCGAAGGCTATGGGGAGGAGGCGTGGCAGGTGTAGGCGCTGTGAGGTGCGTGTAATGTGTGCTACGTGCAAGGGAAGCCAAATGGATGGGTCTCACAGCAAGTCCAATCCAAAATTGAAGCAAAATTCACTTGTAGTTGAAGCAAATTGAGGTTGGGCTGAAATTGAGAAAATAATTGGATTGAAAAGTGAGGAAAGTCATATTCTAAAAAAAAAAAAATTTTTATATATAAAAATATAACGTAAATATGTAAATATAAAATAAATTTATCAATATAAAAATATAAAGCATATAAATTTAGATGAAATAATTAAGATAATAATTTATTTATCACTTGATACAAAATATATATGCAAAAAATTTGACATGCCAAATCACTACATGACATCAAAAAGAAGTAAATTGCATAAATAACATTTTAATATTCAATATAAAATACACAATAAAAAAAATGTACATTTAAGCCAATTAAAAAGTTGAATAATACATATTTTTTATTAATAATCGCTTTCATATAAATTTACCCAATTAGCTCAACAAAGAATATTGATTTAGATAAAAAAAATAAATAAAAAAAAAATAAAGCAACAATCTAACAAACTAAACTAAAAAATAGCTAAATAAAAAGCAAAATATTAATAAAGGCCAAACAAATAATGCACATTTGGCTAAAATAAAAATGACAAGCAGTAAAGAAGAAAATAGTATGATTACAATTATTTATAATTAATAATTAATACACATTGACGAGACAACAAACAAGAAAAAATAAATAAATACAAAAATAAATGCATAATATATTGGGAATAAACAAATATACTATATACATATATACATATCCATATGTATAGAAAACAAATAAATTGCAATAATAAATAATGTAATTTATGCCGCATTAAAATTTGCCAAAATTATAAATCATATGCAAAATGATATTTGGCAAACGCAATCAAAATGTTTTGGATTTATGCAAATGCCAAATGAGATTCATGGAAGAAACGTAAGTAAATTGCAATTAAATTGTAAATAATCCACACAGTAATACGGCTGGCACTCGACAGCCCAGTGAAGCGTATTGAATCAGCCGTCAGACAACTTGAAAAAGCCAAGCAAAATAACTGCCCAAGCACTTGGTTCATTTGTTACAATTACAAACTAACTCAAAACAAGAAAAAAAAAAAAAAAAAACAGAGAAGAGAAAACTTGACTTTGAGTTGATGTCGAGTTGATCTCTGATTGGAAATTTTCGTTGGCAACTAAATTTGTAGCATACCTTCTGGTGCAGGTGCACCCACTCATCCACTCACCCACTCGCCTGCTCACCTGTTCAGCTTTCAGGTATTTCGTTTCGTTTGTGCAATCAATCAAGCGCATGACTAAGGTCACGGAGCAGGGGTCAAGTGTATCTTCAAAGTGCTTAGACTTTAGGCCTGACTGCACAGCATTTAGTTCGCTTCGAGTACTTGCCAAGGCATACCCCTAGATTCATCCAGACTCAATTTCTTTTTAGTTTATTGTGTTATTTTAATGCCCGTCTGCTCGGCTACTTACAAAAATGTAAAGCAAACAAAAGGCAAGGTAAACACAATTTTAGCAGTTGGCTCGTCTTCACCTTTTTCGCAACTCCACGAAACGAAAACATTCCCAAAAAAAGAGAGAGAGAGAGGGAAAAAAACAATTGAACAACACAATTTCTTATGCAAAGGCTAAACAACAAACAAAACACTTTTCCCAAGCTCAGTCAGCTTCCTCCCCCCTCTCCCTTTCCCTTTCCACACCCTCCACGAGAATTAACATTTAAAACCCGCGCTCCGCACATTTTGATTTCTCTTCGCGTCTTTTTTCGTGGGTTCTTAAGCTTTGCACCATCCCATAGAAGGCTTCGTCCCGCTTTTGTTTGCCCTTTGATTGTTGGGAACATTTTCTTTATCAAAGTGGTTTTTGTCTGCCTCTGCCCCCCGTTTTTTCTGTAAATGGCAGCGGCTCAGCAAAAGTGGCATAATAATTGCCAAATTATGGTAAAAGTTCTCCTCCCTGGCTGATAGGTTAACAAATTTTGGGAGCTACGAGCAGCAGAGTTCAACGAATACTGTTAGGGGATTTAAACATCATTTATAATAATACAATTATTATTATAATTTTTTATAAGAGAATATACAAGTTTTATGATATAAACTGATTACATGTTTCATTGAATGATTTTCGATATTTTGATTATCGACTTTCATTTATTTTTTATACGAAGCGCCCTTTCCATTGAGCAACTTAATCGATTTCCAGTGCCTTTTGCACAATAAAAATATTGTTTGATCAAAGATAAATAAGCAAATAATAAAAAGCAATTAATGCGCTTGTCATAATCAACATGTGTGTATGTGTGAGTGAGAGCTTGTGTGTGTGTGTGTCTATCTGTGCTGTAACTAATTAAACAAAAACAAGAACGAAGCGTTTGGAAATTGTTGAACCCAATAAAAATATTAATAGTCCACACACTTGGCAGCCTGAGAGGGGGACAAACAGTGCAAGACAGAGATAGATAGTGATTCAAAGAGAGGGGGAGAGGCGAGAGTGGGCCAGAGGTGGGCAGCCGCATAAATATTTGCTTGGCGTATTATGGGGGTCGTTCATGTTTGCCCATTGTCCTTGTCATGTGTTTGCTTCTGCTTTGCATGTCATAAATTGCTGCATAAACAAAGGAGCAGCAGAACACAAGCCACGCCCACCGGCACCCAAAAAAACACACACACACACACACCAAACAAAAAAAATATCCAAATGATATTTCGCAGTTTTGTATGTTCTCAGACATGTGTCATAAATTCAGTTGCTCGGCTTTATAATGATGATGTTTTGGCTCTGCTCCTTTGACGAAAAGGGAAATAGTTTTTCCTTTTGCTTGCCATGCTTTACCATTTCTATTTGCCAACTGTCTGGAAGCTGTTGGAGTTGAATTGCTGTTTGCCAACTAAACAGAGCGAAATGCTTCGTGGCTGCAATGTCTGGCTACCAAATTCATTCTTAGCTACAAATTTGGAGTTTGTAAAAGTCTGGAGATATCATATAACGAATTGATATATTTTTTAATATTTAAAAAAAAGTATACTATATTTAACAAGCTGTGAACATGATGCATTTTATGAATATAAATCAATTTAAAAAAAAAAAAATAAATAAATAAATAACAATTATTTAGCATATCCAGAGCCGTTGCTAGAGTATCTTCGAGTCTTGCAGACTTCTTCTTTTCTGGCGTATCTCTGCAATCATTTTCAGCTCCTTTTTCACACTTAAAGTAAAAAAATGTAAAAATTGAGAATGTAATTGAAATTATTTTAAGCAGGATATCTTAAGTCTGATAGAATGCAATCCAAATACGGCGGGACTGTCACACCACCTGTTTGTGTGTAAAAGTGTAGGAATAACAGACGGGGGAAAAATGGGATAAGTAAGAAAAACACGCAAATTGTTAACCGCACACACGAAACATTTTTCATGGTTGGTTTATTTATTTGTTTCTGGTTTTTATTTCCCTTTTCTCACATTTCCCTTTATGTTGCGCTGATGGTGTGCGTTGATATTTGGTGATGAATTTACGACAGGCATGCATTCAAATCCTGTTCACAGGAATACATACATTCGCACACCCATATGGGGGCATTGCCTTTATTTCTAATCTAAATTTATGTGCAGCTGACCAAGCGCCCCAACGCGTTGCCATTATAATTTTTAAATACGCTTTACAAAGGGTATTGCAGACTGTGAAGACGTTGTGGCATGCAGAAACTTGGATGATAGCATACTATATGCTATAGAGATATATTTTATATAGAAATCTGCAGTATAATGAGCGTATTGCTATATAGATATATATTCTTTTCTTTTTTTTTTTTTTTTTTTTTGAATTTTATTATTATTTTAGGTTAAATTAGGAAAATATATAAAGAGAATTCGGGAGAAGTAAGAGATTTTATTGTTAAAATTTTTTCAATAATATTATATTTAAGGCCATACAAGATTGTATATACCATACAATAAAAAATTTATATATAATAGCTAATTTGCTGATTAAAATAAATCAAGCAATAATAAACATTTTCAGCTCATCAGCTAGCAGTTAGTGCATTGAATCTTCGTTGGAGCAACTCTTTCGGTTTCATAACAATTTATTTTATTTTATATGTCCTTTTTTATTCTCACACCTCTGGGGACTTATCTGAACTGCCCTGCTTCCAGCTCTCAGGCTTCCTATTTTCATATACTTTTTCTTTTCTTTGGCACTTGCGGCACGCAAAGTTGTGTTGAGCACAAGTTGGAGACTTGAGCGGACGATGTACGAATGAAATTGGCAAATTAATTAATGAAATACTTGGAAAGTGGCGTATATCTGTCTTTATAGTTGACCGTGTGTCTAATTAGTAAACGGGGCCAGTCAATTGCCCAATTGCTCAATTCCCAGTCAAGTGAAATTTAAGATCCTTGCCTCAAATCCAACTGGGAGAAATTACATTAAAATCCGAAATAATGAAATTGCCAGCGCAATAAAATCATTTTATGATTATGGCGTGTGTGTCTATATGTGTGTGTGTCTGTGTGTGTGTGTGTATGTCCTGAGCACACACATACACCCACGCACCGCCTATTTGGTCTGCTGACAAACTTGCCGATAAATGTCGCCCGGGACAAGGGAAAATGCGTGTGGCAACTTTGTGGTGGGGCGAAGAATGGAGCGAGTGGGTGGTTGGGGTGGCTGAGAGCGAACACAGTTTGGGTTGGGTGTATGCAGGGTATCTTTGGGGTATGACATTCCCTTGCTCGCTACGCGCTGTAAATTAATAATATCAACTTTGGCCGCAAATGTCAGAAAAGGGCAAGCAAATAGCTGACAGGAGTCCCCTCTCGCTTCCTCCACCTCCCCCACTCCACTGTACTTCTGTCAACTTTTTGATGCGTGTGCTCGTGTGCGTGACTTGCCGACTGTTTGGTGTTTACAGCCTGCCGAATCAAACTTCAATGTATGTGACATCTGACTTTGCGGGCAAGCCACATGAATGCCGCCCTTATATGCTATGCCACGTAAAAGGCTCTAAGTGCGTTCAACATTCAAATCAAGAAAGCACAAAAAACAACATCGACAGCAACAACAACAGCAACAGCAAAATATGATAAATATTTGTTATACATTTGATATGTTCGCCTGTTGATTGAACTAGTTCGGGCAAGCTCTGCTTCCTTGGCTGCCATTACTATAATTAACAGCATTGATCCATATGTATATCAGATGTAATCTAAATGTGATTTTAGATTTGTGATATAATATATATTTTATACAGTTTTTTCATAGTTATGTTTATGATTTATTTAGCAAGTCTACCAGTAAATTGATACGCATTCTGAATAATTCTATTCTAGACAGTAAAACTTCTGCTTATCAGCTGCAAAAACTAGTTTATTTTAATTAAATTAATATATATATTTTTTTTTCGATTACATGTTCAATTTTATTTTAGTTTTTATCATCATATATTTTGTATTGCTTTCCTTTGAATTTTTTGTTGCAAGTGAAAGACAAATAAATTGTTAACATGCTGCATTACAATTTGCGCGAAAGCTTTGCCAAATGCCAAGGGTCAGGGAACGATGAGGCACTTGTTAAGTGTTTTCTGTTGATTTTTTTCGTTTAAAACCAATTTGAAAGAATAGAACAAAAAATCTTTGTAAAAGAATAGAGTATTACAAGATATGTAAAATATTATAACAAGGTAGAAAAAGCTCAAGATGACTATATAAACAATACAATAAAAAATGAATAAATAAATAAAATAAATCAAAATATTAAAATACAAATAAAAAATAAAATAAAATTTGAAAAAAATATATTAAAAAAAAAAAAGAAAAATAATATAAAGAATAATAATAATAATTATAATTACTTTTTAATATATAATTACTTTTTTTTTTTTACAAAGAAATTTAATTTATAAATAAAATTTAGCTAACAATAATATAATTAATATATATACATCAATATATAGTAAATATATTTAAAATAAATATATGTATTATTGTCAAGCATTGATAAACAGAATATAAGAACAATAAATATGTTCGAATATTGAATTTATGTTTGCTATATATCTATATATGTATATTCAACTATATTCTCTATCTTGGATCTCTTTAGTTTATTAAAGGTTCCTTTTAATAAATTAAGCTGGAATTCAATTTAAGCCACCTTTGCGTTAGTTGAAACAGCCAGTATACATACGTATGTGTGTGTGTGTGGTTAAACATTTGCCTGCTGGACAGTGAGGCAGCATTTTTATAAAATGTATACAAAAGAGAAAGAGAGAGAAAGAGCGAGAGAGCAAGCGCTCAGAGCAAGACAAGCACAGCAATCAGCCGATTTTATCAGTGCAAAAGAAGAAAAAGAGTAAAATTATATATAAAAGAAATTGCGAGCTGAAAAAATTCAAACAACATGCAACAAAGTCGTGCGGACGAGAGTAGATTGACTGGAAGCGCCCAAAAAGCGACTCCAGTGCTGCCAATGTGCCTCACTCGCTCTCTCTCTGTCTACCTCCCTCTCTCTGTTTCGCTCACTCTGCTACTCCACAGAGATGAGGCAAAAAGTGTTGTGAGTGTAAAGTGTTGCACATCAGGCCACAATGGCGCTAAGCCAATAAATTAAATCAAACAAGCGCGATAACCATTTCACTTTTGCCATGTCTATCCACACACACACACACACACAGTGAGAGCCACCCATACAGCTGCAACATTGTTGTTCAACAACAACAACGACAACAACAATAAAGTTAAAATGGCGTAAACAGTATAAAAAACTGAAATGCATGAGCTTTTCACAGTAGCCGCCGCAGCGACAAAACAAAAACACTGCAAAAAAAAAAAAAAAAAAAAATTCTAGAAAAAAACTGAAAAAGGCGTTTTAAATGCATTTTAATAAAAGGCAGAAGCGCGAGAGCAAGTGAGATAGAGAGACTGAATGCGAGAGGGAGGGGGAAAGGGGTTGAGTGAAGTCAAGTTTGAAAAAGTGTGTGGTAAAAATTTTGTAAAAGCTTTTCTGACACTTGGCTGTGTATATGCCATAAAATATGCTGTATATTGTTGTTGTTGTTGTTGTTGTTATGACTCGCTCATCAATATATAGAAATATTTGCGCGTGTTTGTGTGCTGGCTTATGGAAATACTGTTAATTTTGGCCAACACAAGAGGACGCCATTTTGTTGTCGCTGGGAAATTGTTTAAGGCTGTTGCCATGATCGCCAATTTGGCTTTATTGCTGAAGAAGTCTATTTCAATAGTCATAGATTTATGATATGCGCCACGCCTCGTTGTAGGTGTAGATGAAATATATTTTTATATTATTAAGTTATATATATATATATATAAATGTATACGGTGTTATATTCTCTAGGCCTCTTTGACCACATAACTCTTGACTATCTTATTCGTTATGCTCTGCTCGTCAATTATCGTACAACTCATATTTATTCGCTCTCACTCTGAGCAATTGGCTTTGGTTCGTGTGACGCTCTTTTAACGAGCATCATTTCGAGAGAGATACGATTGCCGATCGCACAGTGAGACTTCGTAGTTAAACAATGTTTCGGGCCGATCGCAAACGAGCTCGGAACGTCAAGCCGACTCAATTGGTCGCTCTCTGAGTATTTTTTTTCACAGAGGGTCAAGAATATGGCTCAGCGCTCTTTACACAGACTAATCTCTACTTTATGCTATCAAAGCTGTATTTATTTACAGCAAATAAATATGTGAAGAACACAACAAGAAGAAAAAGAAGAGATTTTATACAAATTGCCATGATTAAGTTTGACATATACCAAATATTAAGATATTAACGTTGTTCAATATTGTTGTTCCCTAAATTCTCCATATGCATCTATTTAAATAGAGCAATTTGTCAAACAAAGCAAGTTTCGCTTTGTCTGTTTATTCAATTTCTCCTCCATTTCCTTCCACTTGTGTGTCAAAGTATACAATTTTTCTTCAAATTTCCGTGCGCTGTTTATTGTTGTTAGTTAAATCACTATTCAAACACAAAATATACATATTCCGATAAATATTTGTATTATTTGAGGCAAGAATCTTTCGGTTAAAACATGAAGTTGGTTCTAACCATACTTCTCATTGGACTGGCTGCATTGGTAAGCGCATTGCGATAGTCATCGTCCTTCTCCAAGTTAGTCTTATTCGTGTATCGACTGCAGATCCAATTGCCCTGTGGCCAGTGCCGAAGTCTGGCCAGCAGCTCAATCGTAGTGGATGACGCTGCCAAGACCAATGGAACTCATTCGAATGTGACCACAATTGCTGCCAAACGAAGCAATGAGACTGAAGAGGCGGAAGCCTCGTCCGCACCGCAGCCCGTGTCCAGCACCGTGATAAGACATATTGTACGCAGGAAACGCGCAGAGACAGAGCCCACGTTGCCCTTCGATTTCCCCACAACGCACATGCCATGCGACCTGGACCAGAATGGCCGGGCACAGGTAGTTGACTCGTTTCCCAACCACTGCATCTGGGTGTGGAACAACAAGTATGCGACCGAGGGCTTCTTTCGGGTGTTCAAGACCTATCAGCTGGAGGCCTTCTTCTTTGGCCAGTACTATGAGCGCTTGAAGCGCTTTGAAATCGATCCACATACCTGGGACTACACCGACACTGGCATCTAGTGGTGGCATCAATGTTAGCAAAGCAAAAAGCGATAACAAAATTAACTGTGCTCTTCTCTGGGTAATTCATGAAAAAGAAAGAATAAACGTGTTGCTTTCACTATTCAGAGTAAATGAGCTGCGATTTTCATTCGAGGAGCGTGGAGCGAGCGGAAAGGAGTATTCAAAATGTATAATGTTTATATATATCGGGAATATCGTTAATGTCGTCAGAGGAACAAAGTACAGAAATTCCCATTCGAGAAAGACAGAGAGAGAGAGAGCTGAGCGGCAGAGGACTACCCTGAATGTCAAGTGTGTGTGGGAATATCATGTTATCAAAGTTGAGAAACCTGAAGAGGATGAAAGTGTAGCATATGTATGGAAGGAGAGGACTGCCATCTATGTATAATGTTTATGGAAATATCGCTACTGTTATAAAAAAGAAACGAGAGAGGGCTACCCTGAATGTCGAATATGTGTGGGAATATCGTCAATGTCATCAAAAGTGCAGCAAATGTATGGGAATACCGCTGATATTACTAAAAAGATCTGAGAATTACCATAAATGTATGGGAATATCGCTGATGTTATCGAAAAACAAAAGTGGAATACCAGCAATGGGTAATATTTATGGAAATATCGCTGTTTCTATAAAAACAAGAGAGGTCTCCCAGCAATATAGAACACTTATCACGAATTTCAGCAAAGAAACCCAAAACCCGAAATTCCTTCGAGTCCAAGTTCAAGCAAGACAAAGTAGGCGCTGGGATCTGGAGAATCGGTCTATATATGTGTGCACATGACTTATGACAGTTTTAAAGTTTCATTCAAGTAGTACACACACAGATTTTCCAGTTCTTTGATTTTTCAGATTTTGTATTTAATTTTTTATGCGAAATTCGCAAAGTATTTATTGGACATGCCTGAGCTTTCGGACGCAGATTGGGATGTATTGAAGGATGCGTACTCTTTGCTGGACCGTGATGGAGAGGGTTTGGTTCAGACGCGCGAATTGGCGCTGTTCTTCTATTCTCTAGGCCTTGAGCCGCCGATAGAAAGTGAACTCACAGATTTGATAAATCAAGTGGATATGAGTGGCAACGGCTTCATTGAGTTTGAAGAATTTGCCGAGGCGATGATCTTACGACTGACGTACCCGCAGGATGAGGACGATATACGCGAGGCCTTTCGCATCTATGACAAGGAGAACACCGGCTACATTCGCGCCGATCAGGTGGGCAACGTCATGAGTCAGTTGTCCTGGAAGCCAACGGAGGACGAGCTCGAAAATTACATACGCTTGGGCGACGAGGATAGGGATGGCCTGCTCAGCTATGAGGAATTCACGAAAATGATGACTCCCCACTAAGAACGAATCGACAAGTCGACTGCCGCCCAGCCCAGATCTGTATGCAGAACACAGAGTACAGAGTACAGAATTTTCTCGAGTGTAAACTACATAGAGTAGCTGAGCTATATGCTCTGTGTGTATGTAGCATTCAAATGACTTCAAGAATCGATCAAATTATTCGTATGGAAATTAACGTGTCACCTATAAAGAACACTGATTAAAATATAGATCGTTATTATTTAGCGAAATGTTCTTTGACTTTTGACTTGGAAGACATCAAACCAAGCATTAAATGCAAATTGAATATGCCATAATTAATGCCTTTTATGCCTGGTTTGTTTTTCAAAATCTATATTTTTTGTCTCACTCTAATTGAATATTCATGAATGGAGACAGCAATTCGAGTGACTCGAATTTGGAACTTTGCCTAAGCTTTTAATACAGCCAAGTTCCTCTTGAAGCTGGAAGTGTGCATTGGCATACCATTAAATTAGCCCCAGCTGAAAAGGCTTTCGCATCATAATTGTCTAATAAAGCGCTTAAGAGTGCTCAAATTGAGTTCTAGCTTAGTCTGTTTGCTGTTTTCTATAGCCCACATTAGGTAGTTGCCAAAAAAAAAAAAAAGAAAAGCCGCTGAGGTCACGCTAAAAGCGTTCAAATTTGGTAGCCAGAAGAGGAAAGAGAGAGAGGAAAGGAGAAAAAAGAAAGACAATATATAAACAAAAAGTTACCTCCCTTTGGACGTTATAAAATACGAAACTACTTAGCGGCGTTGATGAATTGTGACATTTTTATGGGTTTGTCTTTGCGTCGAGGCAAACGGCAGTCAGCGAAAGCCAAAGGCAAATGGCACAAGCTTTTGGCTTAGCCACGGCCATAAACAATATGGTCAGCCAGTTGGAGATTCTAGAGCCTGGCCAGCATGCATCTACCATTCGCTTAAAATATTGTGCAAATTATGGAAGTGCCAGCAGCATCGAGCAAAAAAATTCACAAAAAAATACAAAAAAAAAAACTTAAATATATGTATATGTGTGTGTGCTTGTGTGTGTATTTGTGTATAAATACTTTTAATGCGCGATTCACGTGTCGCCAACGCGTTCGACGCTTGGCTTAGCCATAAACATAACTCAGGCATATTTATAGTTATGCCCGCGCATGATTTATATTCCGCCCGGTTCCTCTTTAATTATAGTGAATGCTAAGAGTTTGCCATTTTGGCATTTGTAAAACGCAAAGTTTTTAGGCATGAAAGTCATATTTCCATGGCACTTCATAACACTTAATTGGCCATTTCTCAGCCCGTTGGCCGTTAATGATGATAGGCTACAGGTGAAAGCGGACTGAGCTGAACTAGCTCCAAGTGACACTCGGTGACACAATGGAGGCCCTAATGGCATAGCATAGCATAGCTAGCCAGCTGGCTGCCAACGGAAAATATTTCAATTGCCGAGTCTTTATCGCCAGTTTATCGCACTTAGACCCAATCCGTGCAATCCACAGGTAGCAGCGTTTAGCTGTGAGAAAGCTCCCACTACCTGCTGCGATTTCATATCCGTTTCATGCGCTTTCTCATTCGTTTTTATGCATTGCATCATTTTTTGCTCGACTCTATCAAGGTCTGGTCTCCTCTCCGCTTCTCTCACGCTTATTGTTCCCTAATATCTAATAAAAATACACAAACTGAACTATCTTTGTGCTCTTTCTTTGCTCTTCTTTTTACATTTTTCTTTTTTTTTTTTACAAATATTTATATGCGTCCCATTGCGAGTGCCTCAGTTGTCGACTATCAATGGCCATTTAACAGCGTTCTCGTGCGTATACGCAATATCGTATACTTAATATGCAGACATTCTGATATGCAGCGCCCTGCTGAGCACCAGATGTTGCTGTGTGTGTGTGTGTGTGTGGGTGGGTGGATGGATAGATGGCAAAAAGTTTCTGTGACTTGCTGACTGTTCATTAGAGGCCGAAGAGAACGTGCAAAGATAAACAGCAAACCATTAAACGATATCTCATCAAGAAAATCGCCTTAAATATGTTTCTGCCTAATTTCCCACGATTGTGTATAGGTGTGTGCGTGTGTATGTCTGAGTGCGAGTGTTTATGGGTGTGTGTGTGTGTGTTGGGGAATGGCCGTCCAGTCAACCATCCATCCAACCATCCGGCATATGCATACAACAGCAATTTAGCCCATCTCTGTCGCTCTTCCTCTCTGAGAGCCGTTGTACATAAGCAAAAAGTCGCTAGAAAATAGAAAAGAAAAGAAAACAAAACAGAAATAAGAAAAATCTAATAATTTTTTATGTATTTTTCTCTTTCAGCTCTTGGTTCTCTCACAGTTGAATGACCACAAGGCTAAAGCGGGAGGCTGCCATGAGGCCAGAAGAACGCTGAAAAGGTAGAGAGAAAAGGCAAAAACCGAAATGAGAAATGTCACAAAAGAAATAAGAAATTAAATGAAGCAACAGACATGTATGTGCTCGCGTATGTGTGTGGGTGTGTGTGTGTGTGTGACGCACAACACATAACGGGAAATTATGTGGCACATCCCATGAAAAAGATGCAAACACACAGAAAAGGATCAGAGCATCGTGGCAAAACAAGATTAACAAGCCAATGTTATGCGACCGCAGATAAATTTCAAACTAAAGCAACAAATATATGAAGGAATGAATATCGAGCAACAATAAAATACCAAAAATACGAAGAAAATAATATAATAGACTATAGAAGTATTTCAAAGTAACGGATAAACAAAAATGATAAAATACAAAAACAAAAATGATACAATAATTTATATAAAAATAAATAATTTTATGTTATAAACATACAAAATTACCAGATAAGTTATAATATCATAATATTCATCCAATTCAATAAATTAAAATACCAATAATAAATATACAAAACTCTAAATAAATGATGTAAGAACTATTATACCTAAAAAGAAAAATAACAAAAAGCATATTAAATAAAATTTTAAGAACTAAAACACCAAAAACCTTTAAAAGACACAATTATTACTAAAGCGATATAAAAAATTATAACTGCGCTTCTCAATGGCGTTTTGAAGTATTTTCGTATCATCATTAAAAATACCCATAGAAGGCAATTACAAATTCAAATATCAAAGAATTGCAGAAGGAAATAGCCAATTACAGACTCAACCAGTATGTTTCTCTTAGGAGAGCTACAAATAATTTCCAGCATCTTTCCATTTGCTATTCCATCTCTTGGCTGTATTTTTTTCTGCTCCTTCGTGCAATTTGATGCCACTTCATTTGGCTGCTTCAGTTACTTCGCAGCAAATATTTTAATTTTGCACGCGCCAGCTGTTTAAGCTGATTAATGACAGCCAACAGAGAAAGCGGCTGTCAATCAAGGACGCTCAGGACGAGACACACAGCCAGCTACTAAAGGGAAAGCGATAGCGAGAGACAGAGAGAGAGAGAGAGAGAGAGAGAGAGAGAGAGAGAGTATGGGTGGAGCTAGAGTGTGGGCCGGGTCAGCATGAACAGACAGCTAGTTAGTTGGCTGGCAGCTGACTTGACGGCCATTTAAAGCAAATTACTTTAAGCTATCCGACAAATTGCAATAGCAAAGAGTAAGAAAAATTATGATCACATTCTGTGCTAAGCAAGGCAATTTAACAAGCAGGTAAAGAAGCAATTCAAGACGATATTAAGATTGATGAATGGACATTAAATATAGAGGAAGTAGAGGAAACACATGAAGAATTTAGAGTTTAGTGAAAGAATCTAGATGAATAAATAATATGTTACAATTTTATAAAAATACATAAAAGGAATAAAGAATTCGTATTCAGATTGAATATTTATTATTTAAAGTTTTTATGAAACAAAAATTTCATCAAAATATAGTTTGATAAGATTACATATTTATATCTATATTTAAATATTTTTGTTCAAAATATATTATGAAAAGATTAATCATATTTTTTTTTTATATATTTATATTTATATTAACTTCATTAACTATTTTCTTCCTCAAAGCCTCTTCTCGTGCCCATGACAATTTAAATCTGCAGAAAATATGAATATATTTCATGCTTAATCAGCCAAACACCTTGAAAGCAGTCGATATAAAAGCAATCTGCTTTAAAATTACAAATGACGCAAAAGATGTGAAAGAAACTTTTCGGCAAAACGTCAAAAGGCAACAAAAACTTGAACAAACTAATGAAATGAGAAATCAAATGTATATATACTAGATACATATATATGTATGTATGTATGTATGTGCATATATATCTGGTCTATAGCTGCGCTGGCAGTTGACTTTTGGTGGTCACTGTGTGCTAGAAACTGACCAAGCGCTGTATGTATGTGTGTGTATCAACGGGTATATATATATATTTGTATTTCTGATTGCATTTGGTATTTGTATTTGTATTCGGGCCACTCAATGTGTCCAGTCACGTTTTCATCAACAACATTTCGGCTAAGTTTTTGGTTAATATTATTTGTTTGTTGTTATTCTTGGTGTTGTTGTTGCTGTTGCTGTTGTAGTTGCTGTTGCTGCTGTGTTGTGGCTCTGTGCGCATTCCACGCTATTTATTTATTTTGCTTGGTTCGTTCGTTTTCGTTTGGCAAGTGCCAAAAGGCAAATATTGCGCATACGCCGCGTGTGTGCGGCCTTCGACGAAATCAATAAGCGGCTGCCTCTAAAATATATACAAATCGCCCCCATAGTCCAGTTGCTGCTGGACAAACAAACAGCAGCAGCAAGAAATCGCAAAAATATTTCCAAGCATACTTTTAGGAAATAGCAATTGACCACGCCTCCTCTGCCCCTGCCCTTCAGCCGATGGCGGCGCCAATCGCCTTTCCCATTCAATAAAACCAATTTTGTTTCTGTTTGCCTTTGACCCACAGCAACAAAAATTAGAAGTTTAATCTTGAAATTCCCGAAAACTTTTCTTCATTATGCTTAAGTTTCGCAGCGTCTGGCTTGAAATGTATTTAATTTAGTTTTCGTTTTCGTGTCTTCAATTGCACGGCATTAATTTCATTTGACATATTTAAATCATGGCATTTGTGTAATCAAATCCAACTGAGCTCAGACAAAAGCAAAAACTCAATAAATAATTCATGGAAATCTGAAATAATTTCAAAGCAAATTGAATGCGTATCAATTGCAGTTGAAGCACGTGTGAAATTCGATTTTCACAGCAAATAAACTTGAGAAAACTTGAAAGAGCAAATTTGCATGAGTTATAATCACAGGCTCGAAAACAAAAGATAATCGCCAGGTGGGCACACTCAAGTCACGTATCAATGGCAATTCTAAGCGAAGCCGTATCGAATCAAATACAAATTCATTGGAAGGAAGTTGCCAAGGGAAGCTGTAGCTACATATGACAAAATTTCGAAGTAAAGCATATGGAATTTATACACAAAATAAATTGATTTCATTGATTAATTGCGAAAGGCATCGAAATGTACTTTTCATAATGAATGAAATTCATTTGATAAAGCACTGTAATTAACTTCTTTATAATAAATATAAAAATTACAAAAATATAAGTACAAATAAACACAGAAGATACAAAATAAATTAAAACAATTTACAATATTCCCAGAAAATTAATTAAATATTAATAAAATAAAATATAATTACATGTAAAAATAAATTTAAAAAAAACTAAAAAGGTGTTTTTTTTTTTTTTTTAATAAATATTAAAAATAATGTATAATAATATATGCAAAAAGTTAAACTAAATTAAAGTAAAATAATTTAATAATATTTAAATGTCATAATAAAGTGCAGGAAAAATATTTAAAAATAAAATATAATATAAATAATAATTATTAAAAATAAAAAATAAAAATATTTAAACATAAAAAATATAATAAATAATAATAATAATATTGTTTTACAAATATAAACTTCAAATTAAATAATAAAATGTAGTCTAAATAAATATACCAATCTATCCATTCTATCTTGCTCTACGCCCTCGCATTCCCATGCTAATCTACTTTGTTCTCTTCTTCTTTCCATGTTTTTCCAATTCTCTTTGCAGCCGCTTTGCATAATGTTCAATGATTGTAACTTATCGGCAGAATTGTGAGAAATAAGTGTAAATCAGTGTAGAGGAAATGTAATTGTAAACAAGGGAGATACAGAAGAAGCGCAAAAGAAATAAGAATACATCAAGCAAACCATCAAAATCAACTAAATGCCAAAGCGACGCAGCAACAGCAGCAGCAACAGAACTAAAATCTGACAACGAGAACACAAGAACACACAACTGACAAACGAACAAGCGAACCGAAAGGACCCCAACCAATACACTCACTCCTGCTCCTGCTAGTCCTGCTTCTCCTTGAATGTGCGTGAGTGAGGCAAAGGCAAAGGCAAAGAGACCAAAGACAAAAACCAATAAATAGAAAGAAGCAAACCATCAAAATCAACTAAATGCCAAAGCGACGCAGCAACAGCAGCAGCAACAGAACTAAAATCTGACAACGAGAACACAAGAACACACAACTGACAAACGAACAAGCGAACCGAAAGGACCCCAACCAATACACTCACTCCTGCTCCTGCTAGTCCTGCTTCTCCTTGAATGTGCGTGAGTGAGGCAAAGGCAAAGGCAAAGAGACCAAAGACAAAAACCAATAAATAGAAACCGAGCAACAACAACCACCTTGGCAACATTACGTACGACGAGCTGGCAACATTTACAACACTGGCAACATGTTGCTGAGGCGCTTAACACACAGCGGCAGCAACAGCAACAGCCCAGCCAGAGCGCCCTCGCCCCCAAACCCAAAGCTAATCGGATTTACAAGGCGACCTACAACAGCAACAACAACAACAACAACAACATTTGGCACATGGCTCTGGCCACTGCTCTGCCTGACAGTTGTTGCTCATGTCAGCGCCCAAATAGGTAAGTGCCACCCACCGTCTCCTAGCTATATCATATAATTACAGACAGAAATGAGAATTATATATAGAATTAAAAATGACCAAATAATAGGCATAGCCAAAGCGTGGGCATGGCCACAGCCATGGGCTGGGGGCAGGAGCAGGTGGATTACGATTCTATCAGACAGTCGAAACCCATTAAAAAGTGAAATATCATTAGCATAATTATGCAGAGGGCCATAGAAGTACCAACCCCAATGCACAGAAATACATACATATACACATATACTTATATGCACATATGTATGTCTATCGTGCAATTGAATTTGTGGTCTTTGAAAACTATCGAGCAATCAAATTTAATTACGCATTTTACAAATTATCGTTTCAATTTGAAATTGAAATTATTTGAAATAGGCTGCGAGAAGGGGGCCGGCGGGCAGGCAGGCTCATTATGGGCTCTCATTATTAGCTTATATTGTATTTAGATAAATACAAATAAATATGTTTTCCCACCAAGCCTCAAATATTGAAGATTTATTTACTGCTCAAATATTCAATAAATGTATATAAATAATATTAATTGTGGCTACAGCTATGGGCTGCATTATAAGCATATATTATATAATGTATAATGAGTGAGAAGAGGAACTTGGTATTCAATAATTTGAAGACTACTTCACCTGCATTTAGACAAGCGCATAGGAATTTCTGGAGTGAAGATTTGCACTTCATTTATGTATTGAGAGAATATTTATAGATTTATGCATTCATGACCTTAAATACTTACTTGAATACTTTAACCTTAAAAACTAAATCCAGTCGGTCTGAAGAGTGCCTGGCACGTAATAGCTTGCAAATGTGATTAAGTGTGAGTCTATCAATGCATTTCTCGTTCAGTAAGACTACAAATCTAGCTTACAACGCACTCACGCATACTATTTACTTCTGTTTTTTGTGGCTCTTAAAGCCTGATGGTAAGCCACGCCCCATAGTCATTGACTATTTGGCTTACAGTACGAGGAAAAAATGCGAAGCGAACAACAAGCTCATCAAGAACAAGTAACAAGAGCAGCAACAGCAAAAAAATGTTGTTAGAGCCAAGAGAATGAAGCACAAATAGAAACGAAGAGCAGGCAAAAAAAGAAATAATAAGAAGAAGAGCATGCAAAAAATATGCATTTTTCTGGCCTGACATAAAGAGAGGGAAGAGAAGGGGAAGAGGCAAGAGAATAGTGAATGGTGAATAGTGGACAGGAGAGAAACCCATCATAAGCTGATGTCCTACAAATGCTAATGAACAGCGGCTGAGCAGAAGAACAAAAAGAGGTGCAGAAATGAATGCGAAAGCGCTAGACAACACTGATTCTCTCCTTTTACCACACTAAATGCACCAGCAGCAGCAGCAGCGAACGCTAAATTAATAATAATAATGAAAAAAAAGTAGTATGATGAGCGCGAGTTCATAATTAATTAATTAATAAGCCAGACTAGAAAAAAGGAGGAAAAAAGAAAATGAAAAGTAAAAATTCTAGCAATAGAAGTCAGGCACTTTAAAAGTTTCAAATTGTGATAGACTGAGTGTAATATTTTTATATCTCTTTTATATATGATCTATATAGCCGCCTCTAAATATGTGCATTAAATGAAAATCTCTAGTATATTCCCCATTGACTGTATCGCCTGCTTTTTATGGACTTTTCCATGGATATTTCAAACATTTTGAGTGCGCCTCGTTACGTTTTCATAGCTGCATAAATTTTTAGAGCCTCAGACAAAGGCGCCTCATTTATGTTAGCCTAAAACAACCGTTGAATATTTGTAACTTTGTTGCTCCACCTACAGACCTCCCCCCACTGTCCCTCCTAGCCCACCCCTGCCATGGCAACATAATTAAAACAGCGGTAGCAGCTGCAGGCCAACAAAACAAAGGCAACAAACTGCACTAACTGCATTTTGTTCATTAGCGATCCACACATACACACATACACATTCATAAAATGCTCCGAGTGCATAATATTGAATTTCTATTCGCAAATGCAACATGTAAATGCATAATTAATGCAACGGCGGGATGGGCGTGGCACAATAGAGCAATGAATATGTCATAGGGCAACAAGCGACAAATGTTGCCATTAAATGCTTATGAAATCGGCACAGAATTTGGCAATTTAAGTGCATTCGAGCACTAATAGAGATCATTAGTAGAATTGCTGAAAATTCATGAGTAAAGCAGAAGTAAATGCATTGCAGTGTGGCATGACAAAAAGCAGATTGCTATGAAGAGCAAGCTCGGATTCAGTCAGGCGGAAGTAAAGGCATTTCAATGTGGAGTAACACAAAGCTGACTGATATGACGAAGCAACACAAATGTATTGAAATCGTAGTCGTATAATTTAAATGCAAAATAATTAAAATAAATTAATTATAATATATGTAATATTGGTATATAGCATATATTATAAATATATATCATTTTTATCTTACACTAGCCTAATACACAGACTAATTAAAACCTAGCGTTAAAGTAAAACATTTAAAGCATCTACCAGGCATTAGACTATAAAGAAAACTCATATGCTTGGAAGTCTTTATGGTAGTTCTCCAATGGTAGTTCTCTAAAATGTACTATTATATGTATGCTGCAAGCACATTTTAGCACAGCAAAAATTGGTTAGCTGCGTTTCTACTTCTGAACCACCAACACATACCAAATGACATATATTAAACTTTTTTTATATTTATAAGCTCTATACTTCTGAGACATACTTCTTTCAAACTTTTAAACCATAATAAAAATAAAAAAAATCACGCTGTAAGGCCATAAGAAAAACGTATTTCCTACACGAAATTCACACGCCAAAATTCAATTGAATAGACGCCAAAGACAGAAAAATGTGGCAAAAGAAAACAAACGAGAAAATCACTGACACTTGAAAATAAATAATAATTACCCGGTGGGCGTGGTCGCGGGGGGCGAACATGTAAAATAAAACGAAAAGTGCCCGGCGAAGAGTTAACAAAAGAGGAAAGAAAAAAATCACACCAATAATTATAATAAAACAGAACAAAAAGTTGTTAAGCGTTAATGTGGCCAAAACTGAAGAGCGCGCAAGTGAAGAAAGAGAGCTAAAGGGAGAGAGAGAGAGAGAGAGACAGAGGAAGACAGCGTGTAGGCAAGAGTAAGAGCAGCTGTGGCTGAGCAATGTGGAACAAACTTATTAAAAATATTGAAGAATGAGGTAAGCGAGACACAGAGCGGAGGGGGAGGCAGAGGGAGAGAGCTGAGGAGGCGCAATTGAAATGAAATGTGACACGCAAGCCAACAATAAAAAACACTCACATACACACACACACAGCATACGTCAGGTGTGTGCGTGTGTGTGAGAAAGTGAAGGTGGCGGCTATAAACTAAGAAGTCGTTGGTTCTGTCTCTCTCTCTCTCTTTCTCTCTCTCGTTTTTTTCTATTTCTGCTGTTGATTTAATTAAATTGAAATTACGAGCTGAGCTCGTAGTTAATTTTGTTGTTGTTGGCGCGGCCATTTGCCGCTTCTTTGGCTTAAATATGCATTTCCGCGGCGCGCTTTTGTTTTGAGCGTGCTGGCAAGAAAATGTGCATGGGAAATGCATTTGCGGAATGTTTTCCTGCTGCAACGCGCCGTACGAAGTTTTTCCCAGCTTTGTTCTGACAATGTCTGCCCCCCTACGTCCTCTGTCCGCTGTCTTCTGTCTTCTTTCTTCTGCTGCTTCTGGCCAGAGCCACCCACAATGCGACGCAATGCTTGGCTGCATGTGAAACCAAATGACGATCAACGGCGGCAGCAGCAAGAATTTCTCAAACTTGGCTTATTCGCCAGTCTCATGAGTCAGACAGAGCTCTTGTCGCGCCCGAAGTGCCCCGCCTCCTGCAGCTTGGAGCTGCACATGCTTTATGCTTTATGACCCAAACTTTTCATTAAACATTTTTATAGCAAAACACACAAAAAAAAAAGAAAAACGAGAAGTAAAAAAAGAAAATGCTGAAAAAATTAAACAAAGAACATATAAACGTATTCTAAGCGCATAAACTGGGCGCAGGCTCTGCCCAGAGAATGTGAGGGAGGCGCTGATGGGAGAACTGGGATTGGGTAGGGAGTGGATGGAGTGGGAGAGACTGAGGGAGCAGCAGAGAGTAGGCAGAGTGAGGCCAGGAAGTCGCAAATTCTTCACACGTTTAGCGTTAAGGAAAATTTTATGTGCGAACTTTTGGCGTCGCATTTAATAAACAATTTTTTTTTTTCAGTGCACAGACTTTATTTTATATAATATTAAAAAATGAAAAGAAAAAACGTATATACATATGATTCATGGTAGCATAAATCTCTTAAAAGAAATTCTGTGTAGTTCAACTTCGATTGCATCCAGACGCCGCCTTCGAGTTCGCCTTTGTTCATTCCATTTAATTTTCAGTTTTTATGCCATTTTTCATCTTTATTCTCACTGTTTTATGGCTTTCATTAGAGTTTTGCATTTTTTCATAGTTTTACGCGCTATTTAACTTTAGAGTTTCGCAAAATTTATGACATCTGTTTCATGTGCGACGGACGGTTAATGCATTTTCAGTTCGCCTTTCGCCGCGACACTTGTGGCTTTCTCTATTTTTTATCACTCTGCTCGATTGGCACCATCGATGGCAAAACACATGAAGTGTTTTGTTGTTTTCGAAACACGCTCTCTATAAATAATCGACTTGCAGCATTGCAAAAATAAATGTGAGCAAAGCACGAAAAAAGAGAGAGAAAAAATTGCCGAAATAAATTGTTTTTCATGCGGTTCTGTATGTCGTTTTGTATTATATCATTACGCTATTTTTATAGACATCGCTCGGACTAAAACGTGATGCGAGCCGCAGTCGTTGTCAGTTCTTAAAAGCTTTTTGAATTAGCTGCAGCATTTTACTTTTACTATTTGTTTTTGGTCATTTGCTTTTAATGTTAAGATGTGGATTTTATTTCTAATATTATTATTATTATTATTTTTTTTTTTATACTTTTATAGTCAGAAAATATGTTTTCAGTTGGAAAATGAATTGCTTCATAAATTTTTATATATTATATATTATATTCTGTAAATATATTCTTACTGTACAGAAATATCATAAAGTTGAAAATTAATCTTAATGATTGCTGAACCATAATTAAATTGAAATAAAAATCAAAAAATGTTTGCTATAAAATTCCTAGATTAATTGTTACAGCTTTTTATAATAAAATATTAAATTTTATTTAACTAAATAATAATTAATATTTAATATATAATTGAAAATTTTAATTTAATAAATTGATGTCTTCAAAATTTTTTGTTAAATATATTAAAACTAACCTAAAGGCGAATATATATTATGCAGGGTTTCTCATAAATTATACAAAAATATGAATTAATTATTACTAAATATTATCAATTTTAATTACATACATATAATAAATAAATATAATATATATAAATATATATATATATTTTTTTTAAGAAAATCAAAATTAAATTTCAAAATTTTGTTTTCATTTATCCATATCTTTTTTTTTTAATATTTCATCAACAGTTGACTTATTTGAATATACAAATTTAGTATTTAGTTTTTCAATTCATTAAATATTTAAAACAGCTTAGGAATATATAAAAAAAAAAACTAATTCAAGATAAAAAATATATAAATAAATATATTTAATTAAATAATGGTTAATAGATATTACTGTAGAGCATTCAATTAGTTCTTGCCTTTCAATCTTTGCAATGCTCTCACATCAAACAAAGCCCACGCACATTTGGCAGATGGCGGCAGTCAAAAATCCACATGTCTGGCTGACTAATTTCAAACACCTGTTTCGCGTGCTGTTTTGCAGACTCTTAAAATCTGTATCGGGCATACGAAATGCGCGACACAATGTCAAAAGTATCCATAAAATCGAGCGGGAGCTGTATTTGTTTTCCGTCTGTTTTTATTTTCGTATTTTTGGGGGCATGGGAGGCGTGTGCTTTGCATGTGTTGCCGATAATGTTTATGCTGTCAGTTACTGCTGCACATGACATTCAATTGCCACAAATCAAGATAGGACAACTAGCAGGAGAGAAGTAGCTGCCAGCCAAGAAAGAAAAAAACGCACAGTAAACCCTACCCAAAGGCAAGCCACAGTTTGTCTCCAGAGTCTGTGTCGAGGTATATTATAAAATGGATGCCAAGGCGGAAGCACACATACACATATGAATGTATTTGTGTGTGTGTGTTTCTTTTTTTTTTTGCTGTTGCTCATTTTGCTAAGGGAACACGTGCCAATTGTTGTGTGTGCGTGTGTGTGTGTGTGTGAGTGTGTGTGAGTGACACACACATTGTATCTCTTGAGGGGTAAGAAAAGATGTCGCACAGTCGCTTTGTTCCCTTTAACAAATCACATGCTCAGTTTATGCCACGCACACACGCAAGTGTATGAGTGCGTGTGTGTGCGTATGTGTGACAACATCACATACAGCATTTGTTGTTTTTGTTGTTGTTGTTGTCATGTTGTTATCATAAAATAAAAATTTACTTCTGTGCGTACGTGTGAAGGCGTCAGCAGAGGCAGCAGCAGAGGCAGGAGCCGTAGCAGGAGCCATAGCAGGAGCAGGCAGCACACATTTCTGCTGCTTGACTTCTAAAATGCTTTTTATTTAAAATTTCAACTGGATTCAAATATGGCATTCAGCGGAGGCCCTCAGCACGATGTCATTTGTCTGATGAAACAGTTGATGAAGCAGATAAATTTAAAGACTTTTGCTTGACAACAGCAAAATCACATTTATTATTTGTTTTAATGCTTTAATTGAGTCTGAAACAGATACTTAAAAAATGCTGTTTATCTTCTTTAATATCGTAAAAATTTGGGAGATTATTGGAAGAAAATAAAGAAATTATGGAGTAGCTTAATTAGATCTTAATGAGGTTTTTTTCAGGGAATTTTATTGACTATGATTGCTGTTAGGATTTGCTTATACTGAAATGAATTTCATTTTTAAGCAAATTTTAAGGATATTTTATGTACATTTAAATTAGATTAACTTTAAGTTTCTTTAGCTTCTGGAACAAGAAGTTCGTGTTTTTCTTTTCGAGTTTTCCGCAGCGGCATCCTCCTCACTCACACATCAATCAATTGTTTAGTTACTCCAACATGTTTGATTACTTAGCTATGCAACTTGACAAAGGCACTCGACGAGGAGAGAAGCTTTTATGGTCAGAGGGCGCAATGCAGCCATTAAGTGGAGAGATTGAGAGAGAGTGTGTGCGTGTGTGTGTGTGGCCTGGCTTGGGTATTTGAAGACAAATACCGAAACGCAAATCAATTAAGCGCTAATTGAATTGTTGCTGCCGAACGAGGCTGATTAGGGCCTAAAACAAAATTCGATTGGGCCAGAGTCAAAGCCGGGCGGGAGCGGGCAGAGAGCAGCTCGAGCGGTTCAGATTAGCTGGCAGCTCAGGGCAAATATTGGCGGAATGAGTGACAGTGAGGCCGCAATTAAATTTCCACAGTTCAAAATGAAATTAGCGACCATTAAAAGCGAATTGAGAAGCAGACGCAGCCAGAGCAGAAAGTCGCGGCAAAGCAATTTACGAGCAGGTCACTCGGTCAAGTGTGTCTCTGTGTGTGTGTGTGTGTTAGTGTGTTCTATGTGTAAACACGTTAATTAAACGCAGGGATAATTATAATGTGCACAAGGAAATGGCTTAGCAAGGCATGTGGAAACAGTAGCTGCGGCAGCAACGGCGGCGAAATGTGATTGAATTGCTAAGTGGCAAGCGCATCGCTCAACTGGCTGCCACATGTGCATGGGCGTGGCAGGAAGCGCAATCGCTAGCTCGCTCCCGGCATAATTATGCAACAGCAGCGTCCGACAAACAGCCTGGCAAGCCAACCAAAGGCAAGCCCAACCCAGGCCAACCCAAGGCAACCCAACTCTAGCCAACCGCCAACAAACAACAAGTTGACTTGAGCACGAAGACACTTTGAAGTGTCTGTGGTGTCGCAGTGCGAACGGAGCCGAGGCACAACATATGCCCAGGCACGTAAATGAGGCCAATATGGCAAAGACTTCAACAGGTCCTCCAGCCAGGATATGTGTGTCTACACAGGCTAGAAGAGCTGCTTAGATTAAATTCAAATTTAATTATTAGCTGTATTAAAGTTGAAAGAAAACATGGAGATTATGTGAAACAAAGTTATGATCTTTTAGATATATGGATCTATAACCAAATCAGATTATACCCAGTTCAATTAGAGTTATCCAATTGGAATCTTAGTTGATCTCTGATCTCTCTTGATATATTTTAAATATGTCTTTGCTCTGTTCAAATTTCATTCTCACCTTTCTTCCCCTTCTCTCAGTTGTCTGTCCTCTTCATTCTCTTCGGCTTTCTCTCTTCTCCCTTCTATTTCCCATTTCATTTCTCCGTCTTTTCTATTCTCCTTTTAATTTTCTTGCGTCTCCCTTTCCTTTATCTTTTGTCTCTTAGCTTTTATCTCATCTCTGCACTTTTTCTCTCATCTCCCTTGGGTATTCTCCCCCTCTATCTCACTCTCTCTCTCTCTCTCTCTCTCTCTCTCTCTCTCTCATCACTAATAGATTCTCTGTAAGTTTAAATATTTGAAAGCCACTCAGCTAGCATTGATGGGATTGTAAAAGTTTTTGCTTCGAGTTCATTCCTAATGCAATTTGAGCGTAATCAAAATACGTTAAGTATGTAACAATGTTCGCTGGGGAAATTGAAATTAGTTTGAAGCCGTGCGGGCAACAACTTCACTCGACACACGCTCTCGATAACAGGCAGACAGAGAAGGAATGAGTGAGTGCGAGGGGGAGAGGGAGAGAGACAGATAGCTTAGTTGCAGCAGACAGCAGACAGCAGCCACTTGATTCTAATCAACTCAGTTGTCTGTGGACTGTCGGCTAACTGACTCGACTCGCAGCCAGACAATTATGCCAAACAGAGAGATAGAGACGGAGATTTCAGCCAGGCCAAGCAACCAGCCAGGCCAACCAGGCCAACCAGGCCAGCTCGGCCAACCAGCCCTACAGCTCTGCTGTGCGGCCTGTCACTGCGGCAATTGAATATGCAAATTGGTAACAGCGGCGTAGTCAATCCAGCTCGACTCGTACTCTTGGCCAATGCTTCGCTCGCAGCGCAAGAAAAAATTAATACAATTGTTATGAATATATTTTGAGAGGAAGGGAGAGGGAGTGGATGTGGGAGTGGCAGGGTGTGCAAGTGTGGCAGTGGCATATGGAGGGGGCTGCATATGTGCCTTCAATTCTCTTATTTGCATTTTAAATTAACATTTTCTATGCTCTTCATTTTGATTTGTGCAAATGTTTGACAAGAGATTTTTAGGTTTTGTGTAATTATTGCAAATGCCGAAGAGTTGCCCCACCCACCCAAATAAAGTCTCTACAGTGGGCATGCGTTGCATTAGGGTGGCTCGCATGCTGACTTGAGCCCTTGAGTTCCCCCAGATGTTGACTTTATGATGAGCTTGAAATGTAGTCTGAAATTGTATTAGCATTGTGCACAGATTGACAATCAACAAGGAAGTTCTCATTAATGAAGCCCAAATGTTTTTGATAACTTGTCCAAAATATTATGTAATAGAGATGACGAGGACTTCGGAGATTGTGTTGGGTGTGGTTTCGGCTAGAAATTTTCTTAGAATAGTAAAACTCTTTCAGAGGTATTTTAAAAGAATTTTTACAAGCATGAAATAAATGTAAGACATTAAAAATATAAATAATAAAAGTAGATTTGATTTTTGAATTTTTTAAATATCTTAATGAGTTTTTAAATGGTTCAGAAAATACTTCTATCTGCTGAGAGATTGATTATTTAATTAAATAATATTTAATTAAAGAGCTTTTATTAGCTTTCAATGCATTCAGATATTTGCGAAGGAGCTATTTTTGTCAGTTTAAGCACCAAAATATATTTAATTATATAGTCTGTAAATAATCTATATACCCTTTAGTTAGCTTTCAGTTAATAACAATTTCTAAGGGCTTTCAGCTTTAATTAGCTTTCAATTGTCTATGAACTTGCAGTAGATTCGAAACTTTGCACAAGCGAAAAACAGTCTATGAGCTTTAATGAACTTTCACTCATAAGTGGCTGAACAAAGCTGAATTGAAGCACAATTTCCATGATAAAGATTCTGCTCTCAGTTTTAATGAGGTTGCAATTTGAGTTCGACTCGCTAAGCCTGTGCTTAGTGGGCGCCTCAGAGAACTTTCATTTGTGGTATGAAAAACTTTCTTTATGCACCGTTCCCAACACTTTCTTTTGAGCTCGAATCCTCCATCTTATGGCACTATTGGTTAAATCTGAAGCATTCGCTTAAGTCTCTCGGCCACGCGCTCTCTGGTTCATTTGGTTAGCTACGCCCTCCACAGACTTCATTGCCAGCTAAGCCTGTTGAGACTGCAGCTTAGCATAACACAAATATTTATTTAAACCAACAGCAATTTCTCGAAAGAGAGAGGGTGAGAGAGGGAGAGGCGAAGGAGGAGCCCTTGGGGCCTTGGGGAGGCTTTTCTTTTTGGCAGTTGTGGTTTATTTTATACCATATTTGCGCTGGGCTGCGGCGCGCTGTGCGTGAGTTGTCTGATAAATTCCAGTTTTGACAGTCGAATTAACCTGTCATGCTTGTCGCTGCCACGAGTGGGCTCTGTTAAGATCACAGACAACAGCTGAACGGCTAACGGCGAATGGCGAATGGCGAATGGCGAAATGTTGCATGTTTTGTGGCGCTCCAACATGAACAATAAACCAGCTCCTATGACGCTGCATATGCAAAATAGAAAATAGAAAATAGGAAAAATCAAGTTGCAAGTGACAGAGAAAGGGACAGACAGAGAGAGAGAGAGAGAGAGAGAAAAGCTGTTGCCCAAAGCGCATTTTCAAGAATTTCGCGCTAAGCTAGCTTCACTTTTTTGTTTCAGCTCTTTTGACTTGTTGACTTGGGCCTGGGCTTGACAGGGCGTCTGGTGATATAGGGGTTCTTGACATTGCATAAACTGTCATTTAGTTTGTACGACTTGACAGCTAACTATTCATTTTCGGCAACTGCAGAGCGAGTCGAACAAAAAATAAAAGAAGCAAAAGGGAAACTGTCCGGAGCATTGTCTGAGAGTCGAGTGCTCCTGCTGCTCCTGCTGCTGCTCCTGCTGCTACTCCTGCTGCCACATGCCACACAGTCAGAGTCTGAGGCAGCTCTCAAGAGGTGTCACACACAAATTAAATGGTTGCCTGTCAAACCTCACTAGAGCAGCAAAAAATGGAAATGGAAAGTTGCTTGCAGCTGCAGGTAAAAATGAGATTCTCGCATGACTCACGCACCTGTGATTTCTCGGCCCGCCGCCTCGTCTCGTCCTGCACGTAAATGGCTGCATTTTTCAGCCAAAGTGCAGCGCAAATATTTGCTAATGCTCCGACGCGTCGGTAGTGTTGCAGGTCGTGCATAATGCCACGCCATGCCACGCCCCCCATTGCCGCCCCTGCACTGACTATGATTAAATGCAGCGCGTTAAACAAATTCTTGAGGCGTTCGTCCTGCTCCCAGCACTCGACGTCTCTCCGATTTGTTATGCCCAGCTGCGAGTCCCTCTTCACATCCTCGGGATCTGAATTTGCAACTTGTTATGGCTGCCTCGACTATTTCTATGCATAAATTAGAGCAGCTTAAATGTGCTGCAAATGTATATATATACATGTTGATTAAAGTATGTAATGTATGTAATATATTTATAATATTTAAGTAATTTTTGTATTTTCAAAGTGTCATTTGAGCTGCTTTTGGCATAATGAGACTAAACGGAAGCAAATTATGCATTCAAAATTTAATTTCCGTTGTAATTCAAAACTTCATAAATCTAAAAAAAATGGGAAATTAATAAAAGCAGAAGCGAATTACATTATTTGAGAGTGCGAAAAAAATCAGTAAATGCAAATTAGCCAACTTTAATTTCCATTTATGCATAGCTGCCATCAAAAGTTGCTCTTCCCTTTTTTTTTTTTTTTTTTTTTACTTTTTTGCAACCAGTTTGTCACTTCCCCTAAACAAGAAACTTGTTTGAGTAGCTATGCTTGCTGTGTGAGGTAAAGCGAGTATATTAGGTGGGCTAAGATAAGGGCAGTTTATCTCTTTATTTCGCATTTACACAGGGAGAGAGAGAGAGAGAGAGACATTTTGCCATTGGCTTAGCGGGAACAAGAAGACTAAAAGGCAAATGAACTAGACTTGACTCTAAACAGAGATACAGAATGTTTATAGTCACACTTTTCTTCAATTGGAAAAGTCAACTTTAAAACCATAATCGTAGTAGTAGTAAAATATTTAGCTATATTTGAAGCATGAAAGAGTATTATGCAGTTGGTAAAGCCCTGCGGCGAGGTTCTTACATGTTTTGATTTGCTTGGCTTTTGCTGCTGTTGCTTTTGTTGTTGCTGTTGTTGTTCTTTCTGGTGCTGCTGTTGTTGTGGGTTAACTTGTTTCACAGCGTCGAGAGGAAGCAATAAAGGAAGCCCTAAAAGGGTGTACAGTCCAGCTCAGAAGTTTCAACCGCAGTGCAAGCAGGCAGCAACAGCAGCTGCCTTGCCTTGTGTGTGTGCGTGTGTGTGTGTGTTGTGGCAGGTACGCTAGTATTAAATTTCACTTTCAAAATTTTGCCAACTGTTCAAAACTGTCGACAGTTGGCTTGGCTTGGCTACAAATAGCTGCTGCTCATTGATTTTGTGGCATGTTGCAAGTAGCTGGAGCTAGAGCAGTTGCAACCATGTCCAGCTGGAGCAGTTGCAAACAACTGTGTGGCCAATTGTCGGTTTGGCTTGCGTGGCATGTGCGTAGCTGACATCAAGTGCCACGGATTGAGTTCTGTCGAGCCAGGGGCATTTGGGTATTGGATTACTAGAGGAGGATGGGTGGGTGGCTGGGTGGTTGTATGGGCCTTATTACTGCCAACGAGTGGGGCACGAATCGAAGCAAGCGCAGCTGATTTATGACAGGTAAATGAAAGTGGCTTGACCAAAGCTGAAGTTCTGCTTGGAATAGATTGAAAGCATCGGCTTACACAGCACCGACAGAAATGACTAATGACGAAACTGAAACCGAGGCGACCAGTGGCAGATTAGTCAAAGAGTTGTGCGAGCTTAAATTCAGAGCCCAGAGTTGAGAAAAAAATTGCTTAAGAATTATTTAGAGTATTGCTTAAAAGCGTAAATTTATAAAGTTTATATTTTTTTATATATTTTAAATATTTATCTTTTTTTTTTCAATTCAGCTATTTTTATTTTATATATAGTTTATAAATTATTATTTTAATTACTTACATTTTATTAATTTACACTTTATGTATTTTTATTTTGTAAATTAATATTTTAATTATTTATATTTGATATATTTTTAAGTTTTTTATTTATTATTTATATATTTTACTTTAATTTAAAAAATTATTTGTAATTATATTTAATTTAATTTTATTTCATTTATCTTTTAGATATTTTCATTTAAATTTACCATAAATTATTTTCCTGAAATTTCCATAATTATTAATTGTAACTCTTTGGCTTTGTAAACAAATTGAAATGCACTTTGCTTCACACAAATGCTTTGTCCATGACTCACGCGGCGTATGCGTAATTTGCTCTAGTTCTATCTATTTATAGGGCAGCCGCACTCAAAATGCAATTAGCGCTCTACATTGTTGCCTCTGTTTGTTGTTGCAGTCAGTTTGGCTATTTTATGTGCCGAATTGGCCAAGTATCGAAATACAAATGGGCCAGCTGCACACGCATACATACAAAGATATTTGAAAGCAACTTAATTATAGCCACACTTGACTCGTCTCTGCTAAGCCAACTAATCCCCTGCACAAGGCAGCTTCACAGCTCCGGAGTTCACAGTTCCCACACTGCAAATAAATCATTTCTACGGGCTGGCATTATTTGCCACTTCAGTCATAAGCTTCAGATCTTAGGATTCCAAACAAAAACCACATTTGTTGCGGTCAGTCTAGCTGACCCGCCCTCATCCCGCCCTCAGCTGGAAACCCACTCAGCCACACCACGCAGCTGCAGGTGATATGTGTACTTAAGAACTTAAAAACTTGAGAGCGAGTTTCGGTTTGCCTTGCGAGTTTGGAAGTTGTCGCTGTGGCTGCATTCAAGTTCTTAGTTGAGGTCAAGTTTACCGTCCGTCCAAAGTGTTGACACAGCTCTCAATTTGTAATTTGTTCGGAGATGGGGGCGTGGCCAGATTATATTTGCATTAATGCGACACACACATCAAAGTAAGCAAGTAAAAAATGCGTATATATATATGGGTATTGTATATGTATATGTAAATAGCTTTTTTGTGTTTGAGCAAAAGTTTTGTCGCATTGAAACTTAAAGCTGTGCCAACATTTGGCAGCCAGTGGAAAAAGAAACACACATTTTCTTATTTAACAAGTTAAGTTAGAGTCGAGTCCAACGAACTGCATGATACCCGTCATATATAAGTTTTGGATATACTCAATAGCAGGTGTTTGATGGTAGTAGGAGTAGTAGATATAATTGTGGGAATGTAATTGTGGAAGTTTGTAATAGTAGTAGATGTCTAATAGGAGTAGATCCCCAATAGTAGTTGACGTATATTAATAGGATGTCTAATAGTAGATAGTAGTAAATCATAAATCATAGTAGATAATATTAGATAGTAATAGATAATGGTAGATTATAGTAAATAGTAGCAGATACTAGTAGATAGTAATAGATAATAGTAGATAGTAGAAGATTGGAGCAGATAGGTGTAGATAGTATTTGATAATAGTAGATAGTAGTAGATAAAGGTACTTAGTAGTAGATAGTAGTAGATAATGGTAGAACCTAGTTGAAAAAGGTAGTTCGTAGTAGATAATGGTAGATCGTAGTTGAAAAAGGTAGTTCGTAGTAGATAATGGTAGATCGTAGTTGAAAAAGGTAGTTCGTAGTAGATAATGGTAGATAGTAGTAGATAATAGTAGATAGTAGTAGATAACAGTAGACAGTAGTAGATAGTAGTAGATAAATGTCTGCTGGTAGTTAAAATAGTTCACATGTAGTATGTGTCTCATAGCTGTAGCAGTTAATATGTAATGGGTGTCAAATAGTAGTAGATGTCTAAAGGTAATGCCTATAATTAGTAGTCTCTACTGCCAGTCAGCTCTTTTTAGCTTTCTACTACACGTTTTTTCTGGATTCTTCTCTTTTTGTATGCCGATCTTCATGCCTCTCTGCTAGTGCCTCTTCTTCAGTTCGCGTCTACACTCGGTCGAGTCGTCTCTCTAGCTCTCTCAGCTCAAATGCAGCTTCCATTCCAGATGGCCAGCCTGACAATTGCTGCAAACCAATATGCTCTCTTATTACTACGAAGGCGCGCATAAAAAGAAGGCAAAAGTTTCCGCGTCGCGTTTCCCCCCTTTCGTGTATGTATGTAAATATTATTAGAATGGGACGCAGCAGCAGCAGCAGTGGAGCAGCAGGAGCAGGAGCAGAAGTTCAAACACATTTAAATTAGGCCTGAGCGCATTTTGATGATGCTTAAAAACTTTTCAACAAATCTGGCGCGCTCTCTCTTTCTGCAGCTCTCTCTCTTCCCCTCTCTCTCTCTCTTTTTCGCTTTTACTTCTTACAAGGAACAAAGTTTTTGTTGACAACATTTTTTGCTTGTTAGTTTTGTTGTTGTTGTTGTTGTTGTTGCTGTTGCTGCAGTTACATGTTCCCATCATTATAATGTGTAATGCTTTATTACAGTAACTTTTTTACGCAACATTTTGTCGTAATTTTGTTTCATTTTTTTCCGTAAGAAAAACAGGAAACTTCTTTAAATAATGTTGTCAAGTCAGCAAATTTCTCTGTGCTTCGTAGGTGTGAAGAGATGAGGGCGAGAGTCGGCTTTTTCATCTTCTTCGCATTTTGTTCTTAAAGAAATGCATAATGGAAATGTATTAAATTAGGCCAAAAATGTGATTTGCATATCAACTGCCTCGGACTTTGGATCAGAGTCAGGTTCAGTCTCCCTCTTGACCTACTGCAATGGAGCGAAATTGAAACTTTAAACTACACGATACGCCTTCAATACATCTGTCTCGCTCTGTTGCGCATGCTGAATGCAGAGAGAAGTTAAGCGCCTTTTGCAACTGCAAGCAATATGTTAAGCTGATTAACTGCTTTAACTATGTGGACATACATATATATATATATAGTGTATACATAGCTGGCAGGCCTTAGATTTACTTCTTGGCTCATAAATCCTCAGCTGAATTGTAGATCGCTTATAGTTTTTGCTCTACAGCTGTAAACCGCATCAACAATATATGTATGTATATAAATATATGTGAAAGACAATTGCCACAGCAACATTTAATACTGTCAAACAGAAATTGGCAGCCTCGTGCGGCCAGGCTGACATTTTGCTGTCCCAAGTTGAATGTAAGCGGCTTTTACTTATCGTTTGGCATTTTTTGTGACTTGTGCAGCAGCACCCACACACACACACACACACACACACACAGAGAGACTGGTTACCCTTAGTTTGCAGCATTTTCAAGTCTCTCTCCCCCACTCCCGTCTGACCTCTGTGGCTGCCTCTGCCCTGCACTTGTTCGTTTGCAACGTTTATGTGCCGAAAGGCAGCTGCAAAAAATCGGAACCACAACAAAAGGCTGTCGAGTTAAGCACCGATACAACAAAATGAAGGAGGGAATGACACTCTATATGTAAAATCTCCACATAGTCAAAGAAATGAACTATAATCAAAGATTTAACGAGCAGGCGGCTCGACATGAACTCTAAACTTATGCGTGCTTATGAATCTAGGATAAATAGCTGAGTTTAGTGAGAGAAATAAATTATATAGGAATATATAATATATTACAAATTTTGAAAGAATTTGAGGTTATGATTACCAGATATAAATATATATATTATATACATATACATTAAACAAGTCACTCTGCTTAAGCAATCTATATAGAATACAATACATCATATATAATGTATATTTTTCCCTGGGCAACATAACCTCAAAATACAGAAATTATAGTATTTTCTAGTTTTCCACTTACAAAACTTTACTTTTTTTCCTACACTTTTCCTCGTTTTACTCTACAAAGCCTCAGCTCTTCCTCTTCAATCTATTATTCCATATACTATCCGCTCTTCGGCTAGATAAAACACGCATTTCCTTTGAAGTTGGAAAGCCTCTGAGCACAAAGTGCGGCTGCATTTGTGACTAGAAATCATTTTAGCACTTCCTTTGCATTTAATGCAACTTTGCCTGCCTCTGTCTGTCTCTCTTTTCGCTCTGGCTCTGTCACTCTAACTGGCGCCGTCTCGCTCGCTCTCATTCGGTCGCTTAATCAGCGCTTAAGTAGGAACTCGGAAAAGCCGCCAACCGTCAACCTTTCCGCACTTGCGCTCACTTGAACTTAATTTGGTGAGTGGTTCGAGCGCTGGCATTCCCCCTCCTCCGTCAGCCCTGCGTTTACCCAGCGGCAGGCAGTGAGCGAACGCGTCATAAACGTCTGGTAAAACAGTGGAAAATACAACGGAGATGTGTGTGGGTGGGAGGGGGGAAAATAATATAAGAACAACACTGAGCGAAATCTGCGACTAGGCTAGGCTGCGGCCAGGCTAGGCTGGCAATAAAAACGCACTTGGAGCCGAGCCCCACTCGAGGCACAGCTCGTTGGCTTCAACAGTCTGTCGACTGGTTACCACTTCCGGCGGCAGCAGCGGTTCCTGCCACAGGTAACCAACGGCAACCCCAAAATGTCTGGCCCGAGTGCCAAGTCGAGGCGAGTCGAGTCGAGTTGAGCTCAGTTGAGCGTCTGGGAGCAACATATGCAAATTTAATATTTTTATTAAAAAAGTTTTTTGGACCACACAAAGAAGCAGCAGCAGCAGTAGCAACGCCAGACATGGAGACACAGCACACAGCACACTTCACAAAGCGAAAGCTGGGCTAGATACAGAGAGAGAGAGAGAGAGAGAAAGAGAGAGAGAGAGATGTAGTGCTCTGTGGCACTGTCTCTGTTTTAATAGGGAAGCGAATTAAGTGCCGCGGTTCGAGCAGGTTTCTTTCTCTTTTTTCGCAGCTACCAACACTTTCCCCTTTTCACAGCTCCCCCTCTGCCCCTCTCCCACTCTGCCTCTCACTCGCTGTCCTTTCCATAAAAATACACAAGTTTTTTATCCGCCTGCCGTGAACCCTTTGCCACACCTCCTTTTTAGCAGCTTCAGCAGCATTTTGTTTGTTCTGTTGCTCGGTTCGCCTTTGTTATTGTTGGCGCTTCGCTTGTATTGTTAGTCAGTTTTCAGCTCCTTTTCTTGTGGATCAACTAATATTGCTTTTTCTTCTGCTGCTGCTGTTGGGTAAAAAAAAAAGAAAAATCGAATGCAAAAATTGTTAGCAAAAAGCTTTTGGCCCGCCCCGCCGTTGGCTAAAGTTTATTATGTGCTCGCTGTTTGCTTAATGCCTCGATACAGCGCAAGCGGAACGAAAATGAATATAAAATATTGAACGAGCATACATATATGGCGAGTGCTTCATATAGCGAGCAACTCTTTTCTTTCCTGCTAGAATCTCTATTCTATTTAGTTTTTCTATATAGATTAGAGAGATGTGACTAGGCAATATGATAGCTGGAATTTGTATGTATTCCGGAGACTATTCAGATTATTATAGACACATATTTGCAATGTGAGCTTATCTCTGGTTTATATATGGTCTATGTATAATTGCTGGAATTTATAAAGAATAATATAAGTTAACTTAATTTGCTTGCGGACTATAAAAATAATTTATTTATATTAAATTATTTTGAGAAATATTTTAAAATTAATATAGTTTAATTATGTTTATAAAAATAATTATTTATTTTATCATATGAATGGTAAAATATTCTATATTTAGAAAAATTAACTTTTTTGTAATAAACATATTATTATTTAAATTTTTATTTCAATTATATCGTATTAATATTAATTTGTTATTTTATTGTTATTTTCCAAAATTAATTATGTTAATATCTGGGAAATGTAAATTCTAAGTTGTAGAATAAATTCCCATACAAATCATGGGCAAGCTTAAATAAAAGTTGCTTTCATAAAGAGCAGAGCTGTTGAGTCGATCGATGAAACCACAGCTGAGAGTAGACATCGTATCGCTGTTATTGCAGCTCTATACAGATCTATGTCAAGGCCTTTGCCATCTTCAAGCTGCCCAACTTCAGCCTTACTCAGTTCAAGCACTCACTCACCTCACATCACTCTCTCCAAAATTGCTTTTAAACTGTATCTTCATACTTTGCCTGCCCCACCTCTCCCACTTCTCCATATTTAACTTATCTAATAGCTTCTGCCCACAAAAAGAAGAAGAAGAAGAATAAAGAAAATAGCTTTTTCTGCCCAACCCTAATTTAAAATTAATTTCAAATTGAATTTGCATTGCATTTTCAATTTGGCAACCGCAAGCCTGATTGAAAATATATACATAGAGCCATAGTCGGGGTGGAGGTGGGCCTAAAGGACCTTCGTCAACATTTAAGGTAATGACAACAGCAATGGCCCATAACAATAATGAGAATTTCTTAACCCGAGTGTGTGCGCCTCGTCTATGGGGCCATAAATAAAACAAACGACGCAAACGATAACCACAAATTCCATTAAAAATCTCATAGCCACATTTGCTACATTGCTTCATTATGATGTGCAAGGTGGAGTCACAACTATCTCTCTCGCTCTTTCTCTCTCTTTCTCTCACTCTGTCTCTGTTTCTGTTGTCCTGCCCTGCGGACTAGAACTAACCAGTTAGCAAATGTGTCTACAGATAACCCAAAAACCCAAAACAGAGCAGCTGAAAATTATGTCACAGCTCTTTGGTTCACCTGTCTGACCTCAGCTAGCTCCACTCAACACATACACACAGCCAGCCAGCCACCCAGCCACCCACTCGACACGGCGGGTGGTGGGAATTCGTTTGACCTTTGCTTTTGAATAAAGTGCTGTGAAAATAAAAAGCAAATAAAATGAAACAAAAATGCGCAGAAAAACAGTCAACACGAACGGAGTTGGGTTCGGGTTCAGGTTGGGGTTCGGGTTAGGGTTGCCCTCGCTCCTTTCCCCCTTCTCTGAGCTCACTCTATGCTCTGTTCTCTCTGGTTCCATCCTCGCATAAAAATTTGCTTTTCTATGCCAGGTTGACATTACCCCAAAGTTGTTTTCCCTCTCTCTCTCTCTCCCTCTCTTTCCCTTTCTATTTTTTGTCTCGCTTTCCATTTGTCGTCGTATTGTTGCTCTAGAGAGAACCTTGTGCCTTGTGCATAAATAAATTTTCGCATGTTGCCAGCACATTTGGCTGGCTGACTTCACGTCTCATTGTGCCACACTATTTCCCTTTTCTTTTCTTTACCTCTCTACCTCCCTCTCACTCTCTCTCTTCTTTTATTTATTTTTTTTTTTTTTGTTAATAATGCTTCTCGGACGTAATTAGAGCTTAGCTGTGAGCATGTTTAGGTTTTAAACTGTGCCACCGTCTGCTCGTTAGCTCGATTTTCCTCTTCCTGTTCCCCTCCAGCTCCCCAACTCTGCTGTGTCTAGCGTTGATTGATTGAGGCAGCTGTAAAATAATTTTAGCTGGGCCAAGGCGTCTATTCAATTTTGTATTGTAAAACTAATAAGAGTAATGGAGAATCTTTGCATATTCTAATACCCTCTCTCTCTCTCTGTCTCTCTTTGCAGGTAAGACTTTATAACTAAAACTAGAGCGTGAGTATATTTGAGGATGAGAATGGAAGCGTCGTTCATACTTTGTCAAACTTGCCAAAAATTGTCGCATAGCAAAACTTTAAGTTGATCAAATTGGTATTTATTTTCTTCTTTGCTTTTTATTATAAATTGGTATATTTAAAGTTTGCGATTGCCATGGAGAGGCACCTTTATTTATTTTCGCAAACAAACGTGCGAAATGTGGCTGAACATTTATCTGTTGTGTTGTGTGGTACAGTTTAGCAGCTGCTGCTGGCTGCTTAGCAGGAGACGCCGGCGAGCCGCAGTGGTTGCTCAAGCGTAAACAACAACTACAATAACAACAGCAACAGCAATCTAGAATTGTCTTCTATTCCTGCAATTGGCGCGTTACGCTTGAAGTGTGGCCAACTGTGTTTTCGGTTAGGGCTAACTGACCTATAAGGGGCACATGAACTTGCAACTTTTGGCAAATGAGTCCCCTCTTTGATGCAGTTTGATGGCACTGGATTGCTGGTGGTTGGTGGTGGTGGTGTTGGTAGTGGTGGGTGCAGCCAAGCGTCACGGCCAAACGAGTTCACAAACGTAATTATTGAGCGTGGCAGCAACAACTTGCAATGAACTGGTAACAAGTGTCGAGCTGCTGCTGCTACCTCTGCCTCTGCCGCTGCTGCTGCTTCTTCTTCTAGTTCTTGCTGCCATAAAAATAGGCATTGTGGGGTTAATAAAGGCAGCAGAGCAAACAAACAACTGTTGCTGCTGCAGGAACTCATAAATTTGAACACTTGTTCGACTCGCCGAGGAAAACTAAATAAGTTGTTTGGCAACATATTAATGCGGGTGGGGAGCGAGAGAGAAAGTGGGAGAGAGTGAGAGAGACTGAGAGTGTGGCTGGCATAAATTCTAGTTTTATTTTAGGCCTGGACTTGGCCTAATGTAATAATAACGTAGATTTTATAGACACCAAAATAAGCAGCACAGCTGCCGCTGCTAGTGTGTGTGTGTGTGTGCATTAATTTCACACATTTACACAGCACTTTTGTGTCTCATTTTTCTTTGTGCTGGCAAAACTTGCCTACTTCGCACAAAACGAAGAAAATAAGCCGGGCAAATGTGAGTCGAGGGTGTGAGAGCTGAGCGTAAAGTATACGACGCGGAGGCCAAACGAAAACAACTTTTGCACGTACGCTGACTTGTTGCCCACATGTGTGTGTGTGTGTGTGTTTGTTTTGATAAGAGTCATTTAGTGTGCGTGTGTGTGTGTGCGTGTGTGAGCGTAGCAAATTGATATAAATCTTGACAAGTGCGCTGCGTACATTGCCTGGCAGCTTACAGCAAAACGAATTCCTCGGCCAAAAACAAGACGAGGAAGCAAATTAATAACTAGGCTGCAAGACGTCATGGCCATACACTACCCCACTTAGATTAATTATGCTGTGCAAGGGTGTTCCACGCACTCCCCCACTCTACCTCCCACCCCCTCACACTCTACCACTCTGATATATTTGAGCACGTAAATTGCCTGCGTCGAGCAAAGTGAGTTAATAATTTAAAAACAAATGAAGCAGACTCAAATAGAAGCGTAGGAAAAAAAGAAAAACAATTGTCTACTTATTTGCCTAAAGAGACCTCAAGCGCCCTTCATTTCACTTCTCTGTTTGCTGAAGATAAGCTAAAAAAAAGAAGAAAAGTTTATTATTTATTGCATTGCAAATTCCAACGTGTGTGTGTTTGTGTGTGTGTGTGGGCAGACCAACTGGCCTTTCTCTCTCTATATACATATTTAGATATATTTATACAAGTCACATTCGAGTGGGCGTCACAATTTACAGTTTTGCATGCTAGAAAAGGTTTTCCCTTTTGGCCCACGCGACTGCCATTGAATCAACATTTCTTATGCTTTTCTCGATTTCTGTATACATTTGTTTATAAATATTTAATATTTACCTGCCTCACGGTTATATCTATTTTTAGCTGTGCATAATAAATATGCAAAATTCTTAAAGTCAACTTATGGTTAGGAACTTGAATCATATGCAGCAAATAGGCATATTGGTTTTCTGCAATGATATCTTAGGTACACAGTATGGACTGATGAAGAGAGAAAGAGATAGGCGATAGAATTTCGTCAAATGGAGATAGTTAAAAGTGAATAAAAACCCATCGAAGACAAATAGAAATATGTATTGGCCATAAATGAGAGCAGAGAGAAGCAAAGAGAGACAGAGACAGATATATTGGTCTCATATGGAATTAGGTGGAAGCAGACTATTGGCGGATAGGCCTATATAGAACCAGACCGAGGCATATCATTACCAGATAAACAGAGAGCAATATAAACATGTATGTTCCAGAAGGAGGTAGTTCAAGGTAAAATGATAAATGGCATAGTCTTAGTCATAGTGTTAAAGCTATAATTATTAGGTCTGTCACTCGGACCACTGTTGATCATTAGGGCAAGGCAAAAATATTAAAAAAAAAAATAATAATCCATCATTTTTGGCATATGAAAGAGTATTTGGTTGGCTGATTAAGCTCTAGCCAAGATATAATTAAAGCAGCTCAAGTTCTGCCCACTATTTATCGGGCTCCACATCCTTCTGCTTCCATAATTAAATTTCATTTATTTAATTTTTGTGCTCATATATCTCTGCTTCATTTCAGATCTAAATAAAATTAGTTTTTTCATATTGCCAGCTAATCAAAATGAAATCTTCAAATTCACCAACCAAAAAAACACGCAATTGCCACGCCCCTTTTGAAATTAGCATGCACACAATTAAAATTCAAGGCCCTCAAATAAAGTGGACTTCAGGGCTGGGCGCAAAGCACAAAAAGACAGAGACAAAGAGCTCACATAATCATTTTAAGGATTTGTATTTGGTGCAGGACGTGAGGTCATGTTCGCAATAAATCTGAGCATGAAGCAGAGTGAGAGAGCTGAGCTTGATGATTGCCCACTGGCAGGTTGCAGATCAACGCAGCAGCTGCCTCCGACTCCTGCGACACCCACTCCACTCGCTCCCAGGTGGGTGGCTAATTAAATGACAGCAACGAATGCGGGATACGAAATTAACCTTTAATTTTTGATAAACAAGCTCGAGAAACACACTCTAAAAATATGCAAACCGAATGAATGAATGCAAATGAAGTGGACTCCAGCTGAGAGAGAAAGAGATAGACAGAGAGAGCGAGTGAGAGTGAGAGGGAGGACTCAGCCTCAGCTCAGCAGGTGGCAGCGACTGGGAATAAAAAAAAAAAAAAAAACAAAACAAAACAAAAAAGTAAACCAAGAAAAAAAAAATGATTGTAAATAACGTTGCTTGTGGGCGGGTCGGGGTTGGGCGGGCCGGTTGGGGTGGCGCCACACAGCTTCCGCTGCTCTCGACAGCCGTTTACATAATTTCAATATGGCGGCTTTTGTAGGCGCGCGCGTGGCCAGCAGCCGAAACGGCCACTTAAAGGACATGCCAGGACCAGCACCAGCACCAGCCAGGACTCACAGCAACAACAACGGCAACAGAAGGCTGTTGTTATGCTAGGTGCTGGGGCATTTTTTCATTGTGCCCGAGATGAAAATGTAACGAAATAAAAATTTGTGTTTATGTTTTACTTGATTTCTGCTTTGCAATGAGCGCAGCAACAACGAATTCCGATAGAGAATGCGACACGCAGTAGATAATAGAGAGAGTTTCGCCATACACCTATTTCTATATGTCCCGACTTCTATGTCCCCTGTGGCATGATTGCTTGGAGCTAACCAAATCACAATCATTCATTATGGATGAGTGGGCGCCTGGCTGTGTCCACGTATTCCGTGGACTCTCTTCTATGCATTTACTAATGCTAATTGGCTCGGCAGACTACTTTATTGAGCCCATGCCAGGCAATGGCAGCTGCTGTAATTAAAGTAAATTATGCTGAGGCCAAGGCAGCCCAGACTCCAGTCAGGCATCGGCTCTAGCTAAGTCGGCAGAGCTTCGAGCTAAATTAGCTGTGGCGCAGCTTGAATATGGCTAACTTTAAAGAGAATCGCTTCACTACAGCAGCTGCTGCTACGACTATTTAGCAGGAAGTTAGTATAGGCATCTCTCTCTCTCTCTCTCTCTCTAATAATATTAATATATATTTAATAAGGATAACATTAAAGAGATCCCTAAAATATCTCCAACGTGTATTAAATTTAAAGAAATTACACAAAAATATTTTTTAAAATATATTTTTTATTAAACTATTATTTACGTCATTTCTTTTTTATTTGAAAAAATAAATTTATTTAATATATTGGAGCATATTAAATATATATATTCGTATATTAAGACCTGCATTAAAATCTATTTTAAATCTCATGTATTCAATTCAAAAATTTCAAACAAATTTCAAATAATTTTATTCCTGATTTATATAAATTAATTTTCTCTTTGTATAAACACCTTCATCAAAACCTTTCTCATTTAACTGAGACTCTCTCACCCAAAGCAAGAGCAAAATTTGCAGAGCATTGCAGCTTCGGCTTTTTGGTGATTACTTAATTTGCTTTTGTTATTTGACGTTTTTGTTTTGTTTCATTTTTTTTTTTTTTTTATTATTTCATTTTTATTATTTCGTTGTTATTTGTTCTCATCCTTCAGGGCAGCTGCCCACTTTTGACACTTATTTTTGACAGCTTAAGGACATTTGAGGGTCATGCACTTAACATGAGTGCGGGATTCTGAGCTGGGCCAGGGCTGGGCTGGGCCTGGGCGTCTCGTTGAGTTTCAAAATTGTTTGCATGTCTGAGATTTGTGGCAGTTTATTATGAATATACATAAATATGGCTAGGTACATTTATATACATATACATAGAGAAATGTGTGTGTATATAAGTCAGCTCGTGTTGTTTGGTAGGCGGGAGGCGTGGCTGCCCGGAGAGCTAGGCAAACCACATTCATTATGAATGAACGGGCGCCTGGCTGTGCGCCCACATTTTTTGGCTCCCTCCGACATGCATTTGGTGTGTGTGTGTATGTGTGTGTGTGTGGACAACTATTTACTAATGGTAGTCGGGTTGGCTGACGACTTTATTGAACCTATGCAAAGGCAACGGCTGCCGCTGTAATTAAATTAAATTATGCTCTATGCTGTTGGCAAGGCAGCCGTTGCTCTAGCTGCTCCTGCTCCTGCTCTGCTCCTGCTTTCCCCGTCTGGCAGTTTTCAATGCTGTGCCGCATTAAAATTTAGTGTTGCTTTTAAGTGCCGGTAATAAGATATTTTGTATGCTTCTGGGCATTGGACAACACATCAGGCGCAGAGCCATGTGCCATATGCCCCTCACTCTCTGTCTCTCTCACTCTCTCTTTCGCTTCCCCTCTGTGTGTGACAAAAGCAGTTTGCATAATTTAAAAGGCCTAAAAAGCAACTATAAGTTTCGCCTGGCATTAGATATTTTTCGCAAAGATGTTGCACACACTCACACACACACACACAGCTTGGCTGGGGCTTTAGATGGCTTGGGTTACAAAGCTCCCTCTAAGTCTTTGCCTATTCGTGTTCACAGTTCGGTTTACAAGACCACAGAAAAGGGTTGCGACAATTCGAGCATTATATGACAACAGCTGCCTAATGCCAAACCCAAAACACAGATGCCCATCATAAGCATGAAATAAATTCCTAAACTGTTCTAATTAAGTGGACAAAAAGGCAATCGTCAAGGGTTTGCACTCAGCTGTACTCGAAATAAGAAGAAGAGCTCTGCTCTGTCAATATGGAAATGCGGAAACATGTCATGCTAAGGAGTCTGTGCATCAGATGGATTCAAGAAGTGTTTGGCCTAATGACAGATTATATGAAATGGAAAAGCTCTCAGCAAGGAAGTGTTTGGTACGGGAAAAGGAATGAGAACTGGAGTAATTTGTGATAAATGTAATGGGGAATGAGAGTTGCTGTCAAAAATTATTTAATACATTAATATTTCTTAAGGTAAATAGAAATTAAATTTTATATTTAGTTAAAGCATTATACATTTATTTATTTTGTTTATTAAATTATTTGTTTATTAAGTATAGCAGAGCGTGAGACTGTATTCATTTTATATTTATTTTTATATATTTATATTATTTTTTTTTATTATTTTTGTTATTATTTATTAGCATAATTCAAAGAGTTTTCATACAAATTGAACTTTCTGGAACTTTAGAGCAGACTCTTAGCCTCTTCCCTTTAAAATAAAACCTCATTTAGTTTCATCTCTTATGTTTACATTCATCTCTTATGAAACCTATCAACAGTGTTCAATCACCTCTCCTCCTCAAGACATCAAAGTTCTACTGCAATCAATACTTCTATTCCAAGTTCAACTAAATCAAAACAGTTTCTGGAGTTTTCGTTAGAGAAACAAACTTTAAATAGATCGATTTTCCCAAGTTATATTCCTCTCTCTCTCTCTCTCTCACACCCAGCTATTTGTTTTGTAATCAGCGCTATCAAGAGCAAAGCACGTTTAAGCTTGCCGAAGACACAACGACGACAACAAAAACTAAAGTGTGTGTGGGGAGGAGGGGCGGTATTGGGGCAAGGGGCCGTTACAAAGAAACGCTAGCAGACGTGCTAAGCGCCTTAAAGTATGCAACGACAACACTGCAGACCCAGGTCCAAGACACGTGTGTCATTAGCACCGAAACGGGAGCTGGCTAAGCAACAAGCACACACGCACAGCTCTCAAACTGAGCTTGATGGACAATTGTAGCAGTGGGCGTGGCACACACACACACACACACACACACTGCTAGCTGGCTGTCCGGCATGGCAGTCATAATCATAGCGCTTATCGTTAGTTCTGCTCTGTTCTATTTGCACCGAACTTCATAAAGGTGTCTCCCCAGAGAGGTGTGCTTCAGGTTGAGTTGTGAGTGCTATGCACACACTCTCTCTCCCTCTCTCTATCTCACGCTCTTGTTCTTTCTCTCTATCTCAATCTGGTCTCCGTTTCTGTCCTAGCTTAATTGTGCTATGGGGAACGCTTAGCAGCAGCCACATTGACATTGTTTTTGTCCAGCAGCAGCAGCAGCAGCCACAGCAACTGCCACGCCCTCAGCCCCGCCCTCAACTTAATTTGCATTGCTTGACTTTTGAGCCAAGAAATTTGCTTTTATAAAATCTATTTTTTATGCTGGTCACTACAGTCTAGTCGAAAAGTTTTGCTCCAAACCTAATTGCTTATAGAAGTTGCACAAGAAAATCCACAAAGCGAAGAAATAAAAGTTGTATTTTTTATAAGGCAGCAAATTGAAATTGTAAAACACTTGAGCAACAAGCAAATTATTTAGCTAATTTAACTATGAATTTACATATTAAATATGATTATAAGAGATATATATAAAGTGCTTCTGCTGAAAGATATTTCTTTATATTAAATTGCATGACTTTTGCTTTTGCGCACATCATTTTTCATGTGTATGTATACCCTGTAAACGTGTTTTTATTTTTGTTTTTTATTTTTATAAATATTACAACGCCTTGCACTCTCAAACGCTTTGGCCCAGCTCCATTTCCGCTTTGGTATTGGCAGTTGGCGCTCTCGCGTATCGATTAATTGATTGATGAACATGCTATGAATAGCAGATGAAGGCGATGTTATTACACATAACATATGAAGCGATAAGCAATACACACCGACAACCACTAGCACATACACACGTACATGTGTGCAGCCTCAGCATTGCATGGGTTTTTTTTCTGCGCGCGCTCTATAAAAATTTGAAGCCAGCTATGGAAATGGCACAAAGGCATATACATACCTACATACATACATACCAATACATACATGTGTGTATATGTACGTTTGTCTGTATAAACGTGCTAGGTGCCAGGCACGTGAGTGCTGAGAAGCAAAGCAGAAAAAAGCAAAAAAAATTCTGCTCTTGGGGTAGCGGCATGAAAAATTGTTTGTATTGCATATTTTTAGGGGCTGACGCCAGGGAAGCGGCCAAGCGTGAAACATGTTATCGAAGCGCTTTTAATGGAATTAATGCAGGAAAAGAGACCAAGCAGACATCCATACAAACACACACACGCACACAGACACGCACTCACACACTAAAGGCAGCCTAAGGAATGCAAAATGAATTAAATTTAAGGCTCAAACCAAAAATCCTTTGATTTGCTTTAAGGCTCTTGCCTTGCTGGAGCTTCTCTGTCTTTATTAAACGAGCTTACAGCTTACAGCAGGTGCTGAATCCGTTGCGGAGTACAGGCTTAAATTTCATTAATTTCTTGTAATGCGGCTATTAATTAAAAATCAACAGTTACTTTGTGTTTGAGCAGCTGCTGTCGAATGCTCTATGAGCAGAGCAGGAGCTGGGCTCAGTTCGATGCAAATTGGGTTAGCAGCGAAAGGGTAGCCAAGGCATCAAGTTGACTAATTGACCAGGTGGGGATGGGCAATTATGAAAGGTGAGATTGGATGCTGTGGTTATCTACTTTTATGAGAGCGTAGCTTAACGTTTTTATTTTGAGATATTTGTTGAAGGAAATATATAATGAATACAACATTTATATTTGTTAGAAAACAATTTTATTTTATTATTTATTATTTATTACTTATATTTTATTTTTATTTTATTTGATTTATTTTTATTTATAATAATCAAAAGTCATTTTTGAAAAAAAAAATTAATTTAATTATTAAATTATATATATAAATGTTTAATAAAAAAATTTTTTAAAGAATTTTTGACGGAAATTTTAATTAAATTAAAAATAGTTCCCCTCAAATTAAGAATTCCTCAAATTTATTATCATAAAATTTTATAGAGTACCTAATATTCGCTTTCATAAACTCAAAACTTTTCCATTTTTGCAACACCTAATGTCACAAAGGACAGCCAAAAAGCCAACGGCGTTCGTTAGATATGCAAAAAAAAAAAAAAAAAAAAAGTTGCAAAAAATAGAGAAGAAAACAGTATACACTGCACTACATGGAGCGCAGGCAATTGAGTTATGAACAAGTGTGTAGGTGTGTGTGCGTTATGTGTGTGTGTGATGCGTAATTAGGCAAAAACATATTACTTTAATGACTGGGACATGCAGCTAGCCAAGATTTAATTATGAGGCAACAGCAAGCGGCCAAGCGGGCAAATTGAATTCTGGCTGCCGAGCGCAAAGGGACACAGGATACAACTACAGCAACAGCAACAGCAACAGCAGCAGCAACAGCAAACAGCAGTGGCAGCAGCAGCTGCCTTCGTTGCCACGCCCACAGCGGCTAATGCCCACTCTATAGTAAACTCTACCAAAATTGACCATTAAAATCGTTTATGCATTTTATGTGCTGCTTGCTGCTCTAATTGGTTTCACTGCTGCTCCTGCTCCTGCTGCTGTTGCTGTTGGTGCTGCTGCTGCATGAGAGGCCATAATAAAATATTAATATTAGAAATTAAATTTTTATGCGTGTTGCTAGCGCGCCTTTTATTGCACACTTTTAGGTGATTGGCTGCAGTCGTGGAAGTCGTCAATTTTAATGCCAGAACTTTGAATGGGAAATGAAGTCGAGTCTCTACTCCACATTCCACAATTTACACTAGCCAACACGAGCAGAGAGTTAGTGTATGTGTGTGTGTGTGTGGCTAGAGCTCAACTTGAAATCTATTTAAATTCAAGTTAATTTGATGGGCTGTCTTTAGTTTAATGTGAGATGAGTTACGACTCATAGACAAACACAGAGCTCAAGACCACAAACTGCAAGCCACACACGTACACAAACACACACACATGAGCTCACACATACACAGGCACACATTGAAGCTGAGAATGTGTCTCTGTCAGGCAGTTATCGCTGAATTATGCGGGCTGTTGACAGAGGAGTATGTCTATGGCTGAGTGTGGGGGTTAACCCAAGTGCTGAGTACGCTTAGCTTAGGCCACAAGTACACACACGCACACACACACACGCGCAAACACAAGCGAATGCTAAATGACACAGAGAAATTCAATGTCAAAGCGTTGGCGCACAAAAGAATACTACTACGATATGTAGAAGAAGAAGACGACGAAGAAGGAGAAGACGAAGCAGCAGCAAGAAGGGGAAAGGGATGACTACAAACGGACATGGACACAGACATGGACACGGACAGTAGCTAGTTGCGTCAATGGCGATGATGACAATGATGATGGCACACACACACACATAGGGAGACGGAGATAGAGAAAGAGTGAGAGAGAGAGGGAGCGAGCGAGAGAGTCACTCGTTCACACAACTAAATGTGAAAAAGTTTGATTTGCAGCCGGAGAAAGGACGCAGGAAATGGTCTACATGGAAAAAAGATGTTGAAATATATGAGGAAAGCAAGCTGAAACTTCTTCTTCTTCCTCTTCTTTTTTTTTTTGCCCCGTTGCTGCGGAAACGGAAATAGAATTATAAAAGCCAAGCTAAAGACGTTTACACACCATACAAAAAGCAAATGCCAACTTGAGGGGTGAACCAGACAGAGAGGGTGAGAGAAGAAGAGAGTGAGAGAGACACACCACACACACACACACACATGGCGAGCAGATAAGAAAACTGTTTGCCAAAGGCTTAATGCTCTGTCTCTCTGTGTGTGTGTGTGAATGTGTGAGCGACTGTGTGTGAGCGGGGGAAACTTTTTGCCAAGTTCGCTGGGGCACAAAATTTATGAACAGACAACCACAAAACTGTGTGCTGGAGCGAGGGAGGGGGGTGGTAGGTCGACTGAGGGTCGGGCTGATGGTATGCTTGAATCAAAAATGAAGTGCGATTTATGGTCATACAAATCAAAGTTTGGTGCTTGAGTTGATTGCTAACAATCTTTTGTATGCCAATGCCAGTGTTGCTCGAAATGCGACAAGAAGGAGACGGAGCACGAACCGGGCGACAGAGAGAGAGAGATATATATAAGCAGACTGAGTGTAAACGGAAGAGATACGGAGAGTGGGCACATTTTAGGCTTGACTATGAATGGAAATTCTGTAATATTTGACACTCGCTTGGCCGACTGCAGGTGTAGCCAAAGAGATTTGTGGTACAAATTAGTTGAAAACGCTCTGAAAAATGAGGTGATAAATTTTCGCAAAAACTTTTCAATTGAATGGGCCGAGCCGAACTGGGCTGGGCTGGGCTTGCTTTATGAACAATTATCAAAGCTGTGGTGAAATTTTCCTAACATTTTGCCACAGCTCAGCTGATTTCTGTGTGTGTGTGTGTGTGACACAGAAACTTTTGCAAGCCAGCTGCCGAACACACACACACACACACACACACACGCACACAGCCATGGGGCGTTAATGTGAATGGCCATTGCTCAAGTTTCCAGCGGTTTAGTTTATGAGTTTCAATTTGGTAAGCGAGCGCAGCACTTTGATTACGTTTTGGGTTTTTTGGGCTGAGTTGTTGGGCCGTTGAGCCTGTGCCTGTGCCTGTGCTGTCATGCATTTATTGAGTCACTAATTTGACTATTGTCCGCCCCAGGCCCCCGAAAGCGGGGGAATGCGATTGATTTGAAGTGTTTGCAGAGCTGGGCAGGTGAAAGGATTGAAGCGATTCAAATGATTATGAGCTTTAAATGAGAATGTAAAGGGGAAAACAAATTGAATTTGTAAAGATGAGCTGAATGAGTGCCAAAAATAGAAGGGATTCAGTTAAAAGACGAAGATATTTATAGCACATATTTAAATGGAATTATTATTAGAAATTATAACTCAATTGGCTGTAAAAAGGCTAGATTTTTTATTTCAATATATTATAATATATATATTTTTTTCATATATTTTATTATATTCATAATTATATTAAATGAGCACCTTAAAGACAAATATTGTTGTGTAGTCCATTTAATTATTTATTTTTTATTTATTTTTTTTAATAATAAATTATAAATTAAATCAAATTAAGCAAATATAACTATTTTTTAATTATAATCAAATAAGTTCTTAAAGCACTTATGGGCTTGCCATACAACTGCTGCTGTGACTCGAAAAGAGTTCAACTCCTCTTAACCCTTGGCGGCCATTTAAGTTCAATCTTTGGCTAACCCTGCCACCAGGCACCAGCAGCAGTAGCAGCAGCAGTAGCAGCAGCAGCAGGAGTAGCAGTAGCAGCAGTAGCAGCCAAACAAAGGTTACGTGTAGCCCTAACGATAGCCCGCATCACCTTGGGCCAGAGCCTCGACCCAACACAGCAGCAAACCCAAGCCCAAACCCAAACCCAAACCCTAACCCAAGCAATGCCAGGCAAGTCGGCGACGCATTTGGCACGGCTAATTCAGCACGACGCATTACAGTTATAGTGGCAGGACAATCAGGACGAGCAGCTCGAGCTCGGGCGCTGCAGAGGATTTGCTACTTGAGAAATTGAATATTTCACATGTCTGTTTGAATTTTATACAGACACAGAGGAAGGCAACAACAGCAACAACAGCAGCAAGAGCAGCAGTAGCACACAGCGGAAAAGGAAGTCTAACAGAGAAATAGAAGATAAAAAAAAAATAAATAAAAGAAATGAAACCAAAAAAAAGTGTGCGAAAACCTAACCAGCAAACCAAATAGGAAAATTGAAAAATACAAAAAAGAAAATAAAATTGAGAAAGGAAAAAATAAATCGAGAGAAGCTGCTGCAGCAGCAAGAGAAACGTGAAACGGCTGGGCGCCTAATTTAATATTCCACAGAGCAGGAAATTTGTGGACAGAGGCGGAAGGCGGGCGGGCAGTAGACACAGTGGAAGACGGAGAGAGAGAGAGAGGGAGAGAGAGAGAGAGAGAGCGGGTCAGAGACGAAATACAGGCAGACAGGAGTCGGTAGAATGGACGGGCAGACAGACAAACAGACAGTTCAGACACAACTGATTGTCGTTTATAAAAGAGAGAAAGAGATAGGGAGAGAGTGAGCTGATGATCCATGTTTTAACCTGCTTAGCCTTTTCGCTCTGCTGTTGGAGCAGCTGTAATAGTTTTCTCTAAATGATATATTTTTTATCATATGCAAACATTCCCCGAACTTGTCTCAAATGAAGCGTGAATTTCAAATTATGTTGAAGGCCTTTCTTTCTATATCAAGTAATTTCTGAAACTAGGTCAACAGGAAATGGCTAACAAATTCTTGGAAATATAACTTAGAATGAAATTAAAATGTCGAATCAATCAAGAAGCTAAAGTATTAAATAAATGTTGACATTTAATCAGAGAGTAAGCTTCAATAGAGATATGTGAGAGGGCAATATAGGTTTAGGGTATAAATGTGTGTAACAGGCCAAAGTAGAGTATGTATTATATAGACGCAATCAGTCTAGACAAGTGATCCGAAACTGATGGAAAGCAGAAGCAGAGCAAGTTGGGGTGTGTCTGTAGTGTGTGTGTGTGTGGAGCAGTATTCTTCAATATACACATACATATGCACACATAAGTGCTTGAGACAGTATTTCCATCTCTCACTGCATCACTGATCGGGCGTCGAAGCGAATTCAAAGAGAGAGCTCTCTAGGAGCTTAACGTTTGAGTGGAATAATGTAGACCCTATAAAAAGGCGAGTACGCTGCAGCGCCAGCTCAGTGATAAAACCCATCTTATGGTGGTTAGAGGTGTCAGTGCGCTTCTTCTTCTGCTTCTGCGGCTGTTGTTGGGTAAATCGTTAAATAGTATAGCACTTGATAATATTACACAAAGGCTAATCAGATTTGTAATAATTATATTATATATGTAATAAAAACTGTATTTAAATTATGAATTGCAAAATCAATTTATATTTTATAAAAATATTTATGATACGATTTGTTATTATAAATATTTATCTGATATATGTATGATATATCTTGTATGTATATATTCATGTATAGGAAATAGTTTAAGTGTGTTGCGGCCCACCTAAAAATTGTAAATTAAATATTATATTTAATATGGGAAAAATTATAAATTCCTTAATGAAATTTAGTTTAGCTAATGATAAATATAAAGCAAATGAGTTTTAGGCATTCATGACAATTTCAATGATAAATACAAAATGGAATAACACATTATAAATATATTATTGATTCAGTCGTGTTTGCCAATGAGCCGATCGGGGGGGCTTTGCATGACCCACTAGAGCCAACCACTAAGCCCTCCATAGTCAGGCTAAGAACTTAGCTTGCCATAGCATATGCTGGGCCCTACGACTGCTAAGGACAACAAATCAAAAGCCCATATTTGCTTTGCATAATTTGTGGGCACGAGCTAGGCAAACGAAACGCCAAACTGGCCAAAATCGAAACAGAGAAGCCCATAAATAAATCAATGCAAGGCAGAGGCAAAAAAACAGTCTGAGGAAGAGGAAGAGGAAGAGAATATGTTTGGCCATAATGTAAACATTTAAATTTACATGCCAGTCGACTTTGAGGCGAAAGGAAATGTGAAGGAAAACAGAAAGAAATAATATTTATGGCCTACTTAAAGGCTTACTTAGGCGCCTCAGCCGCTCTTAGGGCCACTTTAATTTCAATTTTCGAAAATTTGCATTGCTCTTTGGCGCTCTGGCTCTGTGTGAGCCACTGTCTAACAAACTGGTTGCCATGCAAATTGAATCATTTTTGTTCATTTCAACAGCAACTCAATTTCGCCATGGAGACCCATACAGAAAAAAGAGCTCTGCTTCTGCATATGTGTGTGTGTGTGTTTGTGTGTGTGGGTGTCTTGAAGGTGTTTCCAGCTTGAAAGCAACGGAATACAAAAAAAAGTGTCGTTTCTTTTGAATTTATGATACTAAACACACAACACGCGCCGTGCCAAAGGTTGAATAGGGACTTTATTCATATGGCTGCGCTCCATTTGAATGGCCCAGCGATTGTATGGGGCTCTGGAGCTCACTTTGTGCACTTTGCACTTTTGCAGCCTCGTTTTGTGCGTGTGTGTGTGTGTGTGTGTGGAACAGAAGTAATAATCATAATAATAATATTTGACTTTCTCTGCCTACCTCTTGCAGATCGCACCATCAGCGAGCATGAGAACAAGAATGTGGTGCTGCCCTGTCCGGTGAATGAGCAGAAATGCGGGAAGCTGCACTCCCTCAACTGGTTCAAAGGCGACGATCGCATTGCGGCGATGCTGCTGGGCGACAGCAATGTGACAAGCGTGAATGATGAATTTAAAAATAGGTAAGACAATCACTAGAATAAATATATATGCTAACTATATCCATATCTACATCTGTTTGCCTCCTGCAGAGTTACTGTTGAGCAAAACCCATACAGATTAGTTATTAAGGACTTGAGAATATCTGATGAGGATATATATCTATGTGATACAACATTTTTTATACCAGAAGAAACGTGTGATAACTTCAATGGCTATCGTGTCGAATTGAGAGTCTTAGGTAAGTTACAAACCGAGTCATCTTCCACCTTCAACCTCTCACCTTTCACCTCTCACCTTTCACCTGTGCATGTTTCCATCTCCATCTCGCTTTCTGACTCTTTTGATTTGCGCTTATGTTTCGAGTATAACTTGTACAAAATGCTTTCGTATTGAGTTCGCTTACAATATCAACTTAAACTAACTGCTAAACTAACCTATAAAAAACTGAGCTCGTATCATAAATAATATATGTTTGTGCATGGAATTCGTATGGAGCAGCAGAGTCATCTGCTAGGAAGATTCTTTTTGCATGTGCCGCGAGCGTCTGGTCTGAACGCGTTTTATGCTTACTGTGTTTGTCCCCGCCCAACTGAAACTATATAAATAACAATCAAACATTATGCTTAATAAATGTGCAATCCAAAATGAAAATGCAATCAAGTGAAGGCTAATATAAAATGAAATAAATTTAATAAATATATTTGAAAATAGAACTAAAATATAATCTAATAATTTTTGTGACTAGAAAAGGCCTTTGAATATTTTTATAAAATTTTTAAATTTGAAAAAAAAAATAGATATTTATATAAAAAAATTATGACATTTATTTTTAATGCAAATTTTAACACAAATATTCAACGACTTTTTCTACTCACAAATAATTTAAATATTTTAGTTACAATTTGTAACTTTTTACTTATAATAAATACAGCTGCAGGTAAATATAATATTTACGACTAAATGTCAACTAGCATTTAGCTGCCAATTTTTCTATATTTTTATTAAGCTGTCATAAAACAGAATTGGAATTTCTACATGCATATGTGTAGATAGAAAAAAAACTCAATTATTCATTCAATTTGTATTAGAACTTTGAACAGTTCCATAACAATTTACAATTCAAACTAACTTCAAATTGCCAAATCGATTGCATTTTCACTTTGACTTTATTTCAATGCAAGTGAATATACAAATAAATATACATATAACCCATTTTTTGTAACCTTTTGCTGCCTGCCTTTGCACGCCTCAAACATTCTAGAATATGAATACCAAAAATAACTTTTATGCATTAGTCTATATCTATATATATCTATGTGTATATGAAAATGTTCAAAAATCCCTTGCAGAGTGCAAATCGCAAAACTTTACTTTTAACCGCTCTACTCTTTTACCATAACATTTGAACGTGTCAAAACTCATGCAAATATTTTCTCTTAACTGATTGTCCCACAAAAACATTAAAAAAAAATAAATCTGAAAAAATCGCATACAAACGCTCGTCCACATCGACATGGAATTTCAATATATATATATATACATTACACAACTATCTATATATATCTATATATATATCCCTATATATATATATGCATTGCTATCAAAAACTCAAACAAATTCGCTCCACCAAAAACTAAAAACTAACAACAAAAAAATCAATACATGACAAACACCGAAAAAAAAAAAATAACATCAAATAAAACCAACAACAAATATCAAAATCAAATTCCACGCCACGCCCCCACTTCTGTTCATCAACAACACCGCCTCCTTTCGTTTCATACGTGTGCACCCACCAAAAAAATTGATTTCCCTTCCTATAAAAAACTGTATTGAAATGTGTGCTACCCCACTCACTCCCCCACACCCCCAAAAACTTTAAACTGATGTGAAACTCAACCTAAAATCAAAAAACAATTTAAATTCCTAAAAACAAAACCAAATGCTTTAAATTAAATTTGATTTCTTAAAATAAAACCAAAAAAATATAAAAATCCAAAACCAAACAACCAAACGTTTTTGGCTATGCATTTACAAAAAAAAATAAAAATTAAAAATAAAAAAAATACAACTACGCAAAACTAAACGTAGAAAACCTTGGTAAATTTAACTTATAATAAACATCATATTTAATTCAATTCTCTTATCATTTTATCAATTTAGTTGGCTGCCAATTTAAGCAAAAACAATATCATTTTCTTAAGTTTCTTAACTGAATGAGAATGTTTTAATTTTTTATTTTCATTAGAACTTAATTAGTTTAAATTAGTTTTTTATTTTTAAATATATTTAGCTCATTCAAAGCTTTTCATTTGAAATTCTAATTTTCTTCAATTAATTTCTATTCATTTTCATTTACTCTAATTTATTATAATTTTTGCTAATAATATTTTTTATATACAATGCAAATCAAATATGATTTATTAAAAACACAAATTCAACATTTTTACCTCCCAACAACAAAAAAATTGAAAAAAAAAAAATAATAATGTAAAAAATATGCAAAAATACAAAAAAAAAAAAAAAAAAAAAAAAATTGATTTGAACTACGCACGAACAAACACACACCCATACAAACACACACGCACACACATACATACATACACACACTCACACACGAATGTGGTTGGATGTTGGACATGCAGTGCCACCCACTGAGGTCGTGATTTTGGACGCAAAGGGCGACCGCATCGAGAACGGCAGCATCGTGGGACCCATGCAGGAGCGCCAGAGCCTGAAGGCAACCTGTACGGTGAAGAACACACGACCCCAGCCAGATGTGGGCTGGTGGCGTGGCAGCAAGCGGCTGGCCACATGTGAGTATTGCCCTTAACCGAAGCCAGCGAAGGTAGCAAATCGCATAAAGGTTTTGCTCACTCGTGCTGCGTCATAAAAACTGCTGAAGCGCGTTTATTGATTCCCCAAATGCTTGAGCGGAGCTTTTTGAGGGGCGTGGGGCGAGGCTAAGCAGCCAATTTGATGCATAAGCTGGGAATGGAGGTAGGGCTGGTTTACGATGCGCCACAAAGTTTATGCAGTGGCTCACGAGCGGGGATTGGGGAATGGGGGTCATAAAGCCAGGTCCAGGCCACGGAAGGATTTGGCTGCTTATCAATGTCAGTTTTCTTCTATTTTGTGTTTTTTTCTGGTTTGGTCTCCTTGGCATAGGCAAATGTGCTCGGCCGCGCCCATAAAATGGCAAGCCCCCTTTTATTGTAGGGCATAAAAATAAACTTTGAGGCGATTTTCATTAAATTTTTAAGAACCCGCGCTGCAGCTCCAGTGGAAATTAATTGATTTCTATTTTAAAAGCCCAACATCCATTACATTAGCTAAAGCAGAATTTAAAGCCGCCGCCACTCGAAATGCTTGTGGAATCTTGTCGGTTTACCGTGCGCCGGCCTTGAAAGGCTTTTAAAGTAATTTTTATGCCCCGAAAATCCCGGCCAGCAATTTACAAAGGCGGCAACAACATTTTCATTTTCGTTTTTTCTTTTTCATTTTCCTGCATATAATTTTTTGTTCTTTTTTTGGGGTTTTTTTACTTTGTGCTTTTGGCCCTCTAATTGGCCTTCGGTCTGTGGTTTGCAACCCTTTTTTTGGGCTGACGGGCCGACGATTCGACGCACCCGATCTTTGATTTCAAGCAAAATTGTATTTATTTTTGGTTATAAAAGCCTTTGCTTCATCATAATTGCTTGTAATTAGAAAAATAACGCACCTGGAAAAACAGAAAACGTAAAAGTTGGCAAACACATTGGGAATCTGCCGTGAGCAGTTGGATCAGCTAGAAAACAGCTTTACTTAAGCTGAATAAATTCTTATCTCTCTCTCCCTTTCTCTTTCTGCTGCACAGATTCGCCTACTCATGACTTGCACGATGGCCTCTACACATCCACACTCGAGCTGGAGTGGGCTCTGTCTCGCGAGGATCTGGCACAGGACATTGAATGCCGCGTCGAGTCGGCGGCTATTAAAAATGCAATTGTTACCAAATTCGGCGTCGATTTGCAAGGTGAGTCATCATTGCGACAGCGATAAACAATAAACGATAAACATAAGCCGCAACAACTGCTCTCTCCCTCTCACTGGCTCTGTCTCTGTCTATCATAAAAGCCAGCTATGAGTCAGGAATTGGCAATATATTTATGTAGGTGTGCTTAAAGTGCTTAGTTATATGAGTTGCTTAGCGGAAAAAGGGTTCGTTTTACGACTTTGTTTTCCAGTTTACAGTGCATAAAATGCAATGTTCCGCCCGGAAAGGTTGCTCATAAAATTTCGCTAGTCGAAAGTCCTAAAACTCACTAATGAAACTTGGGATATATTAAATGAGAATAGGCTGAATTACTTTTAATGAAAATTTGTTTCATTTTTATTGGTTTAAAAAATTGTAAAGACCTTGAATATGTTATTGAAATTAAATTTATATTAAACTTTATTGAAAATTTAAAAATATTTATAGATAAAAATAAAAATAATTAAAAAAAAAAGAAAAAAAATTGATAATAAAAAAAAAAAAAAAAAAAAAAATATTAATAATAATATAAAAATATATAAATATATATATAAAAAAAAAAAAATAAAAAAAAATATATATATATAATATATATATATATATATATATATAACATAAAAATATTTTGTTGCGCAAAAGAAAAACAAGTACAAAATGATATACAAAAATAAAAAAATATAAAATACATAAAAAATTTATATAATATATTAAAATAATAAATAACAGGTATTATATTAAATCATTCACCAATTGAGATTACTTTATATTAAGCCTCCGTGAGTCCTCATTTAATGGCAACAATATTTTATATCGATTTAACTTCAATTGACAAATTACAGCTTAAAGCTGTTTACACTTTGTTTTAATTTTTGTTGTATAAAAAACGCATTCGATTGTGTTGCTTTAATTAGCATTAATTAAAAAGCGTAATAAATTTGCAAAGGGCTAAAACAACAACAGCGACAACATTCACGCGACACTTTGACATGTTTGGGGTTCATTAACCCAACAAGCACAAGAACCCAAACTGAATTTTCGGGGCAACCCTTTTAATTGCAACAACAACAACAACAACACAACAACAGCAACACGAACAGAATCCCTTAGGCACCGGAGAGCGTTTTGAAAGTCATGCAAATAAATTTTTTTCTAATTAAATGCTGACAATATCGAGTGACATTTACTCTCTCCCTCCCCCTCTCTCTACTGACAAATTCTCCAAGGACCTCTCAGCTTTTTTTTTCTCATATTGACGAATGATTTGACATTTTTTGTTGCAGCAATTAATGAATGTCATTAAGAGCAACATAAAACTAAGCCAACTAAGCCAAGTTTTTCATTTGCAAAGTGGACGCAGTCAATTGATTGATTGAGCCCAGCCATACCCCAAGCCCGAAGCATTTACCAATCAATTGAAAATGTAGGTAATGGCACTCGATATACGCCTTAGGCAGGCCAGCCCGCATGCAAATTGCCATTATTAATGTTTTATATTATGAACGAAAAGAGGTGAGGAGGGCATAGGAGTGGATAGGAGAGCCGAGCATAGCATGCATAGCCTAGAGCCCAGACAAAACCCAATTACAAGTCGAACATTTTCGAGCAATTTTCGAACAGACACCCCAAACTACTCTTCGCCTCTCACCATTTTTTTTATTTTCCTTCTTGCAGTGCGACCGACGAGCATCGCCATCAACGGTGTGGAGCACCACACGGTGCAGGGCAGCAAAGTGGTGCTAACATGTGACGTAAGTATTGGCTGAACTTTAAATTAAACGTAAACTTGATTTACATGGGTCCTTGTGCTCATGAGGGGACAATGCGTTCAGGCCTAGCAGTAGCACATGGGGAAGGATTTGATGGAATATCAAATTATATAGAATATTCAATATGGCTAGAAATATGGTTTTTAATATTGAAAGCATGAAGTGCAAGGGCGAATTATATATCGCTATAAATTTTCCTCCCGATATATATTTCTCTAGCACACATATTTATCGATGTATTTATATCGATATTTCTTTCGATGTATTTTACTAGAACTTTTATAAATAAATATTGTAAGCATATAAAATCCTGAAAAAAGAAACACTAATTAGCAAAATTCCTACTTGGAATATATTATTTGAAAAGCAATTATTAAAATTTGAATTTATTTAAAGAAAATTATTAACAATTTAAATTTAAAGAATAATAATTCAATTTCAATATAAAATTTCAATTCTGAATAAAATTACAATATACTCTACAGATATATTACTTATATACATAAATACTGCATACATACGTCGTATTGTCTCTGAAGCTCTTCTGTTCAACATACAAATTTCAGTCAGCAAATATAACTGCTTCTATGGATTTAGATCCTTTCGAAGGACTTTACATATGCAGTCCGTAAAGCATTGTCTTTTATATGCTGCACTGTAGAGCTGACAGCTTTTAGGTTTACTGAGCTCCTCCTGCTGCTCCTGCTTGTGCTTTGTCGTTGCAGTCCAAGTAATTGACAATAATTAACTGTCAATTATTTTGCGATTTTTCGTCCACAACGAGAGCATATGTGTGTAAGTGTGTGGGTGTGGCCTATGAAACGAGCCAAGGCACAGACAGAAGCAGAAGAGTGCGAGTGCGAGTGCGACTGAGCTTTTGTAGCCAGTCAATGACAATGCCTTGTCATTTGCTTGGCCCTCTGCGCCTGCCTTGTGTCTGGCCTGTTGCGATTGCATTTTAATGGAAAAGCGCTCAATTGGCTACAGTTTAGCAGCACTTTGAGCGAAAGGACCTGCCTGCACAGTGCACTGTGTAAAATTATGCAAAATTGTCTATTGATTGCGTATTATGTTTAATGGAATTTTATGCAATTGTTTTACTGCCTAGCTAGCTGGTAGCTACCTGGCTGACAGTCAGGTAAAAATTGTTCCCCCGTAATGGCAATATATGCATGAATATGCGCACCAGCTAATGGAAATTTAATGGCAATTGCCTCGACTTGTCGCCAAGTGGCCCCCACCCGCCGCTGCTTAGCAGCGAATCACATAACGCATACGCCCCATTGGGCAGCTCTGTACACGCAAATAGACTAAATTGACGGTGTTTTCTTTACCACTACACACAGATACACGGCGCACGGCCCGCAGTTAATCTAACCTGGTATAATTCAACTTCGATTATCAGCGCCGAAGAGAACGAACTCACTGAAATACGCACCAAGGCTGTGAGTATCAACTGCTGTCTAGTTTTGCTTAGACTAATACAATTTAATTTACTTCTGTATAGTTTGAGAAGGAGGACGGCACCTATCACACGCAGTCGGAGCTGATCTTTAATGCTACGCGCTTTGAGAACGATCGCGTCTTCCGCTGTGAGGCTGAGAATATTGTGCTGCAAATTAATCGCGAGAAGCCCATATCATCGGATCTGACCCTGGAAGTTATGTGTAAGTAAAGAACCAGTGTTGTAAAGCGCCATAACTTAAACTCTACTCTTCATTAAAATTAAAATTTAATCGTTTTTGTGTAAGCTCACTCATAATTTTCTTGCCCTCCCCTCTCTTCATACAGATCCACCCGTTGTCAAGGTCAGTCCACCGGAAATGGTCACAAACACCAGCGAAATTGTGCTGCTCAATTGCGAATATGTGGCGAATCCAGCCTCGCTCACGCAGGTCGTTTGGTAAGTCCCCACAGAAACCAAAAAAAAAAAAAAAAAAAAAATATTCATGATAAAAACTAAAACAAAAAAAAAAATATGGGAAAATAAAATAAATAAAACGCGCTACTCACCAAAGTCAAAAGCGAAAGGCAAACGAATTTAAATTGCTTTTAAATTCAGCACACAAAATACACGCACATGTGACAGAGACGGCAACAGGGCGATGTGTGCTAAAATGAGACAGCGCATGCGACCAGAGGCAAGAACTGACGCGCGCTTTGTTGCAGAGGTGGCAACAGGGCTGAGGCCCTGCGGCTAGCTGGCACTTTATGTGATTTGTGAAGCCAGGCAGCACAGCAGCAGCAGTCGCAGTCGCAGTCGCAGTCAGAGTCAGAGTCACAGGTAGTCACAGTCACAGTCACAGTCACAGTCAGAGGCAACTGAGGCTGTGGCGCAGCAGAACTCAATTAAACTAAAATTTCCACAGTAAACAAAAATCTAATTAAAAACAAATACAAAAGTAAATAGGCAACAAAAGTTCAAATCTACGCAACAACAGCAACGTCAAGTGCGTAAATTGGGTACACACAGTCACTGAGAGCGACAGAGAGAGAGAGGGAGAGAGAGATAGGCACACACACAAATAGATACACATCATCGAGCGAAACGCAACTCACATTCATTTATCTGCTGAAAATCAAAACAAACCTCGCAATTGCGTAATGCCAATCGCAAAAAGAGTTTGAGCAATGTAAACCAGAATTTATAGCCTTTTGTTGTTGCTGTTGTTGTTGTACAGAACTCATAGACTGTTGCACGACTGCATGCCAGCTAAACATAGAGAAATTACTGTGGCACACACAATCCCACTTAAGCATGGCATTAATACAATAATGAACGAATGCAACAAAGTATTGCATTGATACCAAGGCAAAGAGCTTGAAGTGGGACTCTATGAGTGTGTAGAGTGCACAAAGAGACTTTGAAGAGAGTTGGATGAGTGTGTATCAGGCGTAGAAGAAGTCTGGCACAAGGCTGCATACATCATCATATGGATAGTAAATTGTCAGACAATTTGTATTTCTAAATTTCTAAAATCAAGAGTTGATATTTTGAACAGAATTATGATTTTATAAATAAATATAAATAATATTTAAAGTCAGTCTAGTTATTAGATGACAATATTATTCTATAGAATTTATTCAACGAATTTCTCATTTTTATTGTTTTCTAAATTTTATTTATTTTTTATATATTATTTTTTATATTTTATAGTTTATATTTTATATTTAATAATTTATATTTTATATTTTATTTATATTTATATTTATATATTTTATATTTAATGTTTTATATTTTATATTTATATTTTATACCTTTTATTTTAAACTTTATGTTTATATTAACTTTTATATTTTTCTAATACCTATTATATATATTTATTTCTAACACTGCAAATATACAGATAAACACAGATTCCATATATTTTTTTTATCATACATATATTTTCATTGTCTTCGAGTCTTGACTCATTGTGGAATCTAATAATATTACCTACAAATATTAAATTTCCAAATGTGACTAACAATAAATATATTCCTTCCATAAATATGATTATATTAGCTCTTACTGAAATTTAGTTCACCCTCTAGTTTCACTTCATTCCCCACATTCCATGGCTCACATGGGATTACTGCTTGCATATGCGAGCTAGTTTCAACAATTTTGGCACTCAATTCAGCACAAAAAGGCATAGCCGCATAATTAGTGACAATTTTTGCTGCTAGGACATGTCGCCCAAAGTTTTTGAGCAGTGTAAACGTCAGTCGCGCCATATACAAACAACAGGCATGCAAAATCCATCAGCAAGTTGTAGTAGTCGCTGCAGCAGCTGGAATATTGTGGAGCGGCCAGCAGGCACGCATAATGCAGAATCTTTGGCAATCGGCATGGCAACCGAACCCCAAATGCGCCACCTCAACTGCCTCGCTGCCTCGCTGCCTCGACTACTCGGCTGCTTGGCTGGCAAATTAGTGAGCGAGCGATGGCAACGAGATGTGGGGGCGGCGCGTTGAGCCACTGCATGGTTGTGTCTAACAAACTTGGCCAGCATGCCGCGGCCATTAGATGCGCATGCAATGCATGCAAATTGCAATTGCAATTCCCATTCACAGATTTCTCTGCCCAACGCTGAGAACGTATTAATTTGTCTGATGCCAGCGCGAGCACGTGGCGTATGCGCGATATTCGCTGCGTGAGTGAATGGGAGTGAATGTTTGCAGGGGCTAAAAAGTTCAGCTCAGATGGCGCCGAAGCAGGCAAAGCGAGGTGAATGGAGTCGAATTTTAGGTAAAAGCAGCGGAAATTATGAACTAAAGTGGATTTTGAAAGTTTTCATTAATGAATGAAAAGACTCTGATAAGCGAACATTCGATTGAATTGCAATCGTAAAACGAATCTCTACAGAATGTAGATGAAATAGAGATGAGGTAGCTAGTGATAAACGAGATAACTTTAATAAGCTTTAATATCAGTTCGAAAAAGGGTTTATAATTAATTATAATATATATTTTACAATATTTTTAGTAAATCTCAGTTGAATTTAAGGCGAAATCATTCAAAAACTTTTCAATAATATTTTATATGATCAATAAATATATTGAACATATTTTATTTAATTATTTATTATCTAATTAATAGCAAAAGACTAGAATGAGACGGTATATATTAACTTGTCTGTTGCCTTTGATAAAGAATGTGTTTATAAAATTTTATACAAAAAAATAAGTATATAAAAAATATATAAAATATATTTATACAAAATACATGTATATAAAATATTTATAAAAATAAATTAAAATATATATAACATATTTTAAAAATTATCAAATATATTTTTGATTATTAAATATTTATAAAAATATATGAAAATGTATATAAAAATTTATGAAATATATATAAATGAATATATTCTTGATCAGAAGCATCAACTGATTTGAGCCCTTGGTGATGCATGCATGAATAAAATTAGTATTAATTTATTATATGTATATTTTTATACATGTATATAATATACTACTTTTATATATAATTATTAGTCAACTCATCCCCTGTCTCAACTTACATAGCTATGTTTGCCAATCTCACTTTGAATCACCCTATCCAAGTAATTTCAGAGCATTTCCTAGTCGGTCTCTGCCGATCGAATTTTGCAAGTTTGTCTATGAAAATTGCAAATGCGCACAGCTTTTGTTAAATAGGGCTGAGAAATGCATTCCATTTAGGCAGACGCTGTCAGCGATATTTAATGTCAACGCCACACGAATTCCTAATTACACAACAACAACAACAGCAGCAGTAACAACAACAACAATTGCAGCGGCAGCAGCAGCAGCTCGCGCATATGATGAATGAAGATGGAAGCAGCACTATGCACACACACACACACACTCACCTACACACACATGTCGTCTGGCACTCGCTGTGAGTGAGTGTGTGTGTGTGTGCTTGTGTGCTTGTCTGTCTGCCTGTCTGTTTGTGTCAAGTGGCTGCATTTTACAAGCCTATTCCACGCTTCAAGTTTTCCCATTTCACTCTGCGTGCGCGCTCACTATTCACAGTGCCTCGTTTCACTTTTCACATTTCTTTTTTCTGTTTTTTTCTTCACATTTTGCGCTTTTTATCCTAATGCCAGCTGAGAAATTAAATGCACACACAGAAGTGACACAGAAAATTTATTTAGCAGGCATTTCATTTGCGCTTCACTCCAAATTCCCTGTCTCTCTCTCTCTCTCTCTCTCTCTCTCTCTTTATCTGGCCTCTGGTCTGTGGCTCAGCAAAAAAGGAAATTTATATATGTATATAAAGCGAGACTGAGAGAGTAAGAGTGTTAGAGCTCTGCATGAAATTTAGACAGTGGAAAATTTCGTGGAGCAGGCCATGCGGAATTTGTGTAGCATACCTTTTGGGGCCAACATGTGGAGCCACAATTGTTGGGCCAACCCGGTTGCATGGCAGCCCAGCTGCTAAATTGCATATTAATTGGATTTTAAAGGTAACATTTTCTAATTGCCCAGCCACATTTAAAGCCATATGGATATATGCAGCGCTCTTCTATATCTATATATCTGTATGTATTCATTTATGAGCACTTGGCAGTCGGGGCACATATCCATTTGTTTGATTTACTGGCGATTCATTAAAATGCTTTCTCACGTAATATAATTCAATTGCAATCAGGCATAATGATCAACATTAGATCAAATCGGCATTGTTTTATGCACTCCCGATGTCTCTACCTCTGCCCAGGCGGGCACACGGCATGAAATATTTACATAAAATTAATCTTAATTTGTTCGAGGCCAAGGCCTGGGCACTGTAACTGTTTACGAGCCCGAAAACTCGCAGACAGAACAATGGCAAAAGCAACCCTTAACATTAGAATAAACAAGCCCATAGACAGCGCACACATACACACACACACACACATGCACACCCTTTTCTACTCACACTCGTTGTATGTGTGCACATAATTTATAAATCACCACATAAGTAATTGTAATTGTTGAATTATTTAAGCGACTGGCAATAAACCACAAAATTTGCCTCAGGCCATGAAAAGAAGAAGAAGACGAAGAAGAAGCAGAAGGAAAGAAAAAAGAAGTTGACTTTACGGCTTGTTGACGACAAAAGGCAAAGTTGGCTCGACTGCCAGGAGCTGCTTCGAACCAATTAAAAATGTCTGCCTCATGTTGCTTGGCAAACACACACACACACACACACACACACACACACACACACACACACACACACACACACACACATTACACATACACACACATGTGCTTATTAATGAGTAGCTGTCTCGCTCTGTCTGTGTGTGTGTGTGGAAACACTTTGCCAGCTGCTCTCAAGATGTATAAAAATCATTTCAATACCTTTTCCGTTTGCCATTAAAAGCATTTCCCCAGCTGGACGCACATTTCCGCACTAAACTAGACACAAATGGCAAAGAGACGGAATAGTAGTTAGTGAGAGAGAAGGAGAGAGAGAGAGAGAGCGAGAGAAAGAGAGAGAGAGCGAGAGAAAGAGAGAGAGAGGGAGAGGGAGATAGTGAGACTGAAACACGCAAATTTCGTTAGTTTTTTGTTTTCTTGGGCGCAGCAAATAATTAAAATTAATTACGCTTGTCCAGCGCCGATGATATGCCCGGATTTATGAAGCAGAAGTCGGCGGGCGTTAACTCATTAAATCGACGAGGCCGCAACACTGAAAATTACTCAGCTCATCAGCCAGACAGGAGGAAAAACTGGAATGCAGCGATCAAAATTACTTTTTATGCAACGACTCATTCTCTTCCACTCTCCCATTCCCTCTCTCTCTATCACTCTCTCTTTCTCTTTCTCTCTGTCTCTTTCGCTGTTATTGTAAATCAATTAAAATTTATACTGAGCCTTGGCAACGGCGCAAACCTGGACGGCAGTGCGAGAGCCGTGGCCAATATTATTTCCATTTATGCCGTGTGCCTCTTTTGCAGCCCTGTAAAGTATGCAATGCATTTTTTAATTTCTCCCAAACGCACACGTGACTGCGCCGTTGTTGTTGCTGTTCCATAGCCAGATAGCAGCGGGCGTAAAATTGTTTTAATGCCACAGGGGAAACAAAAAAAAAAAAAAAAAACATAAAATGAAGAATGCAAATAAAACAATAAATCGAGACTGAGGAATCTGGCATTGTTCGTGGTCAGCCTCGGCGACAGCCACAAGTGCGTAGCTGCAGCTGAAATTTCTCAATAGTTAAAGTCAGCCCAGACAGTAGTAAAGCAAACAGCAGGCAAAGCTCTATGGGCCGAGCGAACTTCTGCAACTGCTAGCAAATTGTAAAGACGCCCGAAAAGTTTTAAAGTTCAAGTATTTGATGTTTGCTTGAAGTTCAATTTAGCAATGCTCATGACTCGAGCTGGTCAGGGCTGCATAGAGCTCTGTGCTATGCCAGCTTATGTATGCTGTGGCACAGTGAAGCCGCAGCAGCAGCAACGACGCAGTAAACATGCGAAGGCTCAAATGCACATTTGACATAATTTTCGAGTTCTCTTGTCTGGCTGTGAGCCTGAAAAGTAGTCGAGATGCATTGACAATGCAGGCAGCTTACACTAGCGCTGTCTCGCTCTAAATGCCTACCTCCCTCTCTCTCTCACTCTTTCGGTCCCTATCTGTTATTTTGAAAGCAAAAACACACTGAGACGTGCCTATAAATTTTAAATAGCCAACAATGGAGGGCTGGCCCTACGCCCACTCCCTCACACACAGACTCCCTAGCTCCCCCTCTCTCTCTCTTCAGCTCTCTCTCTCTCTGTCATACATGCGTGTTGTCTCATAAATAACTGTGTGTTTGCCTGTCTGTTTGTTAGCTTGAGCTGGGTTAGCCTAACTAACTAGGCAATAGCATCTTTAATTATGCCCCACAACGTTTGTCTGGCAAATATCTCTGAGCCAAACTGAACCAAGCCGCACTGAACCGAACTGAACTGAACTGATTGTGCAACTCTTGCTCTTGGCTCCTTGCAGGTATCGCAACGGCGACATTGTTAATGTCAACGATACGGATCGCTATCAGGGCGGCAACTCCGAGAATGTCGCCCTAGTCATTAGATCAACAGACAAGGAGGACATTGGCAACTACACCTGCCAGCTATCCAATTCGATAGGCAAAGGCGTCTCCGAGCAGCAAATCGATCTCGATGTGCAGTGTAAGTGAAGAGCTCTAAAAGGCCCTATATACATAAATAAATATTTAATATATATCGCATATTTATTGAATTGATTCTTCTCATTTAGATGTGCCCATTGTCGAGGTACAAATGATACCCGAGGGACCTGTCAAGGAGAGCGATGAGTCCAATGTCACTTTGTTCTGTAATATATTGGATGCCAATCCATCTGTGCTGACCAAAGTGCGTTGGTATGCCAACTCCACGTTGCTCAAAGAGCTGCCAGATTGCGAGGAAACTAGAGTAAGTCAAGAGGCAGCTGCTCTCTCTCTCTCTCTCTCTCACACACACTGTCACTATATATCATTTGCTTACCATCTTCCGTTCTTTCGCTCCCAGGAGGATTTATGTCACATTGACCCCAGTAAATTGCTGCTGGAGAGCATTGGGCGTGGCTTCTTTTACAACTATTCCTGCGAGGGCTACAATGCCGCTGGCTGGGGACCACGCAGCGAGGACAAGGAGCTGATGGTAAGTGTGAGCTTATAGTAAATTCAATTCTCTTTCATTCACACTCTCTCACTCTCTCTCTCGCACACACACACACAGGTGCACTATGAGCCGGGGCCAGCTACTTTGACGCACTTTCCACCGATTGCCATCAAGAAGAAGAGCGTCATTTTCTATTGTGCCGTGGATGATCCGGGCTATCCCGAATCAAATAGGTTTGTAGCCGCCACACAGACCAATAACAGCAACAAAAACAACAACAACAAGAACACATCCATACCACAAATTGCGTATCACACGGTTCAGGCACTGCAACCGCATGAGGCAGATGCCGCTTTTGAGGCGCTGCTGTTGCAAAAGCAACAAGAGCTGAGGCAACAGCAACAGCAACAGCAGCAGCAGCAGCAACCACATCAGCAACAACCATACGAACAACAACAACAACAACAGCATTTGCTTAATCCCACACACATATCATCAACATTATCAACACTGTCCGGCATGAGTGCCGTGCATTCGACAGCTCATCAAATTAAAGAAACGCATGCTCTAATCGATTTACATTTGAATCATTCCCTTTGTACTCTGCTCACGCTCACCACCTACATGCCACAATCACAAATCTTAACCCTGTACAATGGGGGGCATCCATTTGATTACTCATCCGAATCCACCACCGCATCCTATGCACTCTACCGCAAAATGGGCAAATTCATGTATGTGGCTCAAACGCTCTCGCAACCCAACAGATACCGTTGGCTGCGCGGCGGCCGTGGACCACTGCAGGACATCGTCACCAAGGAGTGGACCGTCGAGCCCGTCGGCCTCGACAGCCGCACCAACTACTCCTGCTACGCGTACAATGAGGGCGGCAAGGGCGCCATGGCCACTGTCAATTTGGAGGTACACGCGCCGCCATTTTTCATCAAGAATATGCAGCCGTACACGGGCGTCCTTCACTCCGTGTCCAACTTCAATCTGACCTGCCGCATCGAGTGCGTGCCCCGCTGCGAGATCTCCTGGCAGAAGGATGGCGTGCCAATTGACAAGAATGATACCCGCTACTTTGTCAAAGAGAAGTATATGGATGCCTCGCCCGCAACGGGCGATTTCGAGAGCATGCTTTCCGTTCTGGTAAGTGCTGCCCATCAATGGCTGGGGGTGCATATATCTCAACAAATTAACCCTGCTGGAAGAGTTGAATTGGGCTGAAGTCGTATATAAAGCTGGCAGAAAAAAGCTATCCAGTCTTAAAGCTAGGAATATTTTGGGCAAGAAATTAATAGAGCTAGTTTCTAAATATATATAGTAATATATGTATATAACTTGAATATTATAATATAATATTTAATTGAAGATAGTATGTTTATCTGTGAGATAAGAGTAAGTAGTCTGAGCTATTTCCAATCCATTGAAACAGAACAATAAATTTTATTTTTATTTTTTATTTTACTTATTCTTCAAAATATTTTTTTTATAGTAAGGATCACATTTTTTTTTTTTAAGTCTAAAATATTAAATATAATTTTTATTTAATATTTAATATATATTTTTATTTAATATTTATTAAATTTAATTTATATATTACAATTTCATTTTGACTTTTATTTATTTCATTTATTTATTTATTTTTATTTTTGTTTTTTCATTGACATCTTTACTGTTGACCCAATTTTAAATGTAATCATTCTTTTAATAAGGGTATTACAGCAATAATAGCTTCATCCCTCTTAGCTGTCTCTATCCAATTCAGCAAAACCTCATCAAATCAAACCAATTATTACATCAGCAATTCGAAAATGTTCCTCTCATTTGATCCCACATCAAATACGTTTATTATCCACTTGTCTCATATGAGCAACTCAGTCTATATGAAATTGCCAATTAATTTGAATTGTTTAGCCCCGCATCGTATGACAGCTGCGACGCGACTCTCAGCCGCGAGAAATCATCCCCAATTCTCGTAAATGACATATTTTCATGTTCGATTTGTTTTCTCGTGATTATAGCACTTCAATATGTCAAATTTTCCGAATAAGAAATTCGATATCGAATCGGATAACGCCAAGTACATGTGCATCTCGACATCGAACGCGGTGGGGCCCACAGTGAACAGCACCACCTACTTGAGCATTGAATGTGAGTATGACATGCCAGACAGTCAGACACAGACACACAAACTCCTCATCCCACCCTCTTTCACAGACGCACCGAATGACATCAGCGTCTCGGAGAACATTGTCTATGTGCAGGAGCATCATATACCGGGACGTGTCATATGCAAATCGCAGGCTAATCCAGGTAAATCAAATCAATTCTACACTCTCTGCAATTGCAATTGGCTACATCACTTGGGTCTCTCTTTCAACTCTTTCAGAACCGTCCTACGAGTGGCTCTATCCGAATAAGACGGTGACAATGGGCAACACGCTGATTATCAACGATCCCATCAAGCGCAATGATACGGGCATCTACAGGTGCAGAGCGCGCAATAAGCACGGAGATCGGATTGCCGAAACTGTTATCGATGTTCAATGTAAGTAGAAAGAGATAGATAGGAAGAGAGAGAGAGAAAGCCGAGACACACAATTTGATGTTTAGCTACTAAATTTCAATGATTATTTGTTTTGTTTTTCTCCTTTCATTCGACTTGCTGCAGTTACGCCACGCTGTGAAATCGAGAGGCGAGAAATCAATGATCAGGATACGCTAATTTGCACAGCATACGGAAATCCTGAAGAGGTGAGTGTCAATAAAGTGCACAGCACTAAGCAAAGGGTTCAAAAATAAAATAATATGAGAACAAGCAGAAGCAGGAATACCCTAAAAAAAAACTCAGCCTTTATGGGTTTATGAGTATATGAAGTGCTTGTGATTTGGAATATAATGAATAATAATTTTATGTAAATAATAATAAAAAAAAAAATTAATAAATATATCTAAATATAAATATAATAAATAATAAATATAAAAATATATATATTAATATATTCATAACCTATTATTCAATTCAAGCAGATAATTTTAATTCAATATTAAATTTAAAATTGCCGAAAAATAAGTTGTGAATTTTTTAAAATTTAATGAGTGGTTTTATATATATTTTATTTTTAATATAAATTTTTTATAAATATATTTAAAATGTTTTTCCATATATATTGTCAAATGGAAATGTATTGAATGTATTTAATAATAATATAACTAAATTTTTTGTATTTATAAAGAATTTAGTTACATTAATATTAAGTATTTCAAGATTTAATATATATTACAATTTAATCCCAACTCTATAATTTCGAATGGCAAACTCTCTAATCGCTACGTAATACCCTTAGCTAGAAATACACTTAAAAAAACAATGACAAACCCTAGTCTAACGCCTACGCCCGCACTTGCTCACAAAAAAAAAAAAAAAAAAGAATTGTGTAGAAGGGGAGAGGCATTTCGATTCCCTGTGCAGAGGCCATCGAAATGGTAATAACGATAGCATTTCAATTGTGGTGCATGCCATGAAGGCTGGTTACGGCAGCGGATAGAGGTTTTGCATCGCCTTTTTGCACTTCTCCCTTTTCTGTTTTTATTTCTGTGCAGTTCTTTGGGAATGCAGGTAGCTGCAAGTATTTTCAATTTTATGAGTTTACCTTTTGGCCGGAACCCGGATCTCCTGCTGGCTGTAACTGTTGCAGCCAGCGAGAGAGAGGAAGAGAGAGAGAGAGAGAGAGAGAGAGCAGCGAACTGGCAACCGACGAACCAACTCGACTCCCAACTTCAGTTTGGAGTTCGCACTTTTTGTGCCATGCCGCATAAATCAGTGCAGCATTTTTTCCTCCCATTCTCGGCCCGGCACAATTTTCCATTTTCTTTTTCTTTTTTTCATTTTTGCAATTGCATTTGCTTTGCCGTTACTTGAGTTAAAGCGTGCTGGCGATTAAGGCAGACTGGCGGAGGGGCGAGTGCGGGCTTATAACCTGCAGGTTGGCCCAAAGATTTATTGCCACGCACACACAGCCAGCCAGGCAACCACAGCGAGTGTGTGTGCGTGTGTGTGTGTGTGTGTGTGGGGCAAACTCGGTGGCTCGTAATTATTTGATTGGAAATTATTCAACGGGCGTAAAGTTAAAATTTAATAACGTAGCATGCAATCAGATGAGAAATTGATGCGAATCGATGTGGGCGCGCCTGGCCGGGCATTCGCAGCGTTTCTAGTTGAAGGCATTTTTAAAAATGCTCAACAGGCCAAGCAAGCACTGAGCGCTGAAAAACGTATTAAATTTAAAATATATAATTTTACATATTTTTTTTTTTTTTTTTTTTAATAAGCAGGAAAAGAAATTCAACAGAGGAACATAATTTTTTGGGAATATCCCAGTTGATTTATGAATTTTTTTAAAACTATATTTATATATTATTAATATGTATATATGTATTTCGACTACTCATTTCATATTCACAAGCAACGAAATAATTCACATTCGTCTAGACCAAATAGCACCTTTGAGTAGTTAAGCCCATTCGTCTCTGATAACTCAGCTGGGGGCTTCAAAGCAAACCAACAAAAAAAAAAAAAAAAAAGAAATGCAAGAAATATGACAAAAATGTGAAAAAAAAAGAATCAGATTTATCAGAATGCAAAGCAAAACTCGAAAAAAAAAAATGTAGAGCCAGACTAGGATTTGCATAGCTTCAATAGGCAATTTGTGCCCCAACTCGCATATTGAACTGAAACGAAAACTAATTCTCTCTTTCTTCTCTCTCTCTCCCTGTTTCTCTCTTTTCATGTATGTTCTACAGGCCGATTTTTCATGGTCAATTAAAGCTGAGAATGAAACAGTCGAGACTTTGGGCGCTGGCGACAAGAAGACCTATGTGGACAAGAGCTTTTACATACTGCAGGAGGATTATGCCATTGCCCGGACCTATCGCTGTGTGGCTAACAATTCCGTTGGAGCGGGCGCCTTCTGTGAGATTGAAGTGGCTGGTAAGTAATATTTCAGCAGAACAGCAACAACAACTGGCAAACGGAAGCTGATTACTGTCAATATTTGCTTCATCTGTTTCCGTTTTCCGGTGCGCGGACGCGCGTTCCGTTATTTGATTTTTTTATGCGCTGCATAAAATGGTGGCTAGCTGCTTCCGCTTTAAACTAAAATGGCGGCCACGGCCATGGCCACGTCTTTGGCCGACCGTGGCAATTAGGGCATTGTTTGGCGCCCCAGCGCAGTACCCATTTCCAGCCACGCCCATCATCATCGCCGCCGCCGCCGCCGCCGCCTTTTTTGCTTACCTGTTATCGTAACATGCGCCACGTTTTACTACAACCAAACGGAAATTGATTTCTGCGCTCCACGAAAATCAGTTCGAGTTTTTCGTTTTCGTTTTCCTTTTTTTTATGTATTTTATTTTTTTTTTATTTTTGTATTTTATGCGCTGTGATTTTCTTCAGCTGCTTAAGTCATGAAATCCAGTTGGCTTCTTCTCTCTCCTCTGCTTTTTTCTCTCGCGATTTTAATACCCGTCAAGTATATATATCTAGAGAGAGCAGCGCAGCCTTTCAGCTAATCTGACCGAGTGTCCAGTTTTTATAACATTTCTTTGATGGAATTGAAATCGAAATCGAAATTGAAATTTGACAGCTGATGACGTCAACACTTTTTTATATTTAAACGCTTTGGCTTGTGCCCTTCCAGCTATTAAAGAACCTTTTCTCTATTGGTCTGAGCTGAATTTTCTCTCATTTGACAAATTTAATAGTTTTTTTATTTTCTACTTTTCAATAATTTATTTTTGCTATTATCATATTTTATATTTTGATGTATTTCTCGTATATTAACAGCTGGTTCAGCACTTTATATTTGGTGGCGAGGTAAATGCCCAGCACAAATGCTCACAGTATTTTGATTTGATTTGAGTTGATCTTCTTGGTTTCATTTTCCCCCAGTTCTAGTTCGAGTAACTATTCCAATTGTTGTCTAAATTACAATTTAGCACCAGAAACAACCAAAAAGTATCCTCTGTATTAACACATATATAAATATTTGCGATTACTCTCTATCTCTCTCTGTCTTTTACCCTCTGCTTATCACTCATAATGCTCATTTGAAAATGCTTCTAACTAATTAGTGCGGCCAAAAAGTAAGTAACTGCATGTTAAGTGATTAAAATTGAACTACAAATTGTTTAGCTATGAATACAAAATTATAGACAGTATTAAAAAATTCCCAGAAATAAATAGCTCGCTTCTTAGTTATGTAATGACCAGCTAAAAGCTAGTTTAAAGCTATAAACAAAGCCGCAGCTGGCAGAGAAATACATAAAAGCGGCTGCTGTACCACAATCCAATGCTAATCCATATAACATACACACACACTTGCATACACACAGACACGCACACCGAACTATAACTAAAAGCCGCCATTTTTCATTTGTCGCTCGCTCGCTCGCTTGTTTAATTGCATAAGATAGGAATAGAGTAGGAGTAGCAGGGGCAAGGGGCGAGGGGCAAGAGCAGGAGGCGGGTCGCAGAAGGAGCGGCTGCTAAATGTTGTTGACACGCGAATCCGCATACGATGCCAAAATGAATAGCTCATAACATATGTGAATACACTCGGAAAACAAACATAGATAAACGCTGCCACGGAACAAAGGCAGCTGCCACACACACACACACGCACGCACACAGTGTGAGAGTGAGAGAGCTGCTGGCAAAGACAATTCATTTGTTTGGATGATAAACAGCTGAATTATAGCAAATATGGAAAACAATGAGAGACAAGCCAGCTGAAGGATGCGGCTACAGCTGCCTAGCACAATTTCATAAGACAATGCCACAATGCGTGGGGGGAGTGTGTGGGGAGGGGATTGAAAACTGGGGCTTGAAGCTGTGTAAGTAATATATAAAATGCATCTGCGCATCTGTGTGCGTGCGTGTCTGCGGAACAGCTACGGCTGCAGCTGCAGCTGCATTGCTAATGCCAGGCATGGCAAAACCATGTGACAAGTTGATAAATTAAAGTTAGCAACTGCAAACGGCAGTCAGTCAGTCAGTCAGTGAATCAGTCAGTCAGTGAATCAGTCAGTCAGTGAATCAGTCAGTCAGTCAGCTAAGTAGGCAGCATTGGGCTTAGCTGTCAGCTGTCAGTTGGTTAAGAATTGCATGCATTGTTAAGTTTTCACCATGTGTGTGCTTAAAGAGTTCTGCCAAACGTATACCAACACATTTTAATACAATACTCCATCTCTCTTTCTCTCTCTCCCTTTCTCTCTCTCTCTCGCACTCTCTTTATGTATCTTTAGAACAATTGGCCTGGTGGCAGAGATGGGATAAAACGACGCTCATTATACTGGTCGCTGTCATATTGCTACTCCTGCTGGCCGTCGCCATCATTTGTTGCATCATCATTTGCATATGCCGTCGCCGTCGGCGTCAGGATAAATGTGAGTACAACCAACAACAACTAGAGCAACAGCAACTACTGCTGTAGACTGCAGCTAAATTAATAACTGTGCATACAGTGCAGTCAGTTATGATAATTAATTACCCCAAGCATAGTGTTAGGCCCGACCCGAAACCAAGTGCAAACAGAGAATTGAAACCCAATCGAGTTTATATATTTATCAATTGTTTTTCTGGCATTTCTTTTAAGTCGATTTCAATTTGCCAATAAGTTTCATAATTATTTCATTCAATTTCAATTGTGTGCCCATAACGCAGCATGCCCCAGTCTCTCTGCATGGCTCTTTGTTTTCCTTCCAACGATTATTCCGATTGATTGATCTGAATGCATGCAACAACTATTCAGGCTTATAGGACATTTACTATAACTAATACGTATTTAGCCTGTTCGCTTTATAACTATGCCATTTGAATTATATCGCTTTTAATTGAATGCATCTCAAATCCGGTTTACGCTGCTGCCTCATTAAGTGGGTTAAGAATGTTATTTCATTTTTTTCCCGTTTTTTTTTTTTTGATTTTTTCTGTGCAATTATTTTGCCTTTTTTCTGCTGATTTTAAGGCCTTTGTGTTTCGCTTTGCTGTGTAAACTTTGCTTATTTGAAATTAATGAAAAACGACAAAAGCTTATACAGGGTGTTGCAATTAAAATAAAGCATACAATTAAACGAAATTTTTATTACTTTACAATTGCAAAAATATAAAATAAAAGTTGTTCATATTAAAATATTTTAACAGAGAAAATTCAATATTAAATAAATTTTTATATTTATATATATTTTTATATTTATTTAATGTTTTATTTTTAAATATAAAAAAATGATCACATCCAAAAAAATATGTATATACAAGAAGTATTTAATTTACTGCTGAAAAAAAATATTATATTTAAATTTCCCAAACAGTTTAAACCATTCATTGATTCTTATAAAAAAAAGCACCCTGTTTCTTATTCAAATCCATTTTTCGTGTCATTTATTCAAAGCTTATGAAAATTATATATACGTATATTAAAAAAAAAAAAAAGAGTTCTTTACAAACAAAACAAAAATTATTTTTAAATTATAATTATGTATTTAAAGTTATATTTCTTTTTGTTTTTCAATTAAAACGCGTATATATATTATTGCATTTGTGTGTGCTCAATAATTCTTCTTGATCCCGCATCACTTTTGACTACTTTAACAACAACAACGACAACGAAAAAAAAAAACAAACATTAATTACAAAACCCACAACAATAACAAAAATATATATACAACTAATTAACAACCGCAACGTAAACCAACAACAACAACAACAACACGAAATGAATGAATGTTTTTTCTGTTATACATATATACATATATATTTATACAAATATATTTTGTTTGTCTGCATTTTATATATGCTTTATTTGCTGCAACATTTTTAATTAATTTTGTTTTTTTTTTTTTTGCTTGGCATCTCGTTTCAACCAATTATTGCTTAACAATCTATCTATCTATCTGATTCATACACTTACATGTACATTATCTATACAAACATACAAACATATATATACACGCATATATATGTATTGTTGTCTCTATGCTGCTTCACTTAATAATTGCTCGCTGTAACAACCACAACAACAACAACAACAACAAACAAACAACTACAATACATTGCTTGCCAAACTAAATGCGCCAAAAACTCAACAAATTGTGCAACAACAACAACAACACACACAAACACGCATACACAACTGCATTACAACAACAACAAACAACAAAATCTCATTTGATTTGAATTCATTTGGTAAAGATCACACGGAAGTTTCCATAAGCGCTAATCAAAGGTAAGTGCCGCATTCGATTCACCTGAAATATTATTGTATTCGAGTAACTTTGGAGAATAACTGTAAAAATTGCTGTTATTGTTTTTTTATTTTTTTCTAATTATTTTATTTAAAAAAATTGTGAAATAGCTCAAACACTTTGAAGCTTAAAAGATATCAATACGCTAGAGATATCTATAAAAATTTAATTGAAAATAATTTTAAATCAAAACTTCAGATATCTTTATTTAAAAATAATTCAAATGTTTCAGAAATAGCTAAAAGGCTCTCACATAAATCGTTGATTTTTAGAGCAAAATAAATTATTTTTAAAATGTTTGTATTACCACAAAAAATTTAGGAAAGCAAAAGGCAATTTCATTTGTTAAATTGCATATATTGTTGCTAAAAGTAGTTATTTAAAAATACCATAAAATGAATGCAGAATTCCTGCAAAATATGTATGCTTTCTATATCTTGAAGGCAACTAAACTATATTTGAAAAATCTATAAAAATGAACAAACTGAAAAATATTTTATTTCGCATAAGCGTAAATTTTTTTAGAATATATTTCAGCTTGACATAATTGATATAATTTGAAGAATTATTTAAGCTGCTGAGGCTACAAATTTTATAGCTGCAGGCCTTTCTGCTGACAAATATATCTTATTAAATATACAAACTTTTATACTATGTATATTAATTTGGTTAATAGCAGGCAGCTTTTTTCTTTCAAAAGTAAATTCATATTTGATTCCTTGATCTTGATCTTTCAAATAGGCAATTTATACAATTGATAATAGACAGTTCAGTAGAGCTCAAAAGAAATCTCATGAAAGTTCCACTTAAAAACATTAATATGAATAAATTTTAAACATTTTCTAGCTTTAAAATATGCATGCTAATTAAGATTTTCTAATATTTAACACAATTTCAATTTAATTTTTTTATTTATTTATTTATTTATTTTTTACATATTCATTTTCGTTACATATTTCAATTGCTTATTGTGCGCACCCAACAACAACAACAATTTATCACATATATATATATAATTCTTACACTTTATATATATATATATTATCCTATTCGCATCGCTGTGTGTGCTTTGATATTTGTTTATTGCTCGCTTGCTTCATACAAATACACGCCTATCGATCGCTCGATATCTGCAACGGCAACAACAACCTACGCACACTCACATACACGCACACACACACGCACACGCACATATCACAGTGTGCTATCGTATCAGCCAGTGCTGCCACAAGTAGGCGTGGCTCTGCCCATACAAGACACCGATGCTGCCACATTGTTGCCCGCAACGTTGCTGTCACCGCAACAACAGCAATTGCAGCAACAGCAGCAGCAGCAGCAGCTACAGCAGCAACATCAACAAAAGCCCGCCGCAGCCGAGAACAACAATGAGCTGGCCACGCCCCCGCCCATAACGCGAAACAGCACGTTGCATGCCACAGTACCGAAATCGCCGCCGCGCTGGCCATTGCGGCCAGGTGTCATGTTGCACGTGAGCAGCGACACCAAAGAGAATCTAGCCGTGAATCGCATGACACTGAAACCGAATCCGAATCCGAATCCGAGCTCGCTGCCAAATGCCTCTGCGAATGCGAGTCAATTGTCGGCCCAGCTGAGTGCCGTGCTGAACGATAGCCAAACTAACTCAAATAGCACAATGCTAACCGAGGTGACGGTGTCGGTGATGGAGCCACCAGCAACAGCAGCAGCAACAGCAGCAGCAACAACATCTATTGTACAGCCTAGTCAGATGAAGACTAATTCCACTGACATTGCCTTGCCATCAACAGATGCAGCTGAGCCGCATCCAGAGCTTACAGCCTGCCTAGAGAATTTCAGCGCAGCAGCCACATCATCAGCAGCAGCAGCAGTTGCTGCGCCCAGTCATATGCAACGCATTTGGAAGTTTGTTTTCAGGCGCGCCAAGCGAGGCAGAAATGCGGACGATGGCACGCGGGATAGCCAGCGCAGCCACGTGGGTCTGTTGCACACATTTTGGCGTGGGCGTGGCAATCAGGAATCGCCATTCGCAGCTCAGCATCGCCTCAAGGGCATACGATCCAGCGGCAGTGGTAATAAATGCGACACGTGCGACGATTTCCACTCTCATGGCTAATTCTTTATTTTCTTTATTTATCATTTGCTTTTTATGTTGTATCGCATTGCGCATCACACACACACGCACACACACACATACGCACACGTACACGTACATGTATCTTCACGTATCGCTAGTCACCTACAAAAAGACGCCCACAGCAACAGCAACTAATTCAACATCAACATCAACATCAACATCAACAACACAAACAACAACAACATCTGCAGCTGCAGCAACGACAACCACAACGGCAACGACAACAAACAATTCCAGCAGTGTCCAATCACATGCCTCTGTGACATTTCAAGCGCCTTCATTAGACAAGACGTCGCCAACAGACACCACAGCAACAGCAACAGCAACACCAACGACAGCAACAGCAACAATAGCCCACGCTGGGCTTGGTGTGAGCTGCTTGGCGCAACCGCAGCGCCACGGCATATTGAAGTCCCCCAGATCAACGCCACCACCACGCCCACCGCCGCCCATACTGCCAGTGCGCCCTGGCCCTGGACAACAGCAACAGCAACAGCAGCAGCAGCAGCTGCTCAGCGGCGGCAATTGTCCGCCCCTGCTCAAACGAACAGTTGTGGTTTCCCCCAGCAAAGTCGAACGCGTCCAAAGTAAGAACAAACCCACAAGTCATCTCATATACTCATATAGCTCATAAAACACTCATCTGCACACTCAATTGAATTTGTAGGCCTGGCCGCCTGTCCTCTTATTACAAAAATATCTCAAAGTAAATTTCTCATATACATATTTCTTTTATTAGCTAAACCTGACTTGCCAAAAAACAGATTACACTTTATGAATTCCCAAAAAAAAAATAAAAAAATTCATTTCATTTCATTGAAATTGCTGAGTTGCAAATTTTAAGTCAAAGCTGAGGCTTTACGTGGTTTACCATCTTAGAAGACAGCTACAGCTGTCGGCTGACTTAGACTGAACTTTTGGCAAGTAATTGAAAGAAAACTTCAAAATCTATTTACTGTGCTCATATTCACACATATTCACACACTCAACTCTTTATAAAAATCTTCTATAATCTGCTCTACACCTCAATCCTCACCCATCAGCTCAGCTCAGCTCATCTCATCTCTCCCCAGCTCTGTACATATCACACACGCAATTCCTACTCTCAACTCAAGTTTTTTTTTGTTTATTTTATTACTCATTTATCTAAACTTAAAACTCTCTGTATATCATAATCGCTGTAAGTAATTTATTTCAATGAATCAAGCGAGGAGGTCCTTATATAAAAAAGAAATATATAAAATCAAGTAAGAGAAATTTCATAAGCAGAACAAACAAAAAATACAAAAGCTAAAAATACCACAACAACATCAACAACAACAACAGCAACAAAAACTTGTCATTGTTAACATTTATCATATATTTATAAACATTTGATTTTCTTTTACTGTTTCGGCTTGCACTTTATTCAATGTTGTTTTCGTGTTGCCTGCTTGTGAATCGTCCTTGGCCTGCTCTGTGTTACCAAATTATTGCATGTCATTCAAATATAATGAAAAGAAATGTTAAAAATGTAATATAAAAAGTGAAATATTATGTTTGAAGCTCTTTTATTTCGTTAGGTTTTTCAATTTATTCGAAAAAAAAAACTCTAGCTTAGGTGTTTTCTCACACAATAAAAAAGCAGAAGCTTAGGCTTAATTTTTAGTAAAACCAAATACATTTTTATTTTATAATTGACTAATTCAATATTTTTCTTCTTTTTCCAATTATTTTCTTAAACTTTTCTTTTGAAAAAAAAATCGAATAAAAACAATTTAAACACAAATTGTTAAAACGCCCCAAATACCAATCGCCAAAAAAAAAAAAAAAAAAATCAAACAAAAATCAACCGATCCGTATACGTATATACTACTATATAGTACACGACAAGTCGTCTTCACTGGGGGATCCATTGACGGAACCTGGCGAGTATGAGAATCTACCGTTTCATGGTCTGCAAACGGCACCTAACAAGGTACAGTTACAATTTGCCTCTTTTTCGTTTAATTATTTCAACTAGAAATGTTTATGATAAAATTCGTTTAACACACACACTCAAACACTCACATACACTCGCACTCTCAAAAATCACACTCACATAGAGCACCAACACACACACACACACACACTCACACATTGCTAATCTCGCCTCGTATCAATATGTACTCTATGTATCTAAGTCTAAGCCTTATCTGAGTATCTATATATAAATATATATATCGTATATTGCCTCTTGTCTATGTTTATCTCTAGCCCAAGCTCTCTAAATCTATATCTAAATCTATATCTCTTTCTATTTGCCAAACATGATTTTTTGTGATTTATCTGTATTTATTATAGTTTTTGTATGATTTAAGCCAAGAGTTGTGTATTTTACGTATGTATTCTATGTAATTTAGCCTACATTCCAAACGCTTTTTGCTCTCCATTGCCTCTAATCGTATTCCTCATTCATATCATGGTTATATTTTCATTTAATTTTCCATTTATCTCACATTTTATATACCTTGCTTTGGTATTTATTTTTGATATTTTTAAGCCCTGAATTTTGTACAATTTTCTTAATATCAAATATAAATTCTATGTTGGTTAGTCTGTAATGCGTAAAAAGTAAGTTTTCATTTTTAATTCTTCCTTATTTTAGATGTAAAATTAATAAACAAATATATTTATATGAAATTTAGCAAATATGCGAGCTAAAAGTGAAACGGTGAACAGAAATTTTTAGAAAATTTTATTTGTATGAAAATTTAAAGAGTTAACAGAGTTTGATGCCAATAAAATTTAACAAATATCATAGACTAGAAAATATAACAGATTATTTAACTGAATATATTTCAAGTTTGCAGAAATGCAAAGTTAATGATGAAAATTGTTAATATTTAAATTTAACCTAAATTGAGACAGTATTCAAAAAAATATTAATAATTAATGATTGATTATCAATCAACCAATTATTAATTATAATGAATTAATAAGTAATAATAAAAATTAATTATATCTTGCTGATTAATTAATTATTATTTATAATCATTTAAAAGCTAAAAAAAAAATAATTGAAAAAAAATTATAATTAATTATTGATTGATTATTAATTGATCAAATTTAAATTTGAATTAGAATGTTTCACATTTTTTGGTATATGCAAATATTTATTTATTATACTGCATATATAGGTATTTAAAATATAAATTGCAACTATATTTATTATGAGAAAAAAATGGAATTTTTATGAAATTTCGTTGTATATTCCATTCAGTAAAATAAATTGGAAATATATCTGAGTACTTTCCGCTTAGCTCGCATACTTTTAAAGCCCAATTTAATTCTTCTCTCAACTTAAACAACTCTCTAATCCTAATCAGTGTTGTGTTTCGCTAGTTCAGACACGAATTGCAAATACCACAATTAATACAGCTCATTCACACAGTGCTCACAGCCAATCCAGTTTAGTAGCTAACCAACAGCTGACTTGCACAAGCTCCATAATTAACTGCAAACGCAACTAATCGAATGTTCTCTCTCTCTCTCATATTTCTCTCTCTCTCTCTCTCTGTTAATGCCACACGCTGCTAATCAAATGCTGAATTGCAAAAAATTAAACAAAACCAAAAATAACCTCCCATTGCATGTGCTCGCATTGTTGCATCGCCAGTTCTCTACTACCCCTACAAATTTTAATAACAACACAAATGTGGTGCGCGTCGCTCCACGACCCAAGAGACTAAATGGAAATATTGGTCAAGCGATGCACAGCCAGCAGCTGCTGCATCACCAGACTCTACAGCATCCGCATCCTCAACAGCAGCAGCCACCCTACTACGACCAGCAGCAACATCAACAGCAACAGCACCAGCACCAGCAGCAGCAACATCAGCAGCAGCATCAGTACAACACTTTGCAGTACGGGCGTGGCTGCACAGCCCCGCCCCCTCTTACAGCTCCACATAATCGCAGCATGGACCAGCTCGAGTCCAGCTCCGATCAGATACAATATAATCTAAGCAATTGCTTTCCCAAAAGCTACACCGAGTACTACCAGCAACATCATCAGCAACAGCAGCAATCACAGCAGCAGCAGCAACATCAGCAGCAACCCTCGCAGCAACAGTCGCAAAAGTTTCACACGAACTCCGCATCGAATGCCCAACTGCTGAATGCCATCGAGCACGACTATCAGCCCACCTATGCGGTGGTTGAGCGTGTGCCACCGCCACCGCCGGCGCCTAGCTCAGCGCTGCTCAACACGAACCCCTTCCTCGCCGCGAGCAACTTTAAGAAATACGATGCGGCCGGGGACGAGCTGCTGGGCAGCATGCAGCGCAGCAAGCGCGGCAAGGTGGGCAGCCTGCTGGATCGCATCGATGTGGACAAGAAATTCTACTCACTGAAGTTTCCCAATGGCGGCAACAAGCTGAAGAAGCCCGCCTACAATCTGAACAGCTCGCTGGGCGTGGCAGCAACATCGACAGCGCAACAGCCGAAATGCAAGCGGCATCATTCCTTTGCTGGTGGTAGCCATGGCGATATTGAATCCAACGGCAAGCCCCTGCGCCTCTATGATCCGCCCGTCTACGAGAATGTGGCGGACAAGTGCGGCAACGAGCTAGACCTGGATCTAGATCTCGATGTGGGCGGTGACGGCAGCAGCAGCAGCATGCCGGCTGGCCATCACACACTCAACATGAATCACCATAGTCTTAAGCACAATCTCAGTCTGGCCACGGTGCAGCTGCACTCGCAGCCGACTGCTGTCGTCTCGGCGAGCCACAAGAAGAAACATCACCATCGCCAGCACCAGCAAAAGGCTGATGCATCCGGCGCCGGTGCTGCTGATTTCCAGCTGATGGAGCCCGAACGCCTCAGCATCTATCGCAGCGATTCGGGCATATCGAATAGCTCCTATGAGTCGCAGCTGCCGGCGCTGGGCCAGCGCACGCCCAAGCCGCACAAAGCGTCCGCAGCGGGCCTCAATCTCACACGCAAGCCGCTCTACATGAATGTGGAGGGCCAGCAGCAGCAGCACCAGCAGCAGCAGCAGCAATTGGCACGTGCCGGCTCACCAGCCCATATTAATTCGTCCTATGAATCGGCCTCGTCGGCGCCCGTCACAGATCCCACCTCGCTCAGCTCATCCAATTCGCTTTATAGCAGCGGCATTGGCACCGTGAGCTCACGCTGCAATCGCCATCCACAACAGCAGCAGCAACAGCAACAGCAGCAGCAGCAGCATCATCAGAGGCAGCCAACGCCGGAAATCACAACACCCGAGGATTACGAACAATATCAGCTGGGCCATCAGCCAGCACATTCCGCTTCCATGCTGTCCGTTGCCAGCAGCCTAAGTGCCGCCAGTCGTGGCAAGTGCAAGCCCCCCAGCACACCAGCAGCAGCAGCAGCAGCATCAGCGACAGCAGCAGCAACAATGCAACAGCTGCCACATCGAGTAGGTCCACATGAGGTGCGTACATTAGATTTCGCTTAGGTTCCAGCCAGCCATGCTGCGTCGCCCATTATCTGGGCTATATTTCACGCACTGGCTTCAAGCAGGTGCAACACATTAAATTTCGGGCTTAAATATGACTGATTTAGGATAGGTTTCTTTATCTAGGTTAGCTTGGGATTCTATTTAGTCATATTAAGCTTAATTTGAGCACAAGAAGTAGCTAGTTTTTCGTGATAAAAATTCCTTAGCCCCAGAGTTGGTTATATTTAAAAAGAAAAAAAAAAAAACAAAAAATTATAACAATATGTAAGGTATAAAACTCAGATTCTAAACCAAATTTTTCATGCCTAGTCTGTAGAAGCAATATGTAAAAAATATAGGAGATCCTCCTAGTTCTTTGTCTGTATCAAAGGTATAAACTCTTTTATTCAAAATGAGGCAACTTAAACTTATAGCAGAACTCTTAGTTACTTAATCTTATTACTCACATAATTATTTTAATATTTAATATTAAATAGCCCTAATAATCTTTTTAAATAAACTTTAAAGCGCTGCTTCCCCACAGTCTTACTCTCCTTCTCCTGCTCGTTCTCTCTCCTGCTCGTTCTTCTTCTCCTGCTCGTTCTCCCTCTCCGCCCTTCTGCATCTTCCCATGCCTCTATCACATCTCCCATGCTCTTTCACCTCCTCCCCTTCCCCTACTCTTTCTGCTCAGTGTCCTTCTCTGTCTTGCCCTTTTCCTGGAAAAGTGGGGATAAATCTAAAGAGGCAACGTTAGGCATAGGCAACGCTAGTAAAAGTCTTCAGCTCTTAGGCAGAGAGTCAAGTTGGCCAAGCTAAAGTCCCTTTTTAAAAATATGCAACAAATAATTAAATATCTAATGGGTATTCAAAGCAGTTAACAGGAACTGCCATTCACAGATAAATCCAACAACACGCACGACAATTCTTTTACAGCTCAACTTTAAAGCAATTTCTTGATTGATTTTGAAGAAACTTAATTGCCTTTTGCTTTTGCTTAAACACTTTATAATTTGTTATACTTTTGTGTTTCACACATTTCATTTTTGTTTCTTTCACATGTCACGATTGCTTAACACAAATATGATTTTTGCTGGATACAAACAAATACACCAAATATAAACAAACACGACCGCAACTAACCACAGCAAACGCAATTGTTGGCCACTAATCCATTTCTAGCACTTAAACGGCAATGCAACAACAACAATGGCAACAGCAGCAGCAGCAGCAGCAGCAACAACAACAACAAAGCCAACAGCAGCGCCTGCAGTAAGAAATTACGACGACAGACCATCAGTGACCCCTACGCACATATCAAACGGCATTATGCCGATGTCGATGCCGCTGCCGCTGCTGCCAGCAACAGCAACATCAGCAGGAACAACAACAACAACGCCACTGAAGCCGACAGTCATTGCACGACAGCAACATCGTTCACAGCAGCAGCAGCAGAGATCGAACAACAAATTAACAACAACAACAACAGCATCAACAATGGGCCTGGGCCTGGGCAGCGGTGTGGGCGTGGCAATCATCAACAACAAATGCTAATGCCAAATGAATTGCTGCTGCAGGCAAGTCAATTAACAGCCGCCGACTGCAATCACAATTTAAGATATGTGCCGCCCCTGCCCACTGCCCCGCCCCCCTTACAGGCAGCGGCCGGCGCCTACGACTGCCTGGTGGTGCGTCGCCCGATGCGTTTGCCACTGCGCAAACATCACACCTTCCACTTCCAGACAACAGAGACGGCCAACGGCAAGCTGCAACAGCTGCGTCGCCAGCTGCAGCAGCAGCAGCTGGAGCGGGCGCAGGGGCCCCTCATCTTTCGTCCATTGGCGCTAAGCGAACGACATGCCTTTAAGCCAATTTCGCCAACACCTGCGACAACAGCAACGGCAGCAACGGCAGCAGCAGCATCGCCAGCACAGCAGCAACAGTTGCAGCGGGAGCAACAGCAGACAGCAGCAGCGACGGGTCAACTAAATCCTGCTGCCTCATTAGAGGCATTAGAGGTGTTAACTAAAACGCATCCGGACTTTATGTTTGCGCGCACCAAGCCACAAACCGAGCAAATTGCAGCAGCAACAGCAACACCAACAACAGCAACAACAGCAGCAGCTGCTGCAGCCGATGTTGCTGAAGAGGAAGATGAGGATTTGGGCTATTCTTTTTGTGAAGAGGAGTATATGGTGGACGATGAGGAGCCTGCAGATGATAATGATAATGAAGATGATGATGATGATGAGGATGAAGCTGCTGCTGCGGCCTCACAGAATCTTACAGCGCCGCCCACAACGCCCGCCCACAGTGCGGCTGTGGCAAATGCAACAGCCGGCGCCCTGAAATACTTTATGACCCAAAGCTATCGCGAGGTGCACATTTAATAAGGGACAAATACTAACAAGAGAATGAAAAGATAAAAAAATAGAAAGAAAAAAAAAACCCAGACAGTTAGACAGGCCTAAATGACGCATACAAGGTATTTAGTAATTAAAGCAAAAAGTAAAGCTAAAGGAATAAAACACATATTTATAATTAGCGTAAATTCTTGAAAATCGAAAGTTAGCTTAGAATTTAGTCAGAACAAAGAAAAAAAGGAAAGGAAATAATGATTGTAATTGAAAGAAAATTCATTGATTCAGCGAAAGGTTCTCAATGTGGTTCGCGTTCCGCTTGCCCGATTCGTCTCGCATTCCATCAACTTTTGCCAATGTTTTTACATATTTTTATAGTATTCACACGGAATATAGTCTATAACTACAATGTATCAAGTAATTGTAATAGAAAATCTCGAGGCTGGCCCAGCGGCGACAGCTCGAACAGCAACCCGAATGAAGAAATCGAATAGGACAAACAAGTCGCCAGACTTGACTGTTGTTAGTGTATATAGTTAGCTTAAATATATCTAAACTTAACTAAACTAAATATTTATGATTCCGACAGAGAGAAATCATCATTCAACGATCATCAATCAAGCTAAATATTAACAATAACAACAACAAAATGAGCAGCAAAAATTCTCCCCGAAGCACAACTAATTCATTCTTAAATATTCGAATTAAATTTAGAGATATACCTAAGGCAACTCTTGACTGTATGTGTGTTAAGTTTGACGTAGTTTTTTGTGTAAAATATACAAAATATATGAATTCAACAATTTAGATATGTAACTTGTACTTGTATTGTATATAGAACATAATCGCATAATCTAAGCAACAAGTTTACAACTAACTAAAAAGAAAACCAAAACCAGAAGCCAAGCATATTTATATATAAAAATATTTATTTATTTATTATAGTATATTTAATTTAATTAAATTAGAAATACCAAAGCAAAACTCATTTCATTCATTTGTCCAGCCTAACTGAAACATTTAAACAAAGTGCTAACAATTTGTTAATTATAATAGAATTTTGTATTCTGAAGTGTGTTCTAAATGACAAATATTCATTTCTTATAGCATGTGTCCGATTTTGAGGATCCATACAAAGGCAGCAATACCTATATATTCTAAATTCTTCTATTTGTATAACTTTCCACTAAATGTTTCATGTCACAAAATAAATATCAAACCAAAAAATAATATGAAGAAAAGGTAAATCTATTTAAGTCAAGTTTTCTGTTATGATAAACAATGTTAATAATTTATTTCAACTGTCGTGCTGTCAAATTCAATACAAATATTTGATTTTAATGGAATTTCGATTCTTAAAATCGTTCGATATGCTATGAAAAACACACACTTCTCTATCTCTCTCTCTCTCTCATTAGCTTATTCACAAGAAAATACGACAGGCGTTATAGATTATTAATATGCATGTGAAAAGCGCTTTCTAACCAAATTTTCGTTTGAATTTGATTTGGTTTTACTTCACCTCTTGACTTCATCTTCTTCTTCTTCGAATCATCACAAATTTAGCCATTAAATGCCGCAAGTTTCGATGATGAATTCATTTACGCGGATCTCGAGAGCCAGCACTACGGACCCATCAACTATAAGGCCGCCTCGCTCTATGCCCAGGTCAAGAAGAACAAGAAAACGGGAGCTCTGGAAGAGCTGAAGCAATAGAAAATATTTCAAATATTTTTTTTGCAGTGCATTTTGGTCAATTTTAATTTTAATATTTAATTTATCGTTGTTAATTTATTATTATTGGTTATTGATGCGTTTGAGCTTCAGGAGAAAAACTTACAAATCTAAAAGTGTTTAAAGCAAATGAATAACGAATTTCTTAACTTTATGAAAAACGATATTAATTGTTATAAAATATAAAGAAAAATACAAAAAAAAAAATCAAGAATTGTACTTATATATAATTACATATGTATATTATAAGTCGCGCACCAAATTAACTAGCAAAACACATCTACATAGTGAACGGTCCCCCATTAATATTGAAAGAAAAATAAAAACAACTTACATAGTTTTTATCACATAAACAGGCATTGTACTTAGCGTATATAAACATATATAAACATTAAAAAGCAACAAAAACAATTACCAATTCAAATCGAATCGTAATTAACAAAACAACATTAAAAACATTAATGCAAAAGTAACAACAAATTAAATATGCAAACAACCACAAACTTTATTTAACAATTTAAACAACAAATAAACACAAAAATCATCTCAAATACTTTTTTATACACATATATATTTAAAATAAAATCAACCGCAAAACAGAAAACTCACAAAAGAAAAAAAAAACTGAAATGGAAAAATAAATAAGAATACACAAATATTTATGAAAAAAAAAGAAAAGAGAATAAGCGCTAAAATTAGCAGTAAAATTCATTTTCATGATTTTCTAGCAATGCAAAAATTATTGTATAAAAAGAAGCAGAAAAAAATAATAATTAATATTAGCGGAACATCATGTGGAATACTCAAAATGGAAAGTCAAATCAATTTTGTTATGCAATTTATTGTAATTAATTATAAATATTATTTATTATTAATTATGTGAAATACATCAAAAAAATATATAAATACACATATATATGTATACATTATTGTATAATTATATACACACACACGCATATATATATACAAATTATATAAATCAGCATTTAGTTGAAAATGCCGAACGGAAGAGGAAAAACTTTGAATTAAATATTCATTAAAATTGAATTAAAGCAAAGCAGAGAGAAACCAAAAAGTGGAATTAAATTGAAGGTAAACAACTTAGACTCAAGTACTTATATATACATATATATATAATGATGAATGAGACCCCTAAATATACGAAGTAAAGTAAATTATGATGATGAACAAGTAAATACAAATAAATTGTAAAATTACTAAAAATATATATTACATTGTGTCTGTCTTTTGGATATGGTGATGGGGAAAGGCTTGGGTCAGCTGTTAGCCATGAGATGAAAGTATATAGCAAAAAGGGAGCAACAACAGAAAACTATATTCAAAATAAAATCAATTTGCAAATCGGTATTGGAGACAGAGATAGAAAGTTAGGGAAGAAAAAAAGAATAAATACAGGCTGATTACATTTCATATATCTACGTAGCATATATCTACTCAGATGATAGCTGAGAGTTGCCAAAATTTTGAAAATTCGTGTATTCAACATAGAAGCCAAAACATTTGAGTTAAAACTTTCAGTTTAAAGAAGACTTAGCCAAGATATTTCAATCAATTTGAATTATTTGGAATATCATAACTCGCAATGAACTGTTGACCTTGTCAGCAAATGCACTCAGACACTCTGAGAAAATAGTCAGAGAGCAAAGGGTTCCTCAACGAGTTGAGTTTATTCCCAATCGGACAGAAACCTGCGCTCTGAGGCAAAAAGTCATTTGTATAAGTATTGGTTTGTAGGCGAGGTTTGTATTCGTATTGTAAAGTCAGTGTGTGCATGTGTATGTGAAAGAGAAGATCATTGGCTCTGTCTCTTTTCACGAACATCGCTTAAGGAGAGTTACGATTGACAGTCGTACCATGCGACTCAGTAAGTATGCAAGGAGCTAATACTTACTGAGTCGCATTGTACGACTGTCTATCGTAGCTCTCCCTAAGTGATGTTCGTGAAAAGAGCGACACTCGAATAGTACAAGGCGCTCACCTTAAGACAAGAACGAGAAGCCACGAAGCCCTTAGGTCAGAGCGGGAGCGAGCAAATACGAGGTCTTCGGTTGATTGAGCAGAGCTGTGCTTACAATCAAATGTATAAATACATGCACAAAGCAACAAATTTTGTGCATACGTTTTCAGTATTCAAAATATTCAAGCATAGAAAAGAAATTGTGCAGTCCATTTAATTTTTTCTGTGGCATAATTTCATCAAAGAAACTATAATATTTGCTTTCCCATAGTTACACTTTAACAAAATTTTTTCTTTATATTGTATAGCCTTTTATATTTTGCTTTATCCAGCTAAAATGTACAATTTTTGAAAAAATCCAAGTTTAATTTGCAGGTGCCTTATGTCTTTTTCTTTTTTTTAAATTTATATCTTCCGCCTTCTCTGCATGCAACTGCCACATCCTAAAGCGCATTTGTATGCCGTTCTAACAAACGTTTCATAAATATGCATTGACATTTTGGCCATCGAGAATAACTCAACTGTCCGTCTCTGGATCAGCTGAAGCGTAGAATTTATGTAAGCTTTTAGTTTATTGAGGAGATTTTCCTGTGCTTGACTTTCAGGATGCAACATTCAAATTGCAAAAATTCCAAATCAGAATAGAATTTTTGCATATTAGTTGCAACAGACAAACACACACACGCACACATATACATAGATAGTTGCTTACTCACACAGCTGCAGCTTTCAGCTCTTTCTCCCATTCACAATTTTCCTGCTCATCCTCTGGTTGATTTTCGTGCCGTGTGTCATTTCCGTGCAACGTAACTGAATTCGGTTATTGCTTCCTGCAGCGTTGCAGCGCTGTCATTTCCGTTGCTGCCAAACACACACACACAAACACACACATACATACACAGTCGAGTCGAGTCGAGGTCATTTGATAAAGCATTTTGCGTCTATTAATTGACGCTTAAAATTTTGGGTACATTTTCCCCAAACATTTTGCAGCTTTCCAAAATTTTCATATTTGTTTCTAGTCGAAAATAAAAACTTTTCACTTTTGTCGCACTTCCGCTCACACACACCCACACACACAGAGACTCTAACCGCATTCATTTCCGCAATTCCATTGAATTATATTTAATTCTTAATGCATTTCCATTGTAGTTTTTGAGTTTCGAAATATTCTGTACTGCTTCATTTATTAACAATATGAAATGGCAATGCAATTCGATTCGGTTCAATGCAATTTGCAAACGATTTGCTCTCTCATTAAGAGCATTTAGCACACTCTGCCGCTGCCTGGAGTCCCACCTGGAGTGCAGCTATTTGCTGGCAAATTTTCTAAACAATTACGTGCCTAGTGAGCTCATAAGAACTCAAATATCTGGGCAAAAGCTCCGCCCGGCCACAATTGTTAATTGTGCCGGACTACGAGCACAACAATGGCCAACAGTTGCTGCCTGCTTTGGCTGCTTCTGTTTTTTTCTGTTGACGACCCAAACTAATGGCCGTAATTCGCCTTTGCAGTGACCCCTAAATAAACGGACAGCTGGACAAACAACACCTGCCGCTGGCCAGCTGCTCAGCTGCAAAGGACAAAGTTTTGATCTCAACTTTTGTGCCCTTTCGCAGCATACCCAGCAGTTGTTAGGTGTGCTTCCAGTGGGGTAGCATAGACTCGAGCAAGAGCTTGTTATAGGATATATAAAAGAAATAACGAAAATGTGCAAAGAATGTGGATAAAGCGAAATTAAATATATATGAGCAAATATTAGAGAGAATTAGACGACATTTTAATTTAAAAGAAATAAAATTAAATAAATAAACAAAATAATTTAAATATGATATATAATTAATTATACTAGTGTTAAGTCAATTTTAATGAAGTGAGAGCGGGTGTGCTGTAGTCCTTAAAATTGGAAAAAAATTTAAGAAAAAATAAATTTAAAAAAAATTTTAAAAATATAAATTGGCGTTTATTGTGCACAGAAAATCTGAACAGAAGAAGAATAAGAATTGAGAAAATATATGCAAAAGCTCTTTAGGTGATTTGTTTGAATAGAAGAGTAATATTGATATATAAAATTCCATTGGGCATAAATCTAAAGAACTTAAGTTGCCCTCCCTGCCTAAATTTGAGTATTATTTATAAATATTTATAAATATTTTGTTTATAAATATTTTATTTATAAATATTTTGTCTTATGCCTAGGCCTATCTTATATGCCCACATAAAGCATAACTTCTAGTGCACATCTCAAATATTTTGTCAGCTCTCTGCTTTTTTGTTTGTGTCAAAGTGTCTTTTCTAATGACACGTTGCACTGGCAGACAGCAGCAGACAAAACTACATAATTTTTAAAACAAAAACAACTCCATTTGTGTTGCTGCTGTTGTTGTCCGTCTGTTGTTAATGGCGCCGAAAAGTATGCAAAACAAACATTGGCCAAACAGTCTGACAGATGGACACACCGAACAAGAGAGAGAAAGACAGAGACAGACAGTGAAAGAGAGAGAATCACAGTCTGAAATGAAGTTCAGTTTGATGTTGAGTACATGACATTTAATGGTGCCAACTGTTGTCTAACAATATGCCTGCTGGCTGCCCACTCGGTCATTGTGTCAGCTTGTCAGCTACTTTGTTCAGCCAGCCACTCAGAGAGACAGAGCGAGAGAGAGAGAGAGAGAGAGAGAGAGAGAGTATAGGTCTCTACACTCACGGAAGTACAAAGCGAATGCTCTGCAGCTGCACTCATTCATTGTGCATTGCGAAAGTTTTATTACGCCTTGACAGACAAAATAATGCACTTTTAAATTAAACTCCAATGCGATTGGCTGCAGGTGCGGCTGCAACAGGCAGCAGGCCACAGGGTCGTCGCATCTCTCTCTCCCTCTAGCAACAAGAAAACAAACCACCAACTAACGGGGCATAAACTTTGCCAACTAAAAAACTAGAGCCAACTGTCCAAAGAAGACTCAACTCAACTACGCGCTCAGGTGGCAGCAGCAGCGGCAGCAGCAGGAGCAGCAGGGGCAGCAGGGGCAGCAGCTGCTGCTGGAAAGTTCAGCTGAAGTTGACATTGAACAGCAGCTTTGCATTTGCACAAAGCAAATAACTGAAGCAATCAAAGCAAAGCTCTTTAAAATTTCTACACATTTATATATATATATTTGTATTCTATATTTCAATGCAGCTTTTTTCCAAGCCAATGCACATCATCTTAAATTCAAATCAAATATTTTCAGTTTGCTTTAAGGTGCAACACCTTTGCGTACAACAGTGCGTATGATTTGCATTGCTTTGCCAGACTCCATCTCTGTGTGTGTGTGTGAGTGTGCGTGTGTGTGTGTGTTGTACGTGAGCAGCAGCTGAAATCAGCCTTGGGGCCATAATCAGCAGCAGCGGCACACGCATAAATTATAAGCAATACACTGTGCTACACTACAACTACAACGACAACGACAACTACACTGTACAACAACAACAGCAATAGCGACAGCAGCAACAACAATGCTTGGCAATGGCTGGCTGAAGATGGAAACGTGGTCGATTCGTGAATGCCAAAATACAAAGTTGAAGTTGATAATGACGATTAGAATGATGATGATGATGATGACGATGACGACAACTCGGATGTTGTCAATGGCTGCACTGATCAAGCATGCAGCAGAGCAATGCTGCCATGGACTATGACACCAGAGTTATAGACTCGCAGTTCATAAACCAGAACAGACAGGGTTGGGCAGAGCTTGGCTGCATCGGGTGCAGTAAAACCCTTTTTGGAACAGCAATGACACATTTTGATGGCACAACAATCACAACAGCAGCAGCAGCGGCAGTGGCAGCAACTGTTGCAGCTGCTGTGCGGAAGCTGTTGCAGCATACAAAATGCCAAAAGGTGAACGAGCAACTGCTGTCAGTGTTGGGTGGGCGCATGGGCGTGGCACGACAGGCAGCCAGCAGCCGGAAACTGCGCTCGATGCCAAATGAACTCGCAGCATTTGTCAAAACTTGCAAAAAATTCGATGTGAAAATTAGAGAGAAGAGAAAACTGCGTAAGATTAGAGCTCTGCGAATCCAAGAACCAAACTCATATCTATGGCAATTGTGAATGCTGCAGGCTGGGGGCAGCTAAGTGAGTCGCCCTTTGGCAACACACACTTGTTGTCCATGACCGGGCAGCCGCCGATACTTCTTCTTCTTCTTCTTCATCTTCTTTTTGTCAGCTTCATCATGGGCATCATTGTGAGCTGCAGAGCCCGAGCAGGAATGTCTGCTGCTGATGCTGCTGCTCCTAGAATGGCTTGCACAATCAGAGTTCATTTGCAATGTTTGCGCATAGATTCGAAATGCCAAAACGCTACACCAATCAGAATCAGCAGTGAGTGCCCAGTGAGTGCTCCGACCCCTGCCTGCCGTTCGCTTCGCAACTCTTTGAACAACTTTAAGTACTATGCCCGCTGGTAGCCCAAGCCCCGCCCCCGCCCCCACTCCCACCAGGCAGCCCGAGAAAAGTTTGCCTCTGCAAGTATCTGTGTCCAGGTACAGGACAAGCGCACATGTCCATGCACGTTGTTACCGAAGAATGTTCCAGCTTTCAGTTTCCTGCGCTTCTTTGTTCCTGCCCGCTGTGGATGCGCTGACAAGGTGATTGTTTGCCCTGGCCGAGAGTGAAAGCGTGTGCGGCGCATGAAAGCCCAATGATTTTGATACAGTTTGCTGTTTAGCCAGTTTCATTTCGGATAACAGTTGAAAGCGTGTCGAATCTTGTTCGACCTCAGCTTCATCTGGACTTGAATTAAACAATGAGGGAACAACTCTTCAGACTTTGCTGTAAAATTATATAAAAAGAATCTTGTATTCATATATAGTACAATACAGAGATAGAGACGGAGAAATATGTATATCTATTTAATATTTATTTAATTAATTATTTAGTTAAATTTTTATTTAATATTTATTTAATTAATTATTTATTTATATAAATATTTATTTATTTATTTATTTAATTTAATATATCATTGATTAAGTTTTAAAAAATCATAAAAATATAAATGGTCATGAGAATCAGAAATCATTATGTATTTCTTAAATGTACTAAAAACATCTATGATTAGTCGCTCACGAAACTAATTTCATGAATTTATTATGAAAAAACTACAAATCCACATATTATGCATTCTAATAAAAAATTCTATAAAATTAGTATTAGTTCTTAGCACCTTAGACTCAGTTTTAAATTTAGTTCTTAAAATTTGTATATTACTATGTTAGTATACAATAAATCATTACCTAATTCAACTTGTATTAAGGTCGTCTATAATAAATGCCTCAGGAATCTAATTTCTCATTCGGCATTGCCATTGGCATTTATCACCTTCCAACTATTAATTTGGGCAGACATCAAACATTTTTTTCGCAATTTTTTGTAGCTCTGTTATTATTTTCTTCCCCCCTGTGTCCGATGTCCGATGTCTCTCGTTATTCGTTTGCTGTGTCAGCCATGTCGCTGACAGGTCAGAAACTTTCGACACTTCATAAATTATGCCCATAGGCCAGAGAAAAAGTGCGAGAGTCTGGTCCGAGTAAAAAAGAGCGACGTCGTTAATTGGAAGATATCATGACTGACATGTCGGACGACAAGTTCCGGCTGAAACTTGCGCAGCTCCGGCCAGAGCCACGGGCAGCTATGGACAGCTATGGACAGCACGTGTATATAAGTATATGTAAATATATTTTCTATGCTGCAGCTGCTGGTCAGCCTTAAAGCAGGACTAATTAAGTCTACACAAAAAGTTGGCAATTATTTAATTTATATATGTTTTTAAAGCTATTTTTTAATTACGCTCTCGCATTTGCTCAGCAATGAGCATTAAAAAGTCGCCCGACTGGCAAACCTTAATTAAACACTTGACTTTTGCAGCGGCTTTTGCTGTGCTGTGTGAAAGGCGTTTGGCAACTATGGCAACTATTTTTCAATTCACAAAGTCCTTGCGCTTGCCACGCCCCCCTATTTTTTTTTTTTAATACCCACTCGCCGTTGCACATGCTCAAAGTTTTGCCATGTCTCTGTATGTGTGTGTGTGTGTGTGTGTGTGTGAAACTACAAAACAGTTTGCCAGATGATGAGAATAGAACGAGAGCTGCTGCTCCTGCTGCTGCTGCTGCTGCTCATCATGATGATGATGATCGTAATGATGTTGCTGATGATGGCACTTAACGGCAACACATGACGTCGACGTCAACGTTTGACGCTTGAATTAAATTTTATTTTCATTTCAACTTTCGTGTTATAGGCAAAGAGCCAACAGCCAAGGCAACTTTGTTAATTTATTTAAGCAACATTCTTATTTACGTGTGTGTGTGTGGGTGTGCATTGGTGTGCGTGTGTGTTAGTGAGTGTGCACATCTGACGGATGTTTCTGTCATTAAGCAAAACTTTCGTCAAAGCATAAAATTTGCTGACGCTCAACACAGAGAAACAGCTCAGAGCAGGAAGCGGAGAGCTGAGAATGGAGAACGTAGAGAGAGAGAGAGAGAGAGAGATGGAAGAGGGCGAGGCGAGTTATATTTTTACTACTTATAAGCAGTCCGCTTTGGCATTTTATGCTTTTGCCTTTTGCTGCATTAAAACACGCTCCATTTTAATGCAGCTACTATCCACACCGCCCCTTCGCCCCCCTTTGAGTGGAGAGGAGAAGCTTATAAATACTTATGAAGTGTTCACCTGACAGGCAGAGCAGATAGGCGAAGGCGAAGGGTAGTGAAGTGTGCATAAAAGTATTGCTAATACGTTTTGCGCTTTGTGAGAGAACTGCTAGGCGAGCAACAGAGAGTGAGATAGAGAGAGAGAGAGAGAGAGAGAGAGAGAGAGAGAAGTAGAGCCATTTAAGTAGCCCGAGTTTAGTGCCAAAGGCAGCGACAAGATAAATGAAAACAAATATGCTAAATGCAGCGCAAACAGCTGCAAATGTTTTATGTGTAAAACGCTTTTCTCCGGATCTGGGACTCAGCATTAAAGCTGAGATGAGTTTTCTTTATAAATATAAAAGACTTAAAAGCTTCGGGTGTACAGAAAATGCATATGCAAAGTGCATGCGAGGAGCTCGAGTTGTGTGTAATGAAGTGGAACATGTTACGTTTGCTAGTTTTGCTTTATACTGCCTCTCTATGCGATTCTCAGGAATGCAAGCGACTCATGTAAATGCCTTATTTATATTAATGTATGTATATTATATTATATATGTATTCTATTTCTCTCTATCTCCCTTCTCCCTTGCTCTTTGACAATTGCATTTAGCAATTTAAAAATCCAAACTGTTTCCATTTAATAGTATGAAGAAATTCGTTTTAAATACCATTATGTCCATTCAGCATTGTTGGCATCGAAAATCCGCAACAAGGTCAAATGGTCAAAGAAATAATCACAAAACGAGAAAATGAAATAAAAATGAAAACCTTTGTCATGGCCAGACTCAAAAGCAATCCACACAGCAACCAAGCTGGCCTCTGCCTCTGCCCCGCCACGCCCACTTTGCGCTACAGCTCGCCTTTTCCTTGACCTGCGTATCATTCGGTTGCAAAACAAACCGCTTTACACTTGAGCAACATTTATTTTTCCGTTTCATTTCACGCGTTTCTATTTCATTATGCCAGCTGTCAGCGGCAGCCGCTGCTTTTAACGTGCCCCGCTTCTGTTTCATTTTTCACACCATTCGCAATGCGACGCACGTACGCCACGCCCCACCCTGCCCCGCCCCGCCGCGCCCATCGTCGTCTCGCACAATTTTTGATGGCGTACAGTGAACGGCTTCCCTTTATGCTAACCTCAAAAGACCTTTTTCCCCCATTCAAATGATATGCGAGGCAGTTTTTATGGCCCATTGAAGGCGATGGTGGTCGCAAAAATAATATAATAAAAAAAAATTAATTTCAAAAACCAGTCAATTAGGTTTCGGGTCAAAGCGACAAACGGCTAAAAGCAGAAACCCAAAATCTGCAAAGCGGACGGAGTCTCTTCGCTCCGACAGACGGACCCGTAAAACTGTTGCCTATTTTCCGGTGTCAACTATTTTTCATTGATCCAATTAGTTGGATTTCCATGGATCGAATTGTCATCTTGTCAGTTGTCAAATGATTCAAGTTTCATTCGCATTTCTTTCTCAATTTTTTGGATTTGATTTTTTTTTTTTTTTTTGGCCATTTTGATTTGTTTTCATCACTTGGTGCATAATTGATGGATTGTTTGTGGGCCAACCGAAGGCTCGATTCGATAAGATGCCAGTGCAATATGTCCGTTTTTCTATGGGTCACGGCTAATAAATAATTAATCAGCCATTTGACAGTATTTGCCAAAACTTCAAGTCTTTCTACCTAGCGCCATATTGAAACTTTAATGTGAATCTATCGATTGATTGAACCGAATGGAAATCGTAGAAAGAATCGTTCGATTACTCAAATTCCCTTGAAATAATAGAAGAAGAAGTAATTCTTTTATTATTATTATTATTTTTGGAATTATTATACCCTGAACCCATTGAAAATGGGAAATCAGGGTATAATGGTTTTGTGAAAAGTATGTAACAGGCAGAAGGAATCATCGCAGACCCCATAAAGTATATATATTCTTGATCAGGACGACGAGCTGAGTCGATATAGCCCTGTCCGTCTGTCCGTCCGTCCGTCCGTCCGTCCGTCCGTATGAGCAAAAGGATCTCAGAAGATATAAGAGCTAGAGAGCTGAAATTTGGCATGCATACTCGTGTATACCATAGGCAGTACAAGTTTGCTTTATTTTTTCGATAACTCATCCGATAACTTTTTTATCAAGAATAATCGAAAAATCGACTTGGTTTTTTCAGCCTAGTTTGAACACTTTTAAACCTGGAGACTTCAAATTTGCGTTGTATATAGAATTAATGGACACAAAGATTTTGTAATTTACAGATTTTGGATACCACGCCCCCTTCGCCCCCAATTTGTAAAAAACGCATTTCAAGTACTAGAGACTTGTGCTTTGGAATGTACACACATATTCACTATATGATTACGTTCTAAAAGTTTCATTAGGATCGTATGTCTACAAAAGAAATTATTCAACAAAGAAATTCTCATGATATTGCCCACACAGCAGCGCAGCCCAAGCGCAGTCGCTGCTTACTGCGCAGTTAGCAGAGCGCGTGCTTATGCGTGTGGATGCATGTGTATGTATGTGTGCATAAAAGAAGTGCAGAATGATTAGAATATCAGCTTAGAGGGTTCAGGGTATCTCCTAGTCGAGCAGTCTCGACTGGAGCCTTCTTACTTGTTTAGTATTGCCTTGCTCATTATTATGTCCAGTTGATTCTTGTTAGCAGAGCCATTTCATTGTCATAATCATTATAATTGTCATTATAATTATAATAAACATTATCATTATTATTTTCATTGTTATTTAAATTATTATATTGTTTTTATACCCTGAACCCATTGAAAATGGGAAATCAGGGTATAATGGTTTTGTGAAAAGTATGTAACAGGCAGAAGGAATCATCGCAGACCCCATAAAGTATATATATTCTTGATCAGCACGACGAGCTGAGTCGATATAGCCCTGTCCGTCTGTCCGTCCGTCCGTCCGTCCGTCCGTCCGTCCGTCCGTCCGTCCGTATGAGCAAAAGAATCTCAGAAGATATAAGAGCTAGAGAGCTGAAATTTGGCATGCATACTCGTGTATACCATAGGCAGTACAAGTTTGCTTTATTTTTTCGATAACTCGTCCGAAAACTTTTTTATCGAGAATAATCGAAAAATCGACTTGGTTTTTTCAGCATAATTTTAACACTTTTAGACCTGGAGACTTCATATTTGGGTTGTATATAAAGTTAGTGGATACAAAGATTTTGTAATTTGCAGATTTTGGATACCACGCCCCCTTCTCCCCCAATTTGTAAAAGTACT